>NC_059331.1:60372132-60735379 GCF_018350155.1 Leopardus geoffroyi
GGTTAAGGCTGAGGTGAGAAGCTCATGCGTGGCTGGGGTGGCCCCCGAACGCTGTCCTGAGGGGCCTCACAGAGACGGGAGCCCCTGCAGCGGGGGAAGCGGCGAGGGGCCTCCTCCAGAGCCCCAGGAAGGGGGTCGGCGGGGCCGGACCAGCAACGATTCCAACAGCAACCCCAGGTCTGCCCTCCGGCCTCACAAGCGAGACAATGCGTCTCTGTTTTGGTACAGCAGCTGCAGGAGACAGGCCAGCGCCCTAAGCAACCTTCCCGCCCTCCGCCTTCCAGTGCGGGCAGGACGGTGAAATCGAGGAAAGCACAGGTAAGTGCCGCCACCAAAGTGCAAGGCTGTGTGTCCACGGGGCATGGGAGCTGCCGGCCGGTGTCCCTGCCCGCGGGTGCTGAGGCCGAACCCCGTGGCGATGTCGTGGACGCTGCTGGGCAGTCGGTGCCGCTCCCCGCCCTGGGGCCTCATCAGATGCGGGATGGGGACACCGCGGGTGGAGCGAGCCCCCCAGGGCCCCTGAAGGGGGCACAGCTTCCTTCGGAGTCGCCCTCACACCTCGGCCAGAACTGACATCTTCTGCCGAGAGCTGCCGAGGCCCGAAGCCCAGAATCCCCAAAACGAAGTGGCCAGAGGGTGGTGTGGATGCTGGCCAGGCGGCTGCTCAAGGTGACAGGGGCGGGCAGACGCAGGGGAGACACCAGGGATGGCCCACGTCACCCTGCAGCCAGGCGGTCCCACGGGGTCCTGACGGTGACGTGGAGCCTGGGTGCGGCGGCCGCGGGCGGGCCCAGGAGGCCTCGGTGGCCACCGCACAGCCATGGAGCGTGGGGCGGAGCCTGAGCCCGGTGCCCTCCACTGACCGCAAGGCCAGGTCCTGGCTCCGGCCCGGGGACGGCCGCCCACGCTGCTGCTGTGGGGTCCGCGGGTCCCCGTGTCATTGTGCAGGTGCCAAGGTCATCAGGGATTCCCATTTTCCCTTTTTTTCAGGGTGTTTCGAGTACAAAACCACGGATTCAGAGGCTGTGGAGAGGGGTTCCCGGGCAGCCCCTGTGGCCCTCCTGGCCCAGCCACCGTCGGAGCGTCCCAGGAGAGTCTGCATTGGGCCTTGCTTGCTTTGCGGGAGTCCCAGGAACGTATGATTCCTCATGAGGGGCCGGCGTGTGGAGAGGACCCGAGTGGGGCCGGGCCTGGGGGTGCCCGTGGGGCGCAAGCCACGTGTGTCGCTCGCCGAGACCCAGAGCGAAGCCGCCCGCCCCACCTAGATGGGTCCTCCCCACCGGGGCACCTGCCCTCCCGTGTCCTCTGCACAGAGACTCGGCCCTCGGGGACTGGGGCTCAGCCACTGTGGGACTGGGGTGGGGTTGCCTCGAGGACCCTGGGGCTTCATGGGCAAGTCAAGTCCAAAGGCCTTGTGCCCGAGGAGGGGTCTCTGAAGGCTGCCCCTCAGGTCCGAGACCCCAGCGAAGGCACCCTCTGGGACGCGTCCAGGGCGGCAGAGCTGAGGCCAAAGACGGTCTGCTTGGCCACCCAGGGGCTCCTGCTGCCCACCGGTCCCGGCGCCGCCTCCAGCCTGGGCCCCCGACCCTCCCGGAGGCCCGGGTCTCCGGGGTGGACCCGCACTGGTGGTCCAGAGGGGGAGGGCCGGGCACACAGGGGACCCAGCACCCCATGCGGAGCAGTGGGTGTGCAGCCACAAAGAGACACACGATTCCAATTTCCTGGAGCCTACGCTCATGAAGCAAAGAAGAAAAATCACGTGATCGCTGTATAGAAAAACATCTGAGAACATTCAGTGTTCATCCATGAAAAAATTCTCAGCACACTAAGAATAGAAAGGCATTTCCTTGACTGAACAAGCAGTTTGCTCGAAAAACCTTCAGCAAATATAACCCCAAGCAGTAAAACAGACGACATTCCCCGCAAGACAGGAATGGTAAGTATGCCTTCCAAAACATCTTCTCAGCGCGGTAGGGGAGTAACCGCTGTCCTATCGTTCCTGAGAGAGACAGAGACAGACAGAGACTGAGAGACAGACAGAGACAGAGACAGAGATAGATAGAGACAGACAGAGACAGAGGCAGAAACAGAGACCGAGAGATAGAGACAGACAGAGATACACAGAGACAAAGAAAGAGAGGCAGAGACAGAGAAGCGGAGACAGAGACTGGGAGACAGAGACAGAGACCAAGAGACAGAGGGACAGAGATAGGAGATAGAAACAGAGACAGACAGAGACAGAGACAGAGGGAGATGGAGAGATAAGGAGTGGAAGGAAAAAGGAAAAGCAGATTATTCACAAATGGTATCATCATAGAAATTAGGGGAAAATGAACAGGATGCAGAATCAATAATAAAGACAAGACATAAAGGGTAACGTGGAAACCCAGAAGCATTGTGCACACGTTACCAGAGGAAATAGCACGTAGCAAGTATGTGAGATGCAAATACGACGTACGGAATCGGCTAGATCTCTGTGTCCCAGAACAAACACGTGAGAACCTGTGCAAATCTACTAACAGACGCGAACTTCGTGGAGACGCTGATAAGGCTCTAGCTTCTCGGCACCACCGCGCTGACGGAGCGTGAGCCCGGGCGGCTGGCGAAGACGGTGCCCGCCAGGACCAGTCAGCGCCCATCCGGTTTTGCTGCAGGACGCGGCAAGCTGCCGCAAATTCGCGGGGACGCTCGCGGCACAGGACAGCCAGACGGAGCGGGTGGGGAGCTGTCCCCGTCGGAGCCGAGACGGAGGCGCTGCCGCGGGACAGACCGGCCGACAAGGGGCGGGCGGGGAGCGAGGACAGACGCGTGATCCGACACGCAGGGACGCCGCAGAGGGCCTTCTCGGCGGACGTCTCGGGAGAATCAGCCGTGGCTTCAGAAAAGAGTCTCGCGTCCGGGCAGAAATGCTGGGTAGAAGACGTACAGGAGCAAGCAGCTAGGTCCCTAGGGGGGCAGGGCTTTCCGAAACAAGCCAGAAAAGGCAGAAAGCGCCAAGGCGGAGGCTGGTACATTGAGCAGCCGTGAACTGGAGAATGCTCGCTTGTCGCGACACACGCAGGCTGCAGAGACCAGGCGTGGGGCCGGGACGAAGCGCTCACGTTCAGATGACGTCAAGGACGCCGAGCCGTCAATGAGGAAAACACCAAGGGCCCGGGAGCACACGCCGTCCAGCCTCATCGGTAACGACGGCCGCCAGGGGCAAGTCGGGACACAGGCAGTGTCACTCCCTACGGACACCGAAGTCAGCAAAAACCAAGCGACTTCTTGCTTGGGGTCGTGGTACGAACAGCGGTATCGTCACAGGGAGAGGGAGGAGCGGACCAGACCGAGGCTCGGCGGGAGCTGCCCCTCGAGCTGCCGGGGCGCTTTCTTCCAGACCCTGAAGAGCCAGCAGAGCCTCGCGTGGACCAGCGTGGCTCCCGCCTCCTGTAGTGAAGTCACCTCCCTGCGGTGCGTACCCACAGGTGCGGAACCGGACCCGTGGCCCCAGAAAACCGTTTCTCTTCCTTCTGTTGGGCCCGTCCTCGGGAAAAGTAATGTACCGTCCCCAGACTCCATTCCCGCCCCTCTGACTACACGCGGGCTGCCCGTAGGGCCCTCAGAGGCCGGAGGCCGGAGCTGCCTGTGCTCCCGGCGCCCCTAGCGGAGAGACCCAGCGCGGGTTGTGACGACTGTACCCCTTACCTCCTGATACCCTCGGCCGGCCTCCGCAGCCTGCGTGTGTCACCGGCCCCCGTTGACCGTGGAGAGATGGGGCTACTTCCCCGTTGATCGGAGCGTCCCCTTCTCTGTGGGGCAAGTCGCGGGGAGGTGGATCTCAGGGTGGTGGGCACCCCAGCGGGCCGGGGCCTCGGGTGCTCCTGGGGAGCAGGCAGTGGACCACTCGCTGGGTGGGGCCGGGCCAGGGGGTCCGGGCGCTCTCCAATCTCCCCCCTGCGCCGTGGGGCTGGGCTCATCGCGGTCCCTAAGGCCCGAGCCCTCCGACGGCCTCAGGACAGAGGAAACAAACACGCCAGCCCACGTGCTCCTCCCTCCACCCGTGTCTACACGGCGGCCTGCCCTGCACCCACTGCACCCCAGCACGGCCTCGCGCCGCCAGGCCTGCACCGCTCCAGCCCCCGGAGCCGCCCGGCAGAGGCCCCAGCCGCCGGCACCCTCCCAGGCAGCCGGCAGGGCAGCCCCCACTGGGGCCCGTGGCACACCACACCAAGCCGCCTCCGGACGGGCGGTGGCCGTGCTCACTGCCGTCTGCCCCCCCCCCCCCCCCCCCCCCCCAGCGCAGGTAGCTCCGCCAGGGCCTGGCCCCGAGCAGCTGTACGAGTCCAGGAGGGAGTGCGGCCAGCCTCTCCTCTCTGTGAGGAGCACCGGTCTGGGGGCCTGGCCTGCCTGCTCCCCTCACTCCATGGATCCAGCTAACCGTCAGGAGCAGGTTAGCTTGAGTCCGTTTGCTGTGCGGTTGGTGTTTCTGTCTTAGACGTACTCTGGAGAGGTGGGCCTCTGCTCCCTGCACAAGGGTGTTTCTTTATTTTTTTCAAGTTTATTTGTTTTGAGAGAGAGAGAGAGTGTGTGTGTGGGGGGGGGGGGGAGAGAGAGAGCACAAGCACACACAGCAGGGGAGGGGCAGAGGGAGAGACAGAACCCCAAGCAGGCTCCGTGCCGTCAGCACAGAGCCCAACGTGGGGCTCGATCTCACAACCATGAGATCGTGACCTGAACTGATATCAAGGGTTGGACGCTTAGCCGACCGAGCCACCCAGGTGCCCCAAAAAGTATGCTTTTTGATGCCCGGGTCTGCCACACCATGTGCGAACCCACGAACACAAACCCGTGAGCCAGCAAGACGGGCGCGCTGCTCTCCGGGACGTGCCAGCCTTCACCCAACAGGGTGTCCCGCAAGGGCGGCCCCCAGGGCCTCCAGGGCCGACAGCCCGTCCAGTGTCCGTCTTCCTAGGGCCTTGGGAGGGGACCCCCTAGTGGGGCCGTGGGCCTTCTCCCCCACCCACCGCGAGCGGCGTGCAGGGCTTGGGGGCGGCCCCTGGCCACGGGGTCGGCTCTCGGGGAGGCCTCACTGTGTCCCCGCAGCGTGGACCCTCTGCTTTCTCCGCCTGCACCTGGGCGTGTGTGCGCGTGTCCGCCCACCCGTGGGCCCAGGCTGCCTCTGTGTGCCACTTCTTACCTAAGACTGTAATGTTGATAATTTAGTGAACCGGTACCATGAGCCTTTCCAGGCAGGACCACAAAATTAGCAAAGTCCTTTGCACTATCTTCCTCCAAAAACTTTATTCGTAAATCAAAGGCGCAAGGATTCATCACCCAGATGGTTCTGTCAGGACTAGCCCATCCAAGAGAATGCACCACAAGACATCTATAAAACTAGATTTTCTAATAGTCACATTAAAACAAAAACAAAAACAAAAAACAAAAACAAAAACGAGCGCCTGGGTGGCTCGGTTGAGCGTCCGACTTCAGCTCAGGTCATGATCTCATGGTCCAGGAGTTCAAGACCCACGTCGGGCTCTGTGCTAACAGGTCAGAGCCCGGAGCCTGCTTCTCACTCTGTGTCTCCCTCTCTCTCTCTCTCTGCCCCTCCCCTGCTGGCGCTCTGTCTCCCTCTCTTTCTCTCAAAAATAAACATAAAAATAAATAAATAAAAGCCCCAAAAGAAACAGATGTCGTTAGCTTTAATAATATGCCATTTAAACCAACGTACCCCAGATATAATTTTGGCCGAAATGTAACCGAAATGTAAAGTTGTTGCCAAGATGCTCTGTGTCCCTTGCCCTGCGCTGTGTCCTTCCACATGTCTGCGGAGGGCAGGTTTCAGGGGCCCCACAGGCCCGGCGGTTGGCGGCCACCAGCTGGACACCCAGGCCCAGACTTGCCATGTCAGTCAGGTGCTGCCTTGCCCAAGTCAGCCCACGTCTGTCCTATATGGCCCTGGGTTGCAGGATGTGTGGGGCCCAGGGGCAGGGGGGTATTGGGAGAGGGAAGGACACCTCAGGTCCCTGCACGTCTCCTGGGGACCGAGCCCCTGACGTGCCTGAAAACCTGTGTGCCCTCCAGCCCCACCTGCAGTTGGAGGGGAAGCCGCGAGGGGGACAGGAGGTAGAAGGGTCACCACAGGATAGGGCGGGCACAGAAGGTAGGACCAGCCTGTCCTTTGGGAGCAAAGTCTCTGGCCCCCAGGTAACGGCAGAACCACCCCAGCTTCTCCCCAGACAGGGGTGGTGGGGGGGGGGGGATCCCGCGTCCTGGACCCTGTGAGAAGGATGGTCCTCACGCTGTCCTCGTCCACACCAGAGGACTGAGGTCACAGGGAAACAGCCACTTTGAGTCTACGGAGACAGAGGGTCACTGGCACCCAGAAACTGGCAGAAACACCTAACGGTCATTTTCACGAGTTGACGAAGGCTGAGCAAGGACAGACTCCACATCTTCACGGTTTTGCCTCCAGGAACCACACCAGGTTCTCCTGGTGAGGATGCAGACACCTCCACCCGAGAGGAGGGCTCGGTCCCCACGGGGACTGGTCCCCATCAGGGCAGGCCTGGGCTGAGCGTGGGACGCTGTGCCCTGGAGGAAAGGTCCCAGACGCTCCGTCCCGCACGTGTGGCCGCCTGAAGACACAGATGCTGCCGAGGGAGGGTGTCCAGGGACGCCCAGAGCCAGAAGGGGAGACGACACGGCCTCTGAGCCCTGGTGCCGAGGCCACCGGCAAGCGCAGCCTGTCTCTGGCCAAGAGAACACAAAGCCCATCAGAAAGGCCTTCCTCGCTCGGTGCCACTTACCCCGCACAAGCGTCCGGCTTTCAACGTGAGCCACAAGACACACCGCCATCTGGGAAACGCCACCACCACAAGAGACTCTACGAGACACAGCAGGGATTCTAGAATTTGGGGACTGGGATTCCCTTTTTATCACTTTCGGTTTTTAACAGTTTGGCAGAGAGAGGGAGAGAGAGAGAATCCCAAGCAGGCTCCGATCTGTCAGTGCAGAGCCCTACTCGGGGATCCATCCCACGAACCGTGAGATCGTGACCCGAGCCAGAATCAAGAGCCGGACATTGAACTGATGGAGCCCCCCAGGTGCCCCTGGGGCCTGGGATTTAAGATGCCAGTGATGAGCGTGTGAGGGGCTCCAGTGGGAAAAGTGGACGGAATCGGTGGCCTGGAGCAGGGAAGCCCCAGGACACCATGGACCCCACACGCGCAGCTAAGAATTCCAGGAGGAGGAGGGAAGAAGGCAGAGGACCCATTTGCCGTGAAAGTGCCTGGAATCTTCCAGAGTTAATGAGACTCAAACCGCAAACCAGGAAGCTCGGGGCACCACCAGCAGAATGAACCCCCCCAGACAGACACCTCAGCAAATCCTACTCCAGCTGGAGAAGGGGAGGCGGGGAGGACGCATGAGGAGCCGTCGGACGAACGTGCCAGCTTCCCTCCAGAAGCCAGGATGGGGACCCCAGCTCACCTCCCGAGCCCGTGGCTCCAGGCCTTCCCGGAGGGACCTCGCACACGTCCCAGAGCCCTCCTTGAGGACAACGGGGACGGGAAACCACGACCAGAGGAGCCTGGGGAGACATGGCAGTAGGCCTGTGTCTGTTCGTGTGTGTCCGTCAGTCTGTCCATGTCTCTGTGTCCGTTTCTACGTGCGTCTGTCTGTGCCTGTATCTGTCTGTGTGTCTGTCCATGTCCACGTCCGTGTGCGAGCCTCCCAGGAGGTGGAGGGCGTCTAGTCTGAAGGGCCCTCTTGCAGCCTTGGTTCAGAGGTTCAATTGTATGTTCAATTGTATGTAAGAGCATACAATTGACGCAGGAACCATTTCCATTAAAACAATTTCCACGATACGTGGACAGAGCAAGGTCACGTCCAGGGTCATGCGGAGGCACGCTCAGGTGCACGCGCTCCCGGTCGGGTCTGTGTCTGCTGTGCTTATGGCCTCCAAACAGCATGTCTCCCCAAGCGAGCACTGGTGCTAAGTAGGCGAGGTGGGTGCGTGCACTGGCTGCTTACCCCCGCTCCCCGCTCAGGTGCCCTCCACCCCCCCCCTGCTCCCCCTTCAGGCGCCCCCCCCCCCCCCGGCAGGCATCCTCCCCACTGTACAGGAGAGCGCTGGAGTGCCACCGGAGGCGCTCCCTGTGGTTGCACTTGACTTAAAGCTCCGAGTCGGTCTGCCCGGTCTCTCCCTGTGATGAATCACTGAATCACGGGCCGCCAGACACAGTCACACCCGCCCTGACAGCCCCATGTGGAAGCAGGCCTGGGGCCAAGTGGCTTAATGCTTAACGTCTGGGCCCCAATGCAGCCTTGCAGGCCAGCGGTCTTGCCGGTGGCCTGGGGCGCTCGGGCGGGACCGGGCCCACCCCACTTCCCTGCAGGCTGATGAGGCTACGTGGCCCACGTCCTCAGATGACCCCTGCCTCAGGCACCAGCCATGCTGTCCTCCCTCCCCCGCCCCCCCCACCACTTTCTGGCCTCAAATCCCTGAGGGGCATCTTGGTGATGGATAGATGGAGGCGTCATGACCTCAGCACGAGCAGCAGAGAAAACCCTAAGCAGGCGAATGAACCTGAACAAACGGAGACTTCGAACAAAAGGCAAAAATGTCTGGACTCCAGGAGGCGTCACCCCCAAGCGGCCGCTGGAGCACTTGTCGAAGGGAAGCTTCCAAGCTGACGATTAAGAGCGTGACGAGGACAGTAACCAAGCTCCGAGACAAGGGAGAGTGGCTACGGAGAACGAGTGGGACACATCGGGAGAAAACAAAACACACGGTGGCTGGAATACAGAGTGCGACGCGGGCCAGGGGCACCTGGAGGCCGTGGAGGCGGCACCTGGGAGGGACGGGGCCCAGGGGAGCACTCACAGCCATGGGGTGTGTGGGGGCGAGTCGGCGCCCACACCTGGGGCCACGGGAGAGAGCAGACCAGCAAATGGAAAACAAGTTCAGAGTTTCCAGAATTACAGAATGACGAGACTGTCCCCGCCTGCGGCCACCATCCTAAAGTCTGAGGGCACAGACCAGCGAGGAGGTCCAGATGACCAGGAGGGGTGCTCAGGCGGCCATGTCTCTGCGCCCCACGTTCGGGGTCACAGAGCCCCTGTCTGAGAGCGCGTGGTGGGAGGGGGCACAGGCGGTGACAAGTTCAGAGTCGGCAGGAAGAGTCAGGGCAACAGGAAGGACAAAGAACTTGCAGACCAGCCCACGGAAATGCACTCGAGGCAGGGGACGGCACAGAGTCGAAGGGAGGAAAGACACAGGGACACGTGTGGAAGTGGAAGGCGGAGCAGA
This sequence comes from Leopardus geoffroyi, assembly GCF_018350155.1. NCBI lineage: Eukaryota > Metazoa > Chordata > Mammalia > Carnivora > Felidae > Leopardus > Leopardus geoffroyi. Next base: position 60,381,428 of record NC_059331.1, read on the forward strand.
CACCGGACTTGGACACGGAGTAGGGCTGGACACCTCCTCCGGGGGAGGCTTTAGACACGTCTGCCCGGAGAGGGGACAGGAAAGGGTGCCGTTCCTTCCGTTGTCGCTCAAAACTCCTCAGCGCAAGGGACACTGGAAATGCTGGCTGGGAACCGGAGGTTTCGAGGGTCGCGGCCAGAGGGTGGCTGGCATGGGCAAAGAGGCCCCGCTCCGTGGGCTGCGCCCCCCACTGGCCTGAGACCCTCGCTGGGTCACTCCATGTCTGTCACTCACTAGCAGGAGACGACACGGAGGTATGTGAGTGGGGTTCGTGTGGGGAATAAAAGGACACAAAGAGAGGACATGGTCGGCAAGGAGCCCAGGCATGTTAGGGTGTTCTTTCTGAAATATCCCATTGTGACCATCCTCGAGGCCACTGTCCCCTCGTTTGGATGATGCATTTGGGCTGAGCCTCAGGAACAGAGACTCGCCGCACCAGCCAGAGGGGGGCCAGATGGGGCCATACAGGGGTCAGACATGGGTCAGATGGGGGTCAGACGGAGACCAGACGGGGGTCAGATAGGGGCCATCCGGGGGCTGGTGGGGGTCAGACAGGGTTAAGCAGGCGCCAGATAGGGGCCATACAGAGGCTGGTGGGGGTGAGACGGGGGCTGAGGGATCAAGTGGGGGCCAGGTGGGGTCAGATGGGGACAGGGGTCAGACAGGGGCCAGATGGGGGCCAGACGGGCTGGTGGGGGTGAGACGGGGGTCAGACTAGGCCGGACCGTCGGGATGTGCACAGATCCCAGGACCCCTGGTCTGTCCCTGAGGGTCTGGGAGCACTGACTGCCTAAGGTTCTAGGCGACGAACGGGCTTGTGCCGAGCAAACCAGGCGTCAACTCCAATTTCTCACGGTGACGAGACAGGGTCGTTACCCACACACAACCGACAGCTCGCCACCCGCTGAGGTTGAGTGGCGGGTGCCATACTTACTTGTCACACTAAATAAATGTGCAGCCACCGGTTTCCCAGCAGAGGAAACTGGAAAATACACCAACTCTGGGTTGATTTTGGAACAAAAAGAGGGCCGGCCCCGGTGTCGTGCTCCACTGTTCCTGCTAAAAGTCCGTCTCTTCGATCAGAATGTGGGCACGGTTTCCCCATCTGTGCATCCCACTTAAGCAACAGGTCCTCCCTCCCTTTCATTCCAAAAATTAGGCCAAATAAAAACTAGCCAGAGTGCCAGTTGTTCTCCAAAAGGGAAATAAAAGAAGTCATGTGTCAGCAGAAAATATAATAAATAATATGTAAAATATATAAATATATATAATATATAATGCGTAAATATAATAAACAATATATAAAATATAATAACTGTTATAGGCCAGTGGGTGGGGCAGGATCCCACCCCTACATCGTGTCCCACACCCACGGTGTTAGCGGCAGGTGCCCAAAGCCCAGGGTAAGACAAACTAGGCCCTGGGGCCCTGGGTGGCTCAGGGGTTCAGCATCCCACTTCAGCTCAGGTCACGATCTCTCTGTTTGTGAGTTCAAGCCCCACGTCGGGCTCGCTGCTGTCAGTGCGGGGCCCACTTCAGATCTTCTGTCCCCCTCTCTCTCTGCCCCTCCCCTACTCGCTCGCTCTCTGGAAAATAAACAAAAAACTCACCAGGTGCTTGGCTTTAGCTCACTTTGTTGTAGCCACTTAAAGAACGTGTTCCTTCCCCAATCACAGGTGAACACGCTCACAGGTGAAGACAGTCACAGGTGGACGTGGTCACAGGTGAGTAAGATCACAGGTGGATACAGCTATAGATGGAGGTGCTCACAGGGGAAGGGTCTGTGTCGTCCAGCTCCCTGGGCCCCGGGAGGAAGCGTGACGTGCAAACATGAAATTGGGGTGGCCTTGACGAGAGTGAGCACCCACGGATGAAACAAATGCAAGCTCCAACTCCACACGCAGAGCCAACTCAGGATGTCGCTGATATTCGTCTCTTTCTAGCCCCAAACACAGCTGGTTCTGCTGACATGGGCATAAATTACATGGGTCAGGATGGCAGGAGAAATTAAGATAGCCCAAAGCAGGTGCTTGGCTTAAGCACAGGTCTTTAAAATTCACAAATCAATGTAAAATAACGTCCGGTTTGAAAGACTCACCATGGTGGCTAAACCAGGCCAGCTCTGGGAGAAGTGAGGCTCCAGCTCCGGGAAAGGAATCACGGGGGAGGGGACACCGCAGGGACAGAAGTGGGGCAGAGGCGGACGCCGGCAGCCCCACCTGAGAGCCGGTGAGGGCTGCTCTGTGCCTGAGGCCACGCTGTCCCCGGTTCCCCGGGCTCTGTGGCCACACCAGAGGGGGGCGGGGGAGGGAGTGGGTGGCCGCGGGGTCGACGGCTGGCATCCCCTCCAGATGTCCCTCGCCCTCGTCATGGGAGTCGCGTGCAGCAGCCAAGGCCAGAGACCAGGGGCAGCGCACCGGCACACGCTGCCTCTTCGAGCACAGGTGCGTCCTCTCCCTGGGCCTCGGTGGCCCCCCAGCCGGGCGAAGGGCCAACACCCGTCTCAGGGAACCGAATCCAGCATGCCTTTTGCAGGTGGTTCCAAGCAAAGGTGTCACCTAATCTCCATTCCAGGTGCCAGCAGCCTGGTTTTGCCTTTCACAGGGCTGCTTAGCGGCTCCGGGCAACTGGGAGCGAACGGGTCAGCCCAGCCGCCAGGACTCCCTGAGTCAGGATCACAGGCCTACGTGTGGACGAGGAGCTGCTGGCCGATGCGGTCTCTCGGGGACCGGCCGGTGACGCCGCAGCAGGGTCCTTGTGCTGCTGGGCTGGTCTCCCCGCCACCCCTCCACCAGCACAGGGAGAGCGAGGGGTCACATGTGCCCAGGACCCGGGCCGAGTGGAGCAGCGGCGTCCGGCTGTAGGCACCTCGGCAAGCCGACAGCAAGCGCCAGCAAATGGCCCTCGTTTTCTGAAAAGCTCAAAAAGAACAAAAAACAAAACTACATTAGAGCAATTGCTAATCCCAACCCCAGCGGTTGAAAGCAGGCCTCCTTTTCTGTACCGTCTCGGGGAGACTAAAGAAATCTCTGGAACAAGTCCGACTCGGCGGCACAACTGAGCAACATCTCCTTGCACAGCCCTCAGCCAGTCCGGCGGGGAAACGCCACGGGAAGAAACACTCACAGTGACCTTCCCAGGTGACTGCAAAGAAAAGTGAAGCGGGAAAGACAAGTCTGTGCCTCAAACCAGCAACAGAGACTAGGTCAGGACCCACGGATTCACAGATGCCATCCCACACGCTCTCTTTCCCAGGAAACCACCGCCGAGTGAAGAAAACCACTAAGAATAAAACAAGGTGTGCAGGACAGAGGCTCTGGGACACAGGTGTCCCCAAAGCAGAACTCAGGACGTAGAAGACGGGTTCCAACCATCAGGGACAAGTCAGGGGGCACAGAAGGAGTACTTTCTTCCACGTACGCCATGTCAGGTGACAGGGAAGGGACCATTCCTGATGTGTGTGAAAACATAGGTGATGAAAGAGATCGCTGGTTGAACATGGTGACTCGGTAGATAAGGAAGGGACACTTCCAGTCAGAAATACCTCAGATGGTCGAGAAGGATAGTTCATGGTTACAAATGGTAACGAAAGTAACAGAGAAGGACTTTCTGGTCATAAATTGTGACCCAGGTGACAGGAAAGGCTCCAGTGGTAAATCGGTGGACAGAGAAAGATTCCTAGTCATTAATGACAGCTTGGGGGTTAGAAAAAGATGGTTTCCATTCATAAGTAACAACACATGTGATAGAATAATACCGTTCCAGTGATAAATGGTAGCTCAGCCAGCAGGGAGAGAAGGTTCTGGTCAAAAATGATCATTCAGTTTTGATAGAGAAAGAATGATTTCAGTCATAAATAACTCAGGTGACACAGACAGACGTTCCCAGGGATAAAGCTTCAAGGCTTGCAGCCCCAGATTATAAGTCAGATAACGGACGGTGAGTGTTTCCAGGGACAAACCACTGGCAAGTGGCAGGTAAGTGATCAGAGGTGATGGAGTCAGAAAGACTTCCTGTCAAACATGAGAGCACAGGCGACAGGTATTGAAAAGTTTCCTGTCATAAGCCGTAATTCACACAACAGCAAAAGGTTTCAAGTGGTAAGTCCCGTGATGGAGAAAGTTTCTGGTCATAACTGATCATTCAGATGACAGAGGAAGGCTTCTAGTGCAAAGTAATAACTCAGCAGAGGCAAATTCGGCTTCCAGTCATCAAGGATGCCTCAAGGTGGTGACAAGAAAGACCGCCAGTCACAGTGATAACTCGCATGACAGGGAAGGAAAGGCTTCCAGTTGTAAATGATGCGCGAGGGGTACGGGAAGGAGCCCAGGCGCTACTCATGGCTCAGGTGGCGGAGAAACAGACTTCATCGCAAGTGATAACTCATGTCGGGGAGAAGTGCATTGTCAACCTGAACTGCAAATTCGGCAGATACACAACAGTATTCAGGTGACAGAGAATGAGGATTTCCAGGCACAACTGATAAATCACGGAGGAAAAAAAGGTGTCTGATCGTAAAGGATAAGCCGGGTGGTAAAGACAGATAGCAGCCAGTCATGGATCATAACTCACGTAATACTGAGAGAGGACATTCAGCCAAAAACGCCTCAGGAAAAGAGAAAAGAGTTTCCAGAAATAAATGTTCAATAAGTTGATAGGGAAGGACATGTTCCATTGTCAATGGTGACTCAAACTGGTAGACTAGGGTGGGTTTCAGTCATGAACTGTAACTTAGGGGACACAGAAAGAATCCAATCTTCAATCCAATCCAAGAGCAATGGAGTTTCGCCGTAAAGGATAATGAGGAGATACAGAAGGAAGACTTCCACTCCAAAATGACAACCAGGGTCATGGAAAGCTCTCCAGTCTTAAATGGTAGTTCAGATGGCGGTCAAGAAGGGAAGGGTCTGCGATGGTCACTGACGGCTCACGCGATCAGCCACGAAGGTTTCCCGCCGCAGGTGGTAAGTCCCGGTGCCGATACGTTTAGGAGACAGGGCAGGAGGTCCGCTGTCACAGATGACGACATACAGACAGAATGCGATCCGTTACTGACAACTCGTGTGGTAGAAGAGGAAGAATCCCAGTCAAAAGATAACTCACGTGACAGAGGAAACAGGTTTCTGTGAATGGCAACTCATCTAATAGAGAAAGGTTTCCAGTCCTAAGTGAGAACTCACATGATAGAGATTACGTTTGTGGTAAGTTGGGTCTGGGTGTCTGTGGGGTGCAGGGACAAGAAGCACGAGGGAACGTGGCGCTCACGCCGCTCACTGTGCCGAGAGATGACCTCTGCCTCTGCTTGAGTTTCCCGCCAGCATCCACGAAACGTGTCTGCTCTTAAGTGACCCCTGGAATGCTTCAAGGGACCAGTCCTTTCTCCCGACAGGGGGCTCCACCAATAGGCCGTCTTTGCTCCAGTGGCCCGGTTGGCTGATAGAGTCCAAACTGTCGGGTCTGCTCGGCCATCTGAAGGCTCCCAGGCCCAATCCTGCTTCCTCTCTGGTTGGGGCCCCTACCGCCTGGCGGGGAGGGTGCTCAGGCGGCAGGGACCGAGGAGGCTGACCGTCACTGCACCCGAGCTGTGGGGGTGTGCCGGCCAGAGAGGTACGTGAAGTGCTCGGGGGAATGACAAATGCAAGGACGGTGGCACTGGGTGGTTGTTACTAGGATGTGAGGACATCCTGCAGAAAAGGAAAAGCTGAGGCCAGCGGACGATGCGTGGAGAGGAGTGTGAGGGCCAGAGAGGCTCCAGACACTCAGAGAAACACAGCTCATGCAGCAGAAAAGCGGAGAGTTTGGTGGTCCAGCACCCGGACACAAGGTGGTCAAGTGCCCCCAGGGGATCCCAGACCACGACCCAGGCATAGACACCTGTGTGAATGGGTCCCGAATCTAACTCCCCAGACCTGCTGGACCTTCTGAGCTCGCAGAAGTGGCCCCCGAACTAGGGCTAAATAGCACAACCTACCTGGGGACCTGCCGGGTCCCCAGGACTGAGCCGTAGAGGGAGCACCAGGGCCACACCCCAGGGTGTCACCGAGGGAGCTGGAGGGGAAGGTCTGTGAGTGTTCAGGACTTCAGGCGCTTTCTTGGGACACGGGGTCAGATTTCCCGGCCAAGACCCAAGGGATGAGTAAACCGGCCACTCAGGGGCCCTTGGAGGCTTAAAGACAGATGTGGCCACGTGGGGCCATGGCAGCCAAGAAAGGGGTGGCTGGGTCGGCAGGCCTGTGACGGCAGGGGCCAGCAGCCGTGGGGGAGAGCTCACCAGAGCCACCTGCTTTTTTCCCTGCTGTGTGCGTTGGGAATGAAGCAACACGCTTAACATTGGGTCCCTGCCCAGTGGTGAGAGCCAGGCCAGTGGGGAGAGCAGGGGGCAATCTTGGAACTGACCCCCGACGACGGTTTCCCCAAACCAACACCAGGTGGGAAAGGGTTCAGGGGTGTGCCCTTCCCACCTCTGCTCACTCTCCGCCTGGTCCCGTGGAAACCGGGACGCAGTGATGACCGTGGGCTCCCTCAGACATGGCTCAGAGGTGGCCCTCCTGGCCCCGGTCCCCACACCTCTGCTGCTGAGGCACGGTCTTGTGGCTACAGCGGTCCGTGGCTCATGCCCGCTATTTGGAAGACTCAGAAAAGGGGCCCAGAAGGCGGTCACACACACACTGCCCTGCCTACAGGTGACCTCTCTCTCAGTTTCATCTCACGGCCCCTCCGGGCTTCAGGGGACAGCACTCGGCGTTTCGCCCATGAGGAGTGGGCTGCCCACCCCAGGAACGCAGCTCTGCTTGCCCCTTGGACCCGCCCCTTGTGGGCAGGACGGCCCTGAGCCAGCGGGGTGTCTAGCGATGCCCGGCGACGTGCACCTGGGAGGTTTTGGCTGCCACCCACAGTGCCCCTGACACAGCCCGTACCAGGGGACGAGCCCAGGACCCGTGTCCCCAGTCTCGGGGCCCACGTATGACCCTCTCCTCACACTTTGGCCCACCCGTCTCCAGCAGGCCCCTCCGGATGGCCAAGTGGGTGCGATGGCCCACGGCCTGTCTCCTACACACGCCTAGCGAACTAGGTTCCGAGGAGGAAGGAGAAGCTGGGAACGCTCATGCCCCGCCGCCCCCTCCCCTGCATGGAAGTTCATACTCACGCACAGCCCCAGACAGTGCCAGGCATGCATATGGACACACGCGGCACGTGGGGAAGACAGAAGGGGCCGCAGAGCCTAAGAGGGACACGTGGCAGGGTTGGTGGCCTTCGCTGACCACGCTGTCCACCCCGGGGCACCGGCTGAGCCCCGGCACCCGCTCCTGTGCCACCACCCGGGGCAGCGCCACCCTCTAGGGGCCCTTGGGCGGATGCATCAGATGCACCCACAGAACCTCCGGAACCCGCCTTCTGGGAAACGGGTCTTGGTCTGGTGGCCTCCTGCGGTTAGATCTCGTTTTCTGCCCGCAGGGTCTGGCTCTGGAGCCCCCGCCCCCGCCCCCGCCGTCCCCAGTCCCTCGGGCTTCCCTTCCCCCTGCCTGTCTCCCTTGCCCTGTCTTCCCCCCCATCTGCCCCAGCCCAGCCCCCGTCTCCTTCCTTCCATCCAGGTACCTGGACACCAGGCATTTCAGCAAAGTCGAGATGAAGTTGTCTCAGGGTCCCCCACTCCTAGAGCACGACGCGCCCCTCTTCTCCTGACCCCGGTGCCCACAGGCACTGCTCTTACCCCCCCTTCAGGGCTGGAGGAGGCCAGAGCCAGGCTCCAGGTTCCAGACGCGGCTCTCGGTGTCACGCCCATAAATGGTCACAGTCCCTTTTGACACCTCAAGGCATGAAACAGGCTAAAAGCTGCATAATCACGGGAACGTCTCAATAGAATCCACATCGTCGGAGTGGAGACTCAACATGAAAAGTCCTGGTGGAATACGCTTTAATACTTAAAAAGCTCTGTAACAAAAGCCAACGTGGTTTTCGAAACGTGTACAAAACAGGAGCATGAAATTGATTTGAGCGTCAGGTAAGCGCAAAGCACATCCTGTGAGGTGCGCCAAGTTCCAGCCAGCTTGCCGTACGCGGGTGACGTGCCACCGCGCGCAGCCGCAACGCTACTGCAAAACGACGGGCAGGAAACCATGCGACGCCGCCTGTCCTGGGGCCGAGCTGCGTGGCACACACTCACCCGATCCCCAAACTGCACCTTTCTCACAAATAGCACCTTTGTGCGAAGCCCACTCTTCCAGAATTGTTTTCTCCATTTCTAGAACACAGGAATAGGTTTTTTTTTTTTTTACTCATTAGTCTCTGAACCGTTTGCACCAAATAAAAGAGGCTCAGGTCAGAGAGCAAAGGCCACCTCATATTTCAGTGACCCAGATGTTTTTAACGCTGGGATTACATTCTTACTTAAGACAATGTAGTTTTTTCTTTTGCTTCTTAAAGCCTGTGTTCATGGCCTATTTTAAACCAATTTTGTCAGCATTTTGCATCTGACTGTCTAGAGGCAGGATGGAGTGAGCACACCTAGGCGGCAGAACTCGAATCATCTTTTAAAACAGTGAAAATGACAGGCCGATCCCGTCTTAAAAACATGTCACGTACGACACACTGCTTTGAACACCACTCAGCCTCGTGGGCTTCCGGCCCGGGCAGAGGGTTCGGAGACTTCTGGGCAGCGACGTCACCTGCCAACTGTGCCCACGATCACGGTGGGGTCCGGATCAGACGCAAGGCGAGAGCTGCTTCTTCTCTTCGAACTGCTTGTCCACTGCCAGAGACAGGGCTCGAAGGAAGCCCTCGATGGTGACAGTGGGGGCCTGGAAGCAGACATGGGTACATGGGCCGGTCGTGCCCCCGGTGGGGCTGCTGGCCAGCACCCCCAGTATGGGGCAGGGCGGGGGACTCCGAGGCCCTGCTCCGCGCGAGTCCACGGAGGGCCCAGCGTGAGCAGAGGTGTGTGAGATGCCCGCAGGCCACCTCCTCGCTTCAGAGGCACCGAGGCCCTCCCGCCCAGAAGCCCGTCGCTTAGGCATGGAGGTGAGTCAGATCCGTAACGGTGTTACGTGCGACTCCCCGCGAGGCCAGGCCCCGCCACAGAGTGGTGGTGGGGGGCACACAGTGGCAGTGGGGGGCATAGGGCAGCGGTGGGGGGCACAGAGCACTCAGAGGCAGGGGCGGCCACAGCGGACTCACCTGGACATACAGCGCATGGGCCAGAAAAGGGAGCTTTCTCAGGACGCGGCCGCTGAGACCCTCGCTCTTCCTGTGAACAGAACCGCGCTTGGGGACGGTTTCCCTCATCTCCGAAAGTCCCCTCCCCTATAGCTGGCCTCAAGGTGGGCTGGTGGCCCCCGGTCCTCAGCTCCTGCCCCAGGCGGGACGGGATGCTTGCCGCCCTGAGCTGCTAGCTGCCCAGGAGAGGCACGCACGACATGGTGGGCACGCGGCCGGTGGCACGGATCCCGAGGAAACCAGGCTGGTCCCCATCAACTATTTTTGTCCAAGTGTCAGAACTGCCCTCTTCTGCCTCATCTTGACCAGTTTCAATCTCTTCAAGAGATAACCCGAAATCTAGTTTCTTCAGGCTATCCCTTTGTTCAAAAGCTTCCACAAGCCTCACGGCTTCAGGATGAAGTTCAAACTCTGGTCACAACGTGGCCTCTGGGCCGCCAGCATTACCACCTGATCTCTGCCGTACAGCCCACCGGAAGTCCCCCGTGGCCTTCCCCGGTTCTCTCTAGTTTGTCCAAATTCTCATTGTCCTTCACTCCACTGCAACTGTGCTCCACTCCATCTCCCCACCTTCCCTTCCTGCCACCCTGGTCACCAAAGCCATGTGGGAGGTCGACCACGCTGCCAGCCACAGGCCCCCAGCACGTGTGCAGCCACTGGCGCTCAGGGGCCGAGCGCTCCTTCCTGACGCCTAGGGCTGCCGGGCCGCGTGCTTTCTCTGACTTCCCGAAGCACCAAGCACAGACCCCTGCCGCTGCGTCCTCTGCTTACTCAGACAGAAGCTTCCACTTTTTCCTTCTCATCGATTTGTAAAAATTTAACAAATGCCGTTTTTTAAGAAATCGGGACTACGTCACGAGAGCCTCATCTGGATATCTATCTTTTCAGAGACAAACACAGCACTGCTTTTTACTTTCTAACGGTGCCTGTGGGAGGGTGGCGGACCTCTACGCTCTGGCCCAGGAGCCTGGGGCCAGGGCGGTCGGGTGCTCTCAAAGCTCTCCCAGCGCCTGTGTGACAGACGCCTCGGGGTCCCAGTCCCTGTCCTCTGACCCCAAACCACGACCCCAGGCTGCTACAGTCAGCTACAACCGCCCGTGACCACAACAGATGCGCTTTTCTAGGTTATAAAGATGAAGGCAATGCACACCTTGAAATTTCACTCAAAAGGAGACTCAACCTTGACACGTTGTTTTCAATGAAGCCAATCATCTCCAGCTCCCGGAGGGTCAGCAGCTGCTGGCGAGGGTATATGATCTGACACTGGAGACAGACACAGGGCGTCACGGCGCGGTTCACGGGCAGAGTGCACACTGTCGGCCACGGGACAGCAGCCCGTTTCTCAGAAACATCGCCTCCCCCAGAAAGGCAAGCACGGCCACGCCAGGACGCAGGCCGCTCCCCTCTCGCTCACACGCACGTCCCCGCTCCTTCAAACGCAGGTGAGAATACGGGTGACGGGACACGTCTCGGAGACTAGCGGGGACCCAGCCTCTTCTGTGCTTTTGATCAAGACGTGTCTTCACTACGTGTCAGGGCAGAGAGGGACTCGGGAGGGGCTGAGGCCAGCCCGGTATTGGGTTTCAAAGGCGTATCACAATCCAGGGAAGCAGAGTCGAGCTCAGGAGGCAGGACTTGGCCTGCCTTTCAAGGAGGGTCTCCATTTTTTTTTTTTTTTTAAGTATTTATTTGAGGGAGAGGGAGAGGGAAAGAGAGAGAGACAGACAGACAGACAGACACACAGAATCCGAAGGAGGCTCCGGGCTCCAAGCCGACAGCACAGAGCCCAACGCGGGGCTCGAACCCACAAACCATGAGATCATGACCTGAGCCGCGCAGGCGCCCCTTCATTTTTTGTTTTTAAGACAAGACCGTTGCGTGGCAGGTGGCACAGCCTGACCCTGGATCTGGACTTCATTCCCTTGTGAGCCACGTGGCTGTACACGGGAGGCACTCTGCCAAGAAGCGGCACCTGACAGGGCGCCCAGGGACCAGCACTGAACGACTTCTAACGCGAACTGCTCTGACTTAGGGGCCAGGAGAGAACGGAGAACAAACAGCTTTGTCCGCACGTTTTGGAGGTCTGGTGAAGGCTGTGAGTAAATTTAAGCAACAGGGTTTATGCCAGGAGTGTTCTCACCTTCCTGAGCTTCCCTGGGTCCCTGCAGCCTCCCCGGGACTGCCCCCCGCTGCCCCTCCGGGTGCACGCGACAACCGCGGGCTCCTGACGGAGTGGGCCAGGCACAGGCCGACAGCCTTCAGGACTGGCCAAATTTCCACTCCGTCATCGGAATGGCTTAACTTCCTGCAAACCAGTTGAGAACCCCTGTCCCACACGCTCAGCTTCTAGAAAAAGTTCGTACGTTAACCGGCGAAACATCTCCCGGATGCGCAGCACAAGTAGGAGCGTGACCACCGTCGGGATCCCATCACGCTGACTTCTCGGCACCAACACTTTCCGGAGCTCACCTGGGACCTCAGGTCAAGGCTCCCCGGGGCCGCCACTTTCTCCGTGCCGCAGCAAAGTGGGACGGGGTGCACACGCCAGACCAGCCCTCCCATCCCCGTCGGGGGCTGTGTGATCCCCGCCGAAGCTCTGTGGCGCCGGGCTGGGGGTCGATCCCACCCCCGCCATCCTGTTACGACAACGTCATGCCAACGATCAGCACGTAAATCCCCGTCCGTCGGTTGGCTTGGTTACTGCCTACCTCCCAGAATGAGGGTTCAGGAACGCTCCCCTGGGGGAAGGGACTGCCTGCCTCGGGCCTGCTGTGCCCAGTGCCCTGGACTCCTAGCACCCAGGTTCTGCCTAGAGTGGTTTACACCAGGCCCACTGGGAGCGTGCCACCTCGCCCACTGCCGTTGTGCTCCCTGCTCGCTAGAACACGGGACTGAAGGGACGTTAATGCCGTAGTTAATGATACACTGTGAACGGCAACCCGGTCAGGAGGACGTCCCTGTGAACTGCGACCTCCAGTCAGATGACATCCCTGTGAACTGTGGCCTCCAGTCAGGTCTCCCTATGAACTAGGACGTGTCCGGCAGGTTTCCACGCCCCTCCCAGCAGATCGACCGATCACATGATCACAATCATCATTTTGCACTAAAAGAGCAAAAATATAAAGTCGGTGGCCATAATTTCTTTTTTTTTTAAATTTTTTTTTGACATTTATTTATTTTTGAGAAACAGAGTGAGACAAAGCGTGAGAGGAGGAGGGGCAGAGAGAGAAGGAGACACAGAATCTGAAGCAGGCTCCAGGCTCTGAGCAAGCAGTCAGCACAGAGCCTGATGCAGGGCTCAAACCCATGAACCGTGAGATCGTGACCTGAGCCCAAGTCAGACGCTCAACTGACTGAGCCACCCAGGCATCCCAATAATTTCAACTATCAGCTCAACCTACAAAACACACCAACTGCAGTTTTCGACCTAAGATGGTTAATACCACGTTCAAGGAACTCATCCCATCTCGGAATTGGCGACTAAGGACACACGAGAAGCCCGGTGGGAAGCAAAAATGCCCCGTACCTTCATCAGTTCTTCCAGACAGGAGAGGTAGATTTTGAAGATGGCTGCTGCAGAGGGCGGTCCGATGTACTGCCTGATGTCAGCCCTGTCCACGAAGGCCACGTCGATCCTCTCCGTGATGTTGGAAGTGGTCAGAATCACCACATTGCAGTGCCTGGAGGCAGAGGAGTGAGCGCCAGTCGGCCGGTGCCTCAATGATTCCATCACACCCCCCACCCCCGTCCTCGAAGGTTCAGAATTCAGCCAGCGTCTCAGCCGGCTGCACCCCACGTCCCAAACCCGGCCTAGGAGGCCTCCTGGGCCCACACCTGAGTGCCTGCCGGGCCCCCAACTCCCACCAGGCTCTCTTGGCTGCACCACAGTGCGCCAAGGAGATGTTGCTCCTGTCTTCCAGCAAGTTGTCCCAGACCCCCACTTGACTGTTCCCTCTCTTCCGTCAACTGTGGCATGGCGAAACTCTCACTTTTTCTTTTTTCTTCCTCCCCCCCCAATTTTATTTTTATCTCTAGAGACAGGGAAAGTGTGTATGTGCAGGGCGGGGGGGAGGGGGGGAGAGAGAGAGAGGGAGGGAGGGAGGGAGGGAGAGAGAGAGAGAGAGAGAGAATGAGAATCCCAAGCAGGCTCCATGCTCAGCTTGGAGCCCAGTGCAGGGCTTGATCCCACGACCCGAGCCAGTATCAAAAGTCAGACACTTAACCGCCTGAGCCACCCAAGCACCCCCGGAGCTCTCACTTTGTGTGCAGCGCCCTGAGCACCCCATCGACCTGCCAGGGCACAGCCAGCTGAGCACTCGACGCGCAGCTCTCGGGACTCCCCCACGCCGTGGAGCTGAGGTATTTATCCTGTTTACGGGCTGCTTCCCCTTTAGCTCCCAAAGGACAAGAGAGCCCCGTGGTCCAGTCTGTCGGCCAGCATGGCCAGCACACGGCAGGCACAAGGCATCCCGTGAGCACGCTTCCCAGGCCTCTGGGCTTGGTGTGGGGGATGTGGCGATGCTCCCCCGGGGCCCGAGTCAACACACAGGCCAGGCCGCAGGAAGCGTGTGGCCTGGGGAGCCCCCAGGAAGGCCAGCTTCACCCGGTGTCTGGAAACAGGTGTGTAGTGCGGGGTGAGCAAGGGTGAACCACTGAGGGTAGGGGCAGGGAGTGTGCGGGTCACAGGGGTCCGGGCGGAGGGATGACACGGCTGGGATTCTTGTCTGGGGACGGGCTTTGTCCCAAAGAGTCAGACCCACACAAAGGAAGGCCTGGAAGGGTGGCCTAGAGGGGCCTGAGCAGGAAGCGTGAAGTGAAGGGCACAGGAAGGGGTGAGGGCAACCAGAAACCCGTGCGTCTCCGTTCCCTCCTGAGCCCCCACTCCTGCCAGCGACAGGAGGGGCACCGGGACCCCACCTTCTGGCTCGAGCAGGGGCTGCACAGTGAGGACATCGGGTCAACGGGAACCCTGGAGGCAGGAGCTGCAGGGCTGAGTGAGTGCCCCGGGAGTGTCCGACGCCCAGTCTAGGTGGACCCGCCGGCCCGCGAGGGGTGAGCAACAGAAGAGCGAAGGAGGCTGACAGCAGAAACTAGGCGGTCTGGAGAGTGGAGGCAGGGGAAGGGTGGCTGGAGGTCTGACGGTGCGGAAAATTCCAGGGAGGGCAGATGGCTCTCAGGTAAGGGAGGGGCAGAAACCAGACTGAGGAGCAGAGCCCAGGGAGGAAGGAGGAGCGGCTACAGGGGCGCATGGCTGGCCCCGAGCAGGGCGGAAGCAAGCAGGCCAGCAACAGCTGCGGCTCAGGAAATTACAGCCCCTCACAGCAGGTTGTAAACCGTAAACGTACTGCGGGAGGCCCGGGAAACAGCCCACGGCACGATTCGGTTCCCCACCAGTCCACGCGGACAAGCTAGCTCTGCAGCCGGGCAGCCTCCCAGTGGGAGAGCGCTCCCGGGACCCACCGAGGGCTGCGATCCGGGGTGGGGGTGGGGGCCCGGACCGAGTCAGGTTACGAGGAGTCACTCCCTAAAGCTGCACGGGCTCAGAGCACACTGACCATGGGCCCCGGACCTGCCAAGGCTGGGCTGTGGAGACGTGAAATCTGGCCCCATGAAGCGCACGCGGGGGGCGCTCGCCTGTCCATCGCCAGCCCTGCAACGCCAACCAACACTGGGCGGTGCCGGCATCGGTGCCGGAGGGCGGCCGTGTTTCACGGTCACGCGCTTCTCCGCACACTTGAGTTTCGCTTTATGTTTCCGATACCTTAGTGAAAGCACCTGTCCCCGAAGCGGTGCATTTAGCAGATACACCGCCTCAGGTGTGGGAGAAGGGCCGAAACTCAGCAGCCGTGTGTCCACTCAGAGGAGCTGAGTAACGGGTAGAGGCGTGCGGCCACCTCACACCCTCCCTGTGGCTTCTCACGTGAGACCACCGTGTCAGCATTACCTCTTAATCTGATCGATCTGGGTTAAGACAGCGTTGACCACACGGATGGCATCTGACGGCTCGGTACCTGCTCTGCAAGCGTTGCGGGCGGCCGTGAGGCTCTCCACCTGTGGGGATGGGGCGACAGGTCGGATAGGACAGCACCCGACCCCAGGGGCAGCCATGCGCTGCATCAACCGAGCAAGCGAGGGACAAGTGAACGGGTACGCGTGAGCCCGCTATGCCAGGAGCTCGACGTGCGGGACGCCGGGGAGGAGAGGGCTGCGTGACAGGAGCGCCGGATGGAGGACGGACTCAGCCAGGGGTCCAATTTCCTTCAGTCACGGGTGTGATGTCCAGCTGCGCCTACCTCATCAATCAGCACAAATACCAGCGCATCTCTGTCATCAATCAAGTCCTGAATCTTCTGGAACATCTTCGTTACCAGCTTGCCACTCTGGAACCAAAACACTCCTTTAATGTTGACTTGTACGCTTCACACCGCCTGCTGCACACCCTCATCTGCCGTCCCTGCCCAGCCTCGTTATGACCCCAGGTGGCCCCACAAGCCCATTGCCTCCTGACGGCCCCCTGCAGAAATCCCTAAATCCAAGGAGCCAGGGCCACACGGGAGAGGCCGACCCACACGATCCCCTTGCCCCGCTCCACGTGCCAGGAAGCGTGCCCGAGCCCACGCCGGCTCAGCCCTGAGCCGCCTGGCACACACAGGTGCCTCAGCGCCCTCCCTCCTTCCTTTTGCCTGCCATCCGCCCCACCAGGAACAAGATGGGTCATGGATGCAAGCTAAGTGCACTCCTTACGGGTGCTCCGCGTCCTGGCTCACCACCCTCTGGAGGGATCTGTTTGCACCGGTGCCCGGGCAGAGCTCTCCTGTGCTGAGAGGCACCTGCAACATCACCTTGGCCGAGCCCCACGGTTTGGACAGAGGAACACAGAGGAACGAGGCTCAGAGCCCTGAGGGCGTGCTCTCTGAGGATGCAGCCCTCTGCTGAACGCAGGTCCCGTCCTCAGAGAAAGCTGAGTGTCTGTCCCACCTAAAGGTCTGGATGCCACCAGGAGAGGGTCCCCTCGGGCCTATTTCCAAGTTACCGCTCAGTTCTGGAACTTCCCTCCGACCGCGAGTCCGCCCTACTGTCACGTTACCTACTTCTGTCTGAAGCTCTCGGAGGAGAGTCTGCCTACTCTACGAGACAGCCGTCCACCTACATGGTTGACAATGCCGACAAGCAGAAGCGATGCTGATACTTACTTCCGAAAACCACTTAGAGAAGAGGCTGTGGCTGTTTATTTCAATTAATTGGCCGTACCGGTACCTGAGATGATAAAACAGAGTTACAACGAGTGGCTTCCAAATCGCTCCTACGGCACCCCCAGGGGCGGCAACACTTCTGCTTTAACCCAGCATCCCTCCGCGGCCCACTAACTGGTTAAGTCACCACAGCTACCAACGGGGCCTGGTGCAGCAGCCTGCACCAGTACTTACGACAATCTAACAGCATGCAATCAGCGGTCCTAGCTGAAGCAAACTAAGGGTTTTGAACTGGAAAACATCTCTGCGTCAAAACAACAGTAACATCTCTCTCACTTTTCATCTGCTCGTAACTGACGTCTCAGGTGCTCTGAGAAGCGTCACCAGCAGTAACGTGGTAGCAAAACAAAACGTAACCGTCAGACGTTTTCTGGCCAGAGCTGAACGTTTTCCTCCCTCCATAAACCCAGCGAGTGGACAATCTGTTTCCCAGCAAAAACTCACTTCCTGTGGACCCCAGGGCCGAGGGGCACCCGGAGGCCCCGATGGCAACCTCAGTATATGCTGACAGACTGCAATCCAGCACTGGTCCTCTGTGCACACGGGACACCTGGACGCACTTAGTTCTGACTAAAATCAAACAGGGAGCCAGACGGAGGCAGAAGGGAAGCCGAGCCCCGTCCCCGATGCCTCGAAAGTCCACACGAGAAAGACAACCCCTTTCAAAAAATTGCAACTGGCTATCCGCTAATCCTGTTTACCGAAGAGGCGAGAGACAGACAACTTAATGGAGTAAAGGCTGGGTTGAATACTGAACAAAATCAACCCTAAGGCATTTCGATCAGGTGAGCAACAAAGGCTTGCTAAGGTTTCTCTCTGGCATTTCTAAGCCACAAAATAAATGCGTGTTTCCAGGCGGGGGTACTGCAGGAAGTTTTCTTTCTCGCGGGAACATCTTCGGCGTCCAGGTTTCAGGTAACGGCTCCAAGAGATCTGCAAGGCACAGATGCACCTCGGCAGGTCAGGACAAAACCAAGTTGCTCACACAGAATAACAGGTAGAAAAAGAGCAACTTCCCTACACAAAAATACTCACGGGACATTTTCGAAAGGGAAGAAAATAAAGTATTCGTCCTAGGATACACGCTGGAGTAACAAGTCTCAGATCAACCCCCTGAATTAACCGGAAAAGGAGACAAAATCATCGCAACAGCATCCGTGAATGGCGCCAGACAGCAGGCGTCAGGACTGTCACCCAGACAGGACCAAGGGAGCCTGCAAGCGCTCTGGCTCTCTGCCTACAGCGCCTTCCAACCGCGACCCTGCAGGGGACCCAAGACGTGCACAGCCACCGCGCTGACTTGGACACAGAGGTCAGAGTTCGAGGAGCCTGAGGCAGCTGTAGGCTGCAGAGCCGAGTTCCAGAGGGGAGGCAGACACGCAGGAGTAAAGCTCCAGGAATCATCACGGGGTCCCTCTGGGTCTTTGCTGACACTCGGGCGTGCGTGAATACGGAAATCGCAATCGGCCGGAGGGCCGTGAGGGGCACGGCTCCTGGTGCTCACAGGCTGGGAAGCTCAAGTTCCCAATGGCCAACATGCACGGTACCCGCTATCACTCAGGGTGCCCAAGTGAGATCCCAGAAGGGCCTCACTTCACTATTAAGTCTGGACTCCTTTCCAGTAAAGCTTAAAAACAAACCTCGAAAGTTGCCCTAAATCACAAATGCAATGCCTAGCAGAACAAAACCCGACAAAAACAACGTCTGCGTTCAACCAAAACTCACCTGACAGCACAAGCAGAAACGGACCCCAAACCGGGAGAAACACCAGTCGACAGAAAGACCCGGAACTGACAACAAGGACGGGCTTAGTAAGGGAAAGTTGTGAAATGGTGACCACACACTGGCTCAAACGTTTTAACAAGAGGATAATGCGGAGAGAATCGAAAAGTATAAAAGGAACCAAGTGGAACAGCCAGAAAAGAAAAATCTGCAAACAGAAATGAAAATGTCACTGAATTAAAAGCAGATTTGACATCTTAGAAAACTGCCCAAAATGGAACACAGAAAATTCTAAAATCCTCAAAGAAAAAAAAGCCACATTGGTGGCCCAGGGGAGAATATCAAACAGCTGAACACGCAAATAAATGGGTCTGTTCCTAGAAAGTGAGTGTGTGTAGGGGGAATTCGTTGAGAAAATAACGGCCGAATGGTGTCTGAACGCGATGACATCATAAGCCCCGAGAGAGACAGAACTCAAGGAGAAACACACAAATCCCCCCCTAGCTTGGCCATGCCTCTCTCAGGCAACAGGATGGGAGACCATCAGCGAGAGCAGCAAGCATCCGGCCCTGAGAGCAGACTGCATTCTGACACACACGTGGGACAGTCACCAAAGAGCACGTGCTGATCGTGAAAGCAAGCGCCGTAAACGTAAAAGACTGAAACTCTTAACTCAGAACGGTGCTCAGTACGGGAGTGAATGTGCTCTGAGAGAGAGGGAGCTACTAGTAAAGGAAAATTATGAAGAAATAAACAGCTTCCATGTCACACATGAAGAGCAAGCGACCCGGTCCTGCTGCTCCCCTTTCTCGAATTACCAGAAGTTACCTGCTCGAAAGTCTGATGGTCAATTTCTGGGCTAGTGCCTTACACAGGGATGTTTTTCCAGTTCCCGGAGGACCTGTAACAAAACCCAAGCAGATGTGTTTTTAAGTCAGCGTGGTAACAAATCCCTTAAAACAACGGGAGCTGCATCATCCCCGGCACACACAGCAAGGAGTGGGGCTCAGAGCTCCGAATGCTGTTACCCCAAGTACTGCCGGGCAGCCCACAAAGAAGTCGGCTAGCAGTGTGCATGCTGCAAAATATTAACATGCTTCCCAAGGCTTTCCCTTTTTCTCCTTGTCTGACCTCGGCCCGTGTTTCTACTCTTGGCTTCCACGTCCCCAACACAGCATCGCCCCCCAGCCCGTGCGTCCCCTCAGCATCCAGAGCGAGCACATCTCCTGGTCTCCAACTTCGCTGACACCCTCCTTGTCCCCACACGTCCTCTAGAAAACCCACTCGCTAAGTCACCTCGTGAAGGTCAAACACCTTTCATGACAAGCATCTGGATTCTTTTTTTTTTTTTTAATTTTTTTTTCAATGTTTATTTATTTTGGGGACAGAGAGAGACAGAGCATGAACGGGGGAGGGGCAGAGAGAGAGGGAGACACAGAATCGGAAACAGGCTCCAGGCTCTGAGCCATCAGCCCAGAGCCCGACGCGGGGCTCGAACTCACGGACCGCGAGATCGTGACCCGGCTGAAGTCGGACGCTTAACCGACTGCGCCACCCAGGCGCCCCGACAAGCATCTGGATTCTTAAGGCACTGACGTTTGTCATTCCTGCAGCCCACAGCATCCCCGTCTTCCACGGCAGCCCACACTAAACCAGAAGAGCAGCAGGCGAAGCCCTGCTCGTACAGCTTCTTGCCCCGTGTGCCACTGAGCAGGAGGCCTGGCAGCAGCTGAGACGCCAACACAGAGGGACAAATGCATCTGCCAGAAGATGCAGACACCTTCAAATCTGATCTGAGTGCATTCTTGATAATTAAAGAAGAAACATAGAGCCCATTCTAAACGGGAAATACTTGATTTCACTAATCAAAATACCCACGGATGGTCTGCTCAGAACCCAGTATCAGGACAATATGCTGAGATTATCTGCGGTTTAAAAGGCCCCGTGTTGGGGGTGCCTGGGTGGTTCGGTTAAGCATCTGAACCTTGATTTCGGCTCAGGCCAAGATCTCACAGTTTGTGAGACTGAACCCCGAGTTGGGCTCTGTGCTGACAGCGTGGAGCCTTTTTGGGATTCTCTCTCTCCCTCTCTCTCTGCCCTTCCCCCACTCGTGCGCTCTGTCTCAAAACAAATAAATACAATCTTAGAAGAAAATAAAAGATTTTTTTTTTTTTTTTTTAACGTTTATTTATTTTTGGGACAGAGAGAGACAGAGCATGAACGGGGGAGGGGCAGAGAGAGAGGGAGACACAGAATCGGAAACAGGCTCCAGGCTCTGAGCCATCAGCCCAGAGCCCGACGCGGGGCTCGAACTCACGGACCGCGAGATCGTGACCTGGCTGAAGTCGGACGCCCAACCGACTGCGCCACCCAGGCGCCCCAGAAAATAAAAGATTTTTAAGACTCCACAGAAGCGTATGGTCTTAACTGGTCTCAGAAGCTAATCACCCCCACCTCACTATTATTTGGGCATTCTCTCGATTTCTTTCTAACCAGGAACATCCAGAAAAAATCCAACGTTCTCCTCTGAGAAGATTCAGACAGAATTTCAGTGAAGCAGGGCTGCTGCGGTTTATGGTCACGAAGCGAAGCCCTGGGAATACTACAAAAACGTGAGGCAGTTCCTGCCCTAAGGACTGTGCGATCCCTTGGGGGAATTAGGCAGTTATATGAGAAGTTTCGTAATAACATAGAAGAGTCACAAGGCAGAGACCAGGCAGCTGCTGAGTGAAGGGTCAGGTGACACATGCCCAGGGTAACGTGAGCTAGAGTGGCTTCTCAGGGAGGGGACGTTCGAGGACAGCTCTGGCTGCATCAGAAAACAGAACTGTAACCCCTTGAAGGTCAGCGGGACAAGTAAAAAAGCCTGACTTCACACGGTTTACCTGGTTAAATAAAGAAAACTCCACACGCTCTTACCGTGAAGCAGCACCACCCGGTTCCAGGTGATGAGATTGCTGTCGACGTTCTTGTCTGAAAACAGCAAGGTTGTCATCACGTAATCGAGGAGCTGAGCGAAGAAAGGTAAAATGCAGATGGAGGTGTGGACAAGGCAAAGGTTCCCACCAGATGTGCTGCCGGAGCTCGTGCCCGAGGAGAGGGGCCGGGCGCCAGACCACCCCTCGGCGACTGCTGGCGCCGAGTGCCGGATGCTTCACAGGCTTTCGTTTTGGAAGAAACTCCAAACGTACGAGACCAGGTTGGCTGCTGCTACTCTAAGTATGCAGACAAACACAGGGGTCCCGCCAAAGGACAAGACTTAGCAGGTGATGAGTGGGCTCCTACCTCTGGGACAACACAGCAGCGGGCAAGCCACAGCACATTCACTTAGGACAACAGCCAGGACTGTGGTCGCGCAGCCCGGGTGATGTGGGGGATGGACTTCTAGTGTCCCCCACGGCATGCAGGACCCTTCCCCTTGAAGGGGGCTCAGACGAGCTGGCGCTCGCTCAGACCTGCCGACCTGCTCTGTCTGCCCCTTGGCCTTGCCTCCTCGGTCCCAGTGCATTAAGAGCACAATCCGGTGAAAGCTGTCTTTACATTCTGCACCCTCCTCTTCCTCCCCCATGGGACAGACACCCGGGACACGGGCTGCCAGGAGCCATAAATTCCCAAAAGCCTATTTGAGTCACGGGGCTCCAAGATGCTGGAGGGCAACACAATATTGATCCCAACTCAAACAGCCGGGACTTCCTGCAAAATTAGCACAGCAACTTACATGAGATTTGACTTCCACATCATATACCAGGCTGTCCCAAAGCCCATGGAATTCAGCTGGGAGAGAGGAAAACAAAAACCTAATTTTAGGAAAAGAAGCACCACAATGACCAGTGAGGTCTGCCCCGAGTCACTGACGCTCTCCACCGCACCACACACCACAGGCTGAGAGTCTCACTACCGGGAAGTTAAATTTTTGAATTGTTTCTTAAAAGTTTAATTTTTCTTTACAGATGCAAAATCACTGCCAGTCACTCAGCTTTCAACAGACAACCGAATGGAGTATGGAGTTACTTTTTCATCACGTGACCACGCGCAATTATCTCTTGTGGACCTGAGCTCTCCCACAAGCACATAGACTGCCCCACCGTCCTCCCCAGCAGCCAGCACTTGGGTGGGGCAGAGGCAGGTCTGGGCCGGCTGTCACGACACCACACGTAAACGCTGAGGACTCCACCGGCTAGAACCCAGGCAAAGTCCACAGGGAAGCACGGAGAAGGCAGGAGGAAGGAAGGGGCCGGCAGGTGACCGACCGGGAAGGAGAGAGCACCTCCGGATTCTCAGCACCATCTCTGAGGGACCCGCCTGCAGGAACACAGCCTCACAACGGAGACCCCTGCTTTTATCTTCTGTGATGCGCTCTCTGTTCCACAAGAAAAAAAAACACCCCGAAAGCCTACAAAACAGATGGATGAGTACAACCTCCTCAGCTAACTGCCGTGGAGAGAGCAGGCCACATGCCGACCCCTGACCTCGTGTCCCAGGTGCGTACTGCCCGGCGCCAGGGCTCACGCACCTGCGGGCAGGACCCAGTGACTCGCGGCAGTTATGTTCTCGGTCTCCTCCTCCAGAGTCTCACTGCTGGGGCCGCCCTCATTCAGCTGGAAGACGTGAAGTGAAATCGTGCAGGCACCCAAGTCGATGGGCTGTGATGAGAGGGAGAGCAATCAACCCACACAGACTGAACTCCCTTCCCAATTCTAGCCATGACGATTACCCGGTAAAGTCCAAAGATAAAAATTGAATATGCAGAACGTTAGAAACTCGTTCGTAGATTAGGAAAAAAGCCTATCATATTCAGATTCGGTATCAACTCTTTAAGATGTTTCTCTCTCCCCTTCTGACTAAAAAACTACTTTATTGTTCTTCGTAATCGTGAAAATTACGTGGTTGGTGAAAACGTACAAACGATACAGAGTGAAGTTTGTCAAAGTCGCCCATCCAACCTCACACAGCCACACGTACTTGACCAAAAACGGATTCAACCACACAGTTTTCTAACTGTGCCTTTCCTGCTTTTTCACAGCTACGTCGTATTTACTGTGATCGTATCATCCGCTTAGTCAACCTCTAACTGACGGATAACCAAGATATTTCGAGTTGTCAGCTACTATTAACAACATATAGAAAGTCGCCCTTGCACTTCTACAAAATCACATAATTACGTCTGAAGATGAATTTCTCTAGGTGAACAGGCAGAGCCAAAGATGAGAACGTTAAAACGTCTAATCGCTGGCCCCAGCGCCCTCCACTGAGGCTGCGTTAACCTGTCCTCCCTCAGTAGCGTGGAGAGCGCCTCTGCGTCCTCCAAGCTGTCCAAAATCAAGTATGATGGGTAAAAGTCACAAAGCCACGGGGCACCTGGGTGGCTCAGTCGGTTGAGCGTCCGACTTCGGCTCAGGTCATGATCTCACCATTCGGGGGTTCGAGCCCCGCGTCGGGCTCTGTGCTGACTACTCAGAGCCTAGAGCCTGCTTCGGATTCTGGGTCTTCCCCTCTCTCGGCCCCTCCCCTGCTCATGCTCTGTCTCTCAAAAATAAACATTAAAGAATTTTTTTAAAATACCCCAAAACTGACAAAGACACAAACGTTAGTCCCAGTATAAGAAAGGAGAGGTCCACCTTCTAAGCAAAATTTTGGGGCCAAACCAATGCTTCCCAACTGATTCTTTGTAAGACACGAGCCATGCGGATAGAGGGGATGTATCAGACACTGGGTTGTTTGTATAGTGACAAAAAGGTCCCAACACACCCACCCTCTCCCACAAAGATGGTGGGCGAGGCCGTCTGCACGCCAGACTAGACGAAGCCCTTCTCCACGGAAGGCCCATCTCATCCCTCAGCCCCCATGCCTCCTACAGTCTATGCCGGTGGAGCGGTCCATGGACATCTGCTGCCTGGAAGGACAGAGAGCAGGGACGGAGGCCTCATCAGCACAGCCCATTCCACGGCGCTGCGTTCTGCTTTCCCAATGGTCCCCCTACTGTGCTGTGAGCATCCTGACCCCGGGGCCAGCCCACTCCCAGCACCTGGCTCTTCCCAGACAAAGCAACAGATAAACGAACCACTTTCTGACAACACACCACCAAAGCAGCGAGCAGACAGCCATGATACTGACGTGGCTTTTTTTTTTTTTTTTAAGGTAAACTCAACACCCGACGTGGGCCTTGAACCTATGAACCCAGGATCAAGATCGCATGATCTGCTAAATGATCAAGATCGCATGATCTGCTAAATGAGCCAGTCTGGTGCCCCCATGACACTGACTTTGTATTCGACCATGGATTAGCGATTTCTTGGCAATATGAATTAGTCACCTGTGGGTCTTTAACCTTCAACTCTGTGTCAACAATAGACACAGACTGCACGTTTCTGCTCAGAAAAGGATCATCAAACTCGGTCCACGTGTAGTCACCAAACACAATGTTATGTCTGTTGAGCAGCTTTCTAACGCTCAGCTTTATATCTTCTTTTTTGGCAGTGCTGGGAACACAAGACACAGAGGTCAGGATGGTAACAAGTGCCTTCTACAAAATCAGGCCTTTCAGAGCACAGAGGTGGGCTCACCTGGGGGTCAGCCCCAAGCCAAGCCCTGCCCTCCATCTGCCAAGAGGCCACAGCAACAGCTCCTGCCACCCGGGGCTGCCCCAACGGAAGATCAGCCCGGACACACAGGCCTGGCGTGCGCCGCGAGCTCTCGCTAGCGCTGCTACTGTTAGGAATGAAGGCGCAAAGCTCCCACAGCCGTGGGGTTGCAGCCCGAGTCCGCATTTTAACAAAAGCCGAGGCCTGTGATTCACGTGGGAAAACTCTTGACACTTTCGGACGGCTTCCAGGACGCCGACAGGTTCTGGACCATACCTGCCTCCGCCCCACCTCCCACACTGCCCCAGCCGGCCTCCCCCTCGGGCTCCCCCTCGGCGGCAGGCAGGCCCCCGGGAGGGTCCACCCTCCCGGGCGCCTGCCCCACGCAAGCCACACCCAGACCCCTCTGAAAGCTGCGGACCACGGGGGTTCGCCTGGGGTCCTGAGAGATCAGGTGGTGGGCGGCTGGGGTGACCGAACAGCCCGACAAACGCCAGGTCCGAGGATAACGTGCACACGCGCCCCTTCCTCCCCGGGCCCGTCCGGCTCCGCTTGGGTGCGGCGCCCGGGCTCACCTGCCGCTCCGCTGGTGCACCTCCACGTGGACGGTCGGCGCCTCGGCCACGCAGGGCAGCGCCTGCTTCAGGTCGCCCACGGCCTCGTCCATGGCGCCGCCTGGAGCAGCGGGGACCCGGCCGGAGCGTGGCCGCCGCCGCCTCGCGCCCCGAGCCGCCGCCGCCGCCGCCACCGCCCGGGCCTCTCCAGCCGTCCGCCCTCCCGCCCGCGCTTGAAAGTGCCGCGCGCGGCGCACCGCCCTCTGACCCGGAAGCGCTGGGCGCCGGCGGGGCTAGACGGCCCGACTTCCGGCGCCTGCTTCCGGCGGGGCCAGGCGACCTCCGCGGGGCCAGGCGGGTGGCGAGTCGGGGCCGCGGCGGCGGCGTCCACGCTGCGGCCGCGCTTGCTTGCAGCCCTCAGCCCCGCGCTCCGGCCCCGCGCCGCCATGGGCAAGAAGCACAAGAAGCACAAGACCGAGTGGCGCTCGTCCTACGAGGGTGAGGCGGCGGGCGCGCTTTGTGACGTCGGGCCGGCCGGCGGGCGGGGGGCGGGGTCCCAGGCGGGGGCCCCGGGCAAAGATCCCGGGCTCGCGGGCTCGGGCCCCGAGGGAGAATCCCCGGCTCGCCTGCGGGTGGGGGAGGGGGGTCTCGGCGGGGGGAAGATTCCGGGGTGGCGGGAAGGTGTCCTGGGCGAGGATTCTGGGATCGCGGGCGGCGGTTCCGGGCCAGGGCGCCAGGGCTGGCGGGCGTCTGGTCCGGCTCCTGCATCTGTGTTGGCTTGTCTGGTCTTGGAGAAGTTCGTCCCTGTTTGTCACCCGCGTCCCGCCTGCGCGTTCCTGCAGCCTCGGTCCTGTGTCTGCTGCAGGACAGACGGGCGTGAGCGCAGGCCAGGAGCTTAGGGAAGGGTGGGGGGAGGGACCAGGCTCCTGGGCTCCCCTGCCTCCTTGTTCCTGGCCAGACAGAGCAGCTCGCCGGACAGAGCAACTCGAACTATGTCCCCGAGGGTGATGCAGCACCAAGGGGGGCGGGACTGGCAGCCCTGGGGTTTGCTTCCCCATCTTTCCCTGATGGTGTTGCCTTCTGGGGCCTGGGCGTCCTCTCTGTTCCCCCTGCACGTCGGGCCCCTGGTGCCACTACACACCCGAGCACACCCCGAAGCTGCGGTCTCTGCTTACAGATTATGCAGACAAGCCCTTGGAGAAGCCCCTGAAGCTGGTTCTCAAGGTTGGAGGAAGTGAAGTGACTGAGCTGTCGGGGTCTGGGCACGACTCCAGTTATTACGATGACAGGTCAGACCACGAGCGAGAGCGACACAAGGAAAAGAAGAAGAAGAAGAAGAAGAAATCCGAGAAGGAGAAGCACCTTGACGACGAAGAAAGAAGGAAAAGAAAGGTAGAGCAGGGCGGCAGCTGGCCGGTGGAGGCCCCCAGCCCCCCGGGGGGCAGATCACAAGGGCTGTGGGGTCTTAGGAAAGGGCTGTCCTGTTTGTAGCAAAAGGCGCACGAGCCCAGGGGGTGGTCGTTGGGGGAGGGAGGGGAGATCTGAAGGAGAAGCGTCTCTGGAGGGAGGTTTGCTCGCTCAGCTTTGTGTTGCAGGAGATTATTTAAAACTGCTTGCCTTGCTCTCGCGCCCTGACTCTGCCTCACAGGAAGAGAAGAAGCGGAAACGGGAAAAGGAGCATGGCGACTCGGAGGGGGAGGCCGACGACTTTGATCCCGGCAAGAAGGTGGAGGTGGAGCCGCCCCCCGACAGGCCTGTGCGAGCGTGCCGGACACAGCCAGGCGAGTGGAAGGAACGTGTTTGGAGGCTCTCCTGGAGCGCGACAGCTCGTCTCTGTGACACAGTGGTTGGCGTCGTGCTTTTCTGCCTCTTGGGGACGTGTGCGGGAAGGAGGGAAGAGCGCTTTCTCTTCCAGGGCTCGACATGAAGCGTAGCTGGACCTGAGGTCTTAGTGTCAACTTGAACCTGTAGAGCAGGGTTCAGCCAACTGCCGCTCCTGTGCCCCCTCCCTTTGTTCTTTTTAAACTCACGAGCTCGTCCCGGGGAGAAGGGAATTAGTGCTCAGATCAGTTGTTACTGACGCTGTCAGGCACCACGAGGGCTGTGCCAGCCTCACCGGAGGAGAGAACACTCGGGGCTCTCTAATCTGTGAGTGGTCACTTTCCTCAGGGGCTTGCAAATGGTCAGGAGGTACTGAAGTGGAGGCAGTTTTCCTTCGAGCGTTTCTCTTCTTGGCGTTGGGTTTGACTGCCTGTGATTCGGGAGGGAAGGAAGCGGGGTCGCGTGGCAGTCGTCGCCGAGGGTGTGGTTTTCTGGCAACAGCCGTCCCCGTGCAAGTCATTGCCACGGTGAACAGGTAGGACCCGGGGCCGCGGGGCACAGTGGGCAGGAGAGAAGGTCAGGCATGAGACGGTTCGCTAGGTGAACGTGCTCACGAAGTCCCTGCCGGCTTGGTCTGATCAGCTGATTGAGGTCACGCGTGCAGTGCTTCCCTTCCGTGTACCCGAAGGGGTGACGTTCACACTTGCTCTGGTCACTGTCACTATCGGGACCCACTCGTGGTCTGCAGGCCTGTTTGCTTCAGCCCTGGAACCAGCTATTTCTCCGAGGAGCCCTGGTTCCTTAGTGCATTCAGATGCTGAGGTCTGGGGGCTGGGCGTGGCCGGCAGTGGATGCTCTAGGGAAGAGCACTTGTGTTCTTATGGCTTAGGGAACAGAACCTAGGCCGCCCCGTGTGCTGACTACGTTCACCAGAAACCACGGTTCCACACCGTGGGCCGAGAGTTGTAGTTAGTGGCCGGCCTCACAAGGACCCCCGTGCGGTTGCATTCGTACCCGTTTTACAGAGGAGGAGCAGCACAGGTGCGGCCAGAGGTTCTGGACTGCCAAGCAAAGTGATAGTCGGTGAAGCTCGGCCTCTGTGTGCTGGCCGTCTTCGTACCGTGTCTGGAACGTACTGGGCCCGGCCGTGACAGGGGACTCATACAGACTGACAAGTGACAGCTCCCTGTTGTCGTCTGAAGGATCTTGGCACTTTCTAAGGGGTTTGGGGGACTGGTGCTGTGGTGGATGCCCCTCCCACCCAGTTGAGTTTTTTGGGGCCAAGACCGGGTCTGGGTCATCCTTGTACCCAGTTCTTGTTGGAGCCTGAAACACTGAAACGTGCCGTGGAGTGGGAGCTCTCTAGTGACACAGCGTCAAGATGTTTTGACTCATCGTTATCCTGTCCTCTTTAAATCGTCAGCCGAGAACGAGAGCACACCGATTCAGCAGTTACTAGAGCATTTTCTCCGCCAGCTCCAGAGGTAAACAGTTTCTCAAGAACTTGAGGTCGGGAACCTTCAGGGTGTCTTTCCCTGTGACGGGTTCTTCCCTCACCTCCCACACCCGTGAAGCAGACCCTTCGCCCTCCCTGGGTGACGCCCAGTCTAGTGGGGGGCGGGCCGGCGTGGGGAGAGCGCCGTGTGCCCGGTCCATGCAGGGCAGGGGTGTTGGTGGGGGGCGGTCAGGACCTCCACGATGCAGATGTCACGGCTCCGGCCAGGAGGGTAATTTTGGAATTTTTAATCATCAAAAACATCTACTATGCTTCTACAGAGTGTAAATTTTATTTCTTATTGTAAGGAACAAAACTTGGTGAATTGTATCATGTTTTTACCGTGAAACGTTTTGTATTGTTTGGAAATCTACACTTAGGGTTCTCCTGTTTAAGTAATGATGTTCTTGTTTTCAGAAAAGATCCTCATGGATTTTTTGCTTTTCCTGTCACGGATGCAATTGCTCCCGGATACTCCATGATAATAAAACATCCCATGGACTTTGGTACAATGAAAGACAAGATTGTAGCCAACGAATACAAATCAGTCACAGAATTTAAGGTAAACTAATTTCGGTTTCCGAAATAATTGCTGCGAAGCTCTCTGTGTGTTTATGTCCAGTAAGCACTCTGCCCGTATCAGCTGGTTTCTAGTTGCGAGTGTTCATGGGGGCCTGAGCCTTCGGGCCAAGGTCTCCCAAAGGTTGCATCAGGGAAACCGGTATCTTGTCTGGAAGCTGTAGAGACACGTGAGGTCAAGCAAAAGTGTGTCTGATTTGGTCTGACTCCAGAACGGGTATTTTTAGGATTACAGTTTTTCCTAGTTTTTTGTTTTATAGTAACTGTGAGTTTAATTTTTTTTTTTTAACGATAAATTTCTATGACTCTCTAGCGTGTAGTTCTGAACTCTGTTTCTTGGTACAACCGTGAGGCAGGAATTGCTTGTTGGCTTTGATCCCAGGGGCGGATCAAGGTGAGTGCTTGACGCTTTGGTAATGATGTCATGTAGGAAAAGGCATCGGGTTTCTTTCTTAGTTTCTATTCAATTTGGAAGGCTTAGCTCTATCACTTTCATTTGCTGGTGACATGACTGAGCGTGTTTGCTGAGCCTCAGAGGCTGTGCCACGTGAAAGGGTACGGGGGCGGGCGGCCCTCAGTCCTCCACCTTCCTTGTCGGGCCCTGGTTTGCTCTGCTGCCCAGTGACGGTCCCGGATGTGAGCAGTGTCCCCCCTCTGCCTTGTCCTCAAGACTGCTACATCAAGGCCCACAGGCCCAGCCCTGGGGATCTTGGCCGTGGGGCCAGTGCTGGGGCTCGGTCGGGGTCTGGCTGGCTTCAGCTGTCCTTATGCGTCCTCATGGCCAGCACAGCGCGCAGTGACAGGTGTGTGTGCGGTCTGTAATTTGGTTGGGGTGATGATATATTGGGACGTCCAATAGCTTGCTTTTAACGTAAGCTGTTCAGCAAGATTTCCCTTATCTTACAGAAAGCCTTTTTGCTGATGCTATTAGAGTAATTGGCGATAGACCAAGTTTTGAATTCCGTGGCAAAATCCCAGAGAGAGGATGTGAACGTGCTCAGCTCTCGGCTCATTCCTCAGCTTTTACTTAAAGGGACCTGGCTGTCACTTCTCGTTCCTACTTAACATCTGATTTCTCCCAAAGCGGGGGAGCTGGAGATGGAGAGAGGGAGCCGCGATGTTCTTAGAACACGCTCGTGTTGGGGCAGCTGGGAGGCTCCGTCGGTTAAGCGTCCAATTCTTGGTTTCGGCTTAGGTCATGATCTCATGGTTCACGAGTTCAGGCCCCACGTCAGGCTCTGTGATGACAGCGTGGAGCCTGCTTGGGATTCTGTCTCTCCCCTGCTCACACACACATTCTCTTTCTCAGAATAAAAAAACAGAAACAGAAGCCACGCGTGTCGCGCTCAGGAGGAAGCTCCGGGTTTGACAGGCTTCTCCCTGTAAGGTCTGAAACTTCCCTCAAAGAGTCGTTAAAAACCATTTGTTAAGCTGAAGAGCCTGGTTTAGTTGCTTGCCACTCAGTTTTAGCCTCTTGACAGGAATCCGGTTTTTGCCGGCATCTTAGTGGTTCAAACTCGACAGATTCTATTTTTTCCCTTTCAGGCGGATTTCAAACTGATGTGTGATAACGCGATGACCTACAACAGACCAGACACTGTGTACTACAAGTTAGCTAAGAAGATCCTTCACGCAGGCTTTAAGATGATGAGCAAAGTAAGAAGCCCGCGGCGGCAAGGAGCCACAGAGACGAGAGTTCCCCTCTGTCTCGATGCCTACACAGAGCCCCACCCCCACTGACTGGCATGCTTCCACCCGTCCATCACTGGCCGTGGTGCAGAGCCTCTGTACACATCCCAGGCCACCCTCCCCGCCAGGCGCGCTCTCTCTTTCTCTCTCTCTCTCTGCTCCTGCGCCAGCTGGAACGTCTCCTTTAGGGTTGGTGGAAAGTGCTGGATCTGTTGATCTAAGTGTGGGTGTCTGATGGATTGCAGCCAGCCTGTGATTTGTTTTACGTGGCTGCCTCACTGAGTCCAGACAGGACGTCTTGGCCGTCCGGAGTGGCTTCCCAGATCTGTCCCATGAGCCAGGTTGCATGCGTCACGCATCTAGGACCAGTGCCTTGTGCCTGACCGGCCTGTAGGTGAGGTGTGGGCCCCCGTGCCCTCTGGCCCGTCCCCCTCTGCCAGCCCCGAGTGCTCCCGGCCAGTCGGCCGCGCCTGTGGTGCTGACTCCCGCCCGCACCTGCCGCGCTCGCGCCACGGGAGCCCGCCGTTAGGCCAGGCGAGGCTGCGGCCATCCCCATCCCACCCATCGCCATGGCGCCTCGGCTGCGAGGCAGAGGTAAAGGCCTGCTGCTCTGTCCTTTTTGATTCTAGGAGCGGCTGTTAGCTCTGAAGCGCAGCATGTCGTTTATGCAGGACGTGGATTTTTCTCAGCAGGCAGCTCTTCTGGGCAACGAAGACACAGCCGTTGAGGAGCCCGTTCCTGAAGCGGCACCCGTACAAGTAGAAACTGCCAAGAAATCCAAAAGGCCGAGTAGAGAAGTTATCAGGTAACGGGAAACGCACCTCAGGATTGTGAGTGAGGGTGAGCCTGTGCTGGCGCCCGTGTCCGCGGAGTCGCTCGCGGACCCCCACCTGCTGGGAGGAGCCCGGTCCCCAGCGGCCGCGTGTGAGCTCTGGTCTCGGGTGTTTCCAGGCAGCTGGCCGCAACCTGGGCCAGCCGGGCCTCGTCACGCTAACGGACCTGGGGGCACAAGGGCAGGACGGCCCCTGCCAGCCACACGCAGGCTCCGTTCCAGGTGTGACACTGCTGTTCCCATATGCGTGTTGCAGTGGTTGTCGGCCCTTCACTCTGAAGAAGTTCCCTCACGTGCAGGAGGACACTTGATGGTGGCCTAGCTTGGCTGTCCTTGTGCGGGGGACGTAGCTGTGCTGTGTTAGGCAGGTGACACGCTTTGTGGGGGGGGCTTCATTCTCGTACCTGACCCCCCCAACTCCTGCAGCCGTCCACCCTGGGCCAGAGGCGGGGCCTTCTTGCAGGCTTGGGGTCCGCAGGCAGAGTTTGCTCCCGCAGCTCCTTGGATGGAGTCGGTCCATATGCTTCTGGAACCTTCCACAGGAGAGGCCACATCCCTTGGGCGCTGCACCCAGTGACCCTTGGCTGTTCGAATAAAGCTCTTCTCTGTGTGGGGTCTGAGCCCGCCTGCCGAAGGCTCGGGACGCCCCTTTTGCCTCACGACCTGTGCTCCCGGCTCACCCTTGTTTCTGGCGTCTCCACGCTCCACGGAGCTTTGCCTCTTTTTCCAACGGTGCCTCGAATGACATTGTGAGTAGTGAGGTTGCCGTCAGGTTGCTCTTAGATCGACTCAGGTGTGCAGCTGAGACACGAGGCACCTCCAGCGGCCGTTTGGGGCTCCCTCGCTGTTCGTGGAGGCCCCGCATATTGCTGCAGTTACAGCCACGAGGACAGGGTCGAGGAGTGCTCCGTGCCCTTGCTCCCAGCCCGTGGTGACCTTGGGGAGCGGTAGGGACTGACCGTGGTGAGGTGGGAGCAGCACGTGCCCCGGTGACGTGTGTGGTGTTCCTGCCTCGCAGCTGCACGTTTGAGCCGGAAGGAAATGCCTGCAGCCTGACTGACAGCACGGCAGAGGAGCACGTGCTGGCCTTGGTGGAGCACGCAGCTGACGAGGCTCGGGACAGGATCAGCCGGCTCCTCCCGGGGGGCAAGGTAGCGTCAGGGGTGTCCGGGCAGAGCTCGTGTCCCGCAGGCTCGCTTTGGGTCCCGTCACCGGCTCCATCTCTGGGGTGGGCGGGGGCGTCCAGGGCTGCCTCGCGGGCAGGAGCCTCCCAGAAGCGGTGTGTGATGCGGGGACGCTGCAGCAGGCTCGCCCCATAGTGGGGATGGTGCCCACCGGCGGATGGACGTCAGGCCTGCCAGGCGTCTGCGCTGCAGCCTCCCTCTTCTCCTGGTGTGCTTGCGTCTCTGTGTGCCTCTGCGGCACCCGTGGGTCCCATCTGACCCGGACCTGGCCTGTGGGGGCCTCCCTGCTGTGCTTGGAGCACCCCCCTGCCGGGAGAGCAGACCGGCACCTCCGGTGGAAACGGTGTGGCTCTTGCATGCACTTTTTTTTTTTTTTTAATTTTTTTTTTTTTTTCAACGTTTATTTATTTTTTTGGGACAGAGAGAGACAGAGCATGAACGGGGGAGGGGCAGAGAGAGAGGGAGACACAGAATCGGAAACAGGCTCCAGGCCCTGAGAGCCGCGTCGGGCTCTGGGCTCGAACTCAACGGACCGCGAGATCGTGACCTGGTTGAAGTCGGACGCTTAACCGACTGCGCCACCCAGGCGCCCCTTGCGTGCACTTTTAAACCCGCTAGTCACGGTAACAAGGGCAGAGGCGACGTTAATCCCGGCACGTTTCCTTGACCTGGTGCATCCACAGTCTCATTTGTGCACGTGGTCCGTGTGAAGAACTCTTAGAACTTCACATCTCTGTCTCAGACACGCGTTTTCAAAACGCACGTGGAGTGTTACGTCAAGGACTTTGAACAATGGCGTTTTGCGTACGCCGGGTTACGTGAAGCATACGGAGATGAATCTTTTACTTACCTTAAGCCTCCCTGGTGGAAAGTTTGCGGTTCCCTGTGTAGCTGATGTTGATCTGCTGGACCCGCTGGTCTGCACGCCTGTAGTGCTTCAGCCCTGGAATGTCCCGGGCACTGGGCACGGCCCTCGGTGGCGCTGGGAAAGAGCCCTGCGGACTGTAGCTCGGAGAGGGAGGGCCGTGCTGAGCTGCGTGTATTCATCAGAGGCACGTGTCCACACACGAACCCCCATTGCTCCCAGTGCTGGGCCTGTTTCCCTTTTCTCCCTTTTTGGGTTGTAATTCCACAGCGAGAAGCCTGACTCCTGTTCCCCTTAGTGCATTCACGTGGTCAGTGCTCACGTGATCAGCACTCACGTGGTCAGTACATCCATAGTCAGCACTCCCATGGTCAGTGCTCACATGGTGAGTACTTACATGGTTAGTACTCCCATGCTCACCGCTCACATGGTCAGCGCTTATGTGGTCAGTGCTCACGTGGTCACTATATGTGGTCGTCGCTCGTCAGTACTGACACGGTTAGCGCTCACGTGGTCAGTATTTACGTGGCCAGCACTCACGTGGTCAGCGCTTACGTGGTCAGCGCTTACGTGGTCAGCGCTCACGTGATCAGTACTGACACAGCGCTTACATGGTCAGTGCTCACGTGGTGAGTACTTGTATGGTTAGTACTCACACACTCAGCGCTCACATGGTCAGTACTTATGTGGCCAGTGCTCACATGGTCAGCAGTGATGGGTCTCCTGTCCTCCCCGCCCTGTATTCAGGCACTCAGGCCAAGGGTCCCCCTCTTCTCCTCCCCCACTCCCATGTGCAGGTGCCCCTCCTGGACCTTCCTGGGGGCCTTCAGAGGAAGAGGGCTTTTGTTCAGTGGTTTTCTGTAAGCGGAACTAAGTCCCTGTGTTAGAGATGGAGCCTCTAGTGCCCGTTGATATGGCATTTGGTGACCAGGGTCCTGTTCTGGGTCATTTGGCTCAGGTTCTGACATCCTGTAAGAGGGCAGTTTCTGGGGTAAGCTTCTGTTTCCGTATCTCCTTGAGAAGAATCAGGAACTAGTCTTAACCCTTTTAGTACACATGGGTGTGAAGTCAAGTTCGGGGAGGTATGAGAGAGGTCTCTGTGGTCTTTTCCATGGGGAAACCAACTGCCCCGTGACCTGTTGGGATTTCTGCATGTTAGGCCGTGCTCGTACGCCTTAGCTCTGTTGGCGTTGCGGCAGAGCACGTAGGGCCGGCCCTCAGGTGTGCTTCCTTGCAGATGGGCTATCTGAAGAAGGACAGTGACGGCAGCTTGCTCTACAGCGTGGTCAACACGGCCGAGCCGGATGCCGACGGTGCGTGGCCCCGAGCAGGGCTGGGGTTGGTCTCCGCGGCGCCGGGGAGTTTCGGCTTCGTAGCCCGTTTGAGATCACGGTTGCCCGTGCAGAGCAGGCCCCAGCCGCACGGCGTAGACGAATCCCATCCGGTGTTACTCCCCTGTCCTCCCCCTCCTGTGTATGATACGCAGCCTGCGTATGATACGTGGACGGGGGCAGTCATCCAGCGGGGGCAGGGGTGCTGCTCAGACCTTTTCTGCCCCAGGGTCTAGCATAGGCGGCCAGTGTAGAGCTGTGCTCCCGCAGGGCTGCGGTTCTACAAGTCCTCGTAGCCTGACTTCCAGATACCATCCTGAGGATCGACTCACACCCTTGTCAGGGCTCCCTGGGAGGAGCCAGAGTGCACAACTCCGTCGCACTCGCGGAGCTTGGAGGGGGCCCAGACGTGGGCTTAGAGGGGATGCCCTGTGTGATCATCGTGTTGAGGACCTTGAGGGAGGCACAGATGCTGGATCTGCTCACCCGTGGGGAAGCCCTTATGTACTCCGTCTCTTTGAAAAGTATCTCGAGTTGATCAACTCGTAGCTTAGAGTTAAGGTTTGAGAATTGTAGCGGCTACTTTTTTTTTTTTTTTAAGTGCTTATTTATTTTGAGAGAGAGAGAGAGAGAAGGAATCCCAAGCAGGCCCCAGGCAGTGCAGAGCCTGAGGTGGGGCTCAAACTCACAAACCGTGAGATCGACCTGAGCTGAAATCAAGAGTCGGATGTTTAACCGACTGAGCCACCCAGGCGCCTAAGAATTTTAGTGGTTTCTATAAATTTGATTTTAGCTGGTCTTTCTAGAGAGCCCCCCATGCCTTCCCCAAGTGCACTCTGTGAGCCACTGCGGGAGCTGGGAACTCCCCGAGCCACCTGTTCACAGCCCGGTCCCTTTGCAGAGGAGGAGACCCACCCTGTGGACCTGAGCTCGCTCTCCAGCAAGCTGCTCCCCGGCTTTACCACACTGGGCTTCAAGGATGAGAGAAGGGGCAAAGGTGAGTGTGGGGTGGGCAGGTAGGGGCACGGGATGAGGGAAATCACAGGAGAGGTGTGGACCCAGAGTCCTCCCGCCATCTTCCTGGCTCACCTGTTCTTAGTACTGTGTCCAGATTCTGGCTCTGAAACTAACAATGAGATTAAATTAAGGTCCTGTTGAGTGAGGGGAATAAACATTTCACCGGGCACGCTCCTCTTTGCCGTCCACTCGTACCGGTCTATGGGTCTCAGCCCCGTGCCGACCGTGGGTAGGGGTGTATGCCCGGGTGTCTGCCGAATGATGGTGGGCAAGTGTGGGAGATGGAAGGTTGGATGGCTGTGGCGGTGGAGGGAGGGAGGGGACTGGTGTGCTGGCCGCACTTGTGTGCGTGGCCGAGTGACCGAGTGACGTCTGTGGCTGGTTTGCTAGATTTGGAGTGTGTCGGTGTGCAGCAGTTTTGTTCCCCGGGGGACAGCTGGTGGCGTCTGGGGATGTTGTGATGGTCCCATCGTGGTGCTACTGGAGTCTAGTGGGGGGGAGGGGCACGTCTGAGACGCATTGCTCTTGAGCTCTGACGTCATTCACGTGGGGACGCCAGCCGTGATGCCCCCACGGCCCCTTGAGGGATCCAGCCTCGTCCCGTGGGCTCGGTTCCCAGCAGGGCCTGAGTCGGCACGAAGCCCTTCTGCCAGCGCGCGCTCGCCTTGCGTCGCGTAAACTGTCCTCTGCACCTGCTGCAGAGCCGGAAGTGCTGGTTCGGCCCGGAAGCTGCCACCGCTTCGGGTCGCTGGGGAGCAGCGATGTCACAGGGAGGGGGCTGGGAGCGGGGGCGGGGGCGCCGCCCGCGGGACCGAGCGCGTCTCACGCGGGCGTCACCGCACGTGCGCCTCACGTCTTGTGCTCTCCCTCTCCTGCCCTCAGTCACTTTTCTCTCCAGCACCACTACCGCGCTTTCAATGCACAGCAATTCCGTGTTCGGCGACTTAAAGTCGGAGGAGATAGACCTGCTGTATTCCGCCTACGGGGATGAGACGGGTGTGCAGTGTGCGCTGAGGTGAGCAGGGTCGGCACGGTCTGGAAGGTTCTCGCTTGCCGTGCGGGAGGAGCCGTTTCCCTGGTGGGTGGTTGGCGGGAGACGGCCGACGGCAGCGGGTCTGCACGGCAGAGGTTTTCGAGTCCTTTTCCGTAAACCACTGGTCTGCCGCGGGTTGGTCTTGAAGTTCGGGTAACTCAGCTGCGCCTTACGAAGGTGACGATCCGGGCTGTAGTTTAAAAAAGAACGTGTGTGTGCACGTAACCAACCACGTGTTTGGAGCTTGTTTTGTGATTTTGTTGGAACCTGGCTCGGTGGCCGTGTTCGTCTGCTGGGGCCACCGGAACCGTGCACCCCAGCCTGAGGGGCTGAAGTGACAGGCATTCGTCGTCTGGCGGGGCCGGAGGCTGGGAGTCCGAGACCCGGGCGTGGGCAGGGCTGCTTTCTCCTGCGGCCTCTGTGCTTAGCGCGTAGACGGCCCTGGTCTCCCTGTGTCCTCACCTGCACGCCCGTCTCTGTGTCCCGGTCTCCGTTTCCTTCAGAGACACTAATCGTAACGCGTTAGGGCCCCCTGAAGACTCCGCTCGAACTTCATCACCTTTGGGAGGCCACGTCTCCGAATAATACGTTCTGAGGTACTGGGGTTGGAGCTTCAGCAGAAGAATTTTGGGACACGCTTCAGTCCCCAACGGTGACTGGGACGTGGTACTGAAACCGCAGACGTGGTGCCGTGTTTCAGTGGAACTGCTGTGTTCTGTGCACCAATAGAAGTAGGTCGCGCCTGTGGAGTTTTAGTAATTCTCCAGGAGGAAAGGCAAGTTTGGCTAACCTCTAAGAAATGGATCTTTCCGTATTAGATCTTTAATTCCAAACAGAACACGGGACGTATTTTAAAAATGAACAAAAGGAAATCAGCCCTTAATACGATTTTTATGAGCCCAGAGAAGCAGAAGTGGAACACCAAGGAGGAAATCTGGCGAGCGAGGACAGTGTCACAAGTGGTGCCCCCCCCCCCCTTTTGCCCCACTGCCCTGTCACAGCCTTTAAGGGACGGAAGTCACCTTTGGTTCAGGGGGCACGGTGTTCCCAGACGGTGGTCGCCTTCCCCCGCGCCCACCCCTGAAACAAGGATGGACTCCGGGTGCCGGGCAGCGAGAAGCCCGACCGCGTGAGCAGCGCACGGCGGCCGCAGCCCACGCTCCTCCTGGGCGTCCCCGCGTCACCTCGCCACGCGCTCTGTTCCAGACCACGCCACGAGTGTTCCGGTGTCCCTGCTCCCGTCACACGCTCACGGTGGTGGCGTCTCCTGAAACGCCCCCGGAGAGACTCGTGTGCCGTCACGGTCTCACTCCCAGATCAGTGGCCCTCCTCGCTCCGTGTGACGGTCTGGCCTCTGGGGAGCCCTTCTGAGCCTTTGCCCCAGGGCTTAGAGGCCAGGACCCGGGCCTTTGTCCCCCGCCTCCTTTTACGGTGCCTTCCACTCACTTCTTTTTTAGTTTGTAGTATTCACGGGGTCCAAAAACCAGGACGACACTCTAGGGTGCGGTGCCCGCGGAGTCTCGTTCCCGCACGAGCTCCCTCTCCCCGCTGCCGTGGAGCGTCTCTCCTCGGTCTCCTTTCGTTAAGTCAGAACGGAAACCAAAACGAAAACAGCACCGGGTACGGCCGTGCCCCTCCCGCGGGAGCCCGCGTCTCCCCGTTGACCCCGAGCCGCGCGCTGGCGGTTGTGCGGGGCTACCTACCCGCGGCTTTTCTCGGTCGGTAGAGGACGGCGTCGCGGTCGGGTTTTCTCGGGATTTTCTTCGTAACGTGCTCTTCCTGGCGTGTCTCGTGCGGGGTGTGGTGCGCGGTGCGTGCGACGTGCGAGAGCCGCCCTCGTCAGCTCGCGTTCTCAGAAAGGCTTCCGGTCAGCAGACTGCGAGTGGTTCGGTCTGAGGCGAGACAGAAGCGATGCGTGGATTTGCAACTTGCGGGGTTGGCGCCCCCGATCCCTGCCATTGTTCAAGAGTTCACCGTACGTGCCCGGACTCTCGTTAGCCTTGTCTTTTTTTAAGGGATCTTCTCGAGATGGTTTTTAAGTTTTAGCATCTGTTTTTTAAGATCTCTTTTGTTTGTTGTTTAGTTTATATTGAGGGAGGGCGCACGTGCACGTGAATGGGGGAGGGGCGGGGGGAGGGGGGAGAACCCCAAGCAGCCTCCGCGCTCAGCTCAGAGCCTGACGTGCGTCTAGAACTCCCAAAGTGTGAGATCGCGACTCGAGCCCAAGTCGAGAGTCACGTGCTTGACGAGCCACCCGGGCGCCCCTTGAGTTGCTTTTCACCTTTCTGGATCATGGGCCACCCTGAGTGACGAAGACGGTTGCTGCCACCCCCCAGATTACACGTGGGAGGTTTGCGGCTCTCCGCGAGACCCTCTCGCGGAGGCGCGTCCGAGGAGCCGGGTCCACGGGGCAGGCCCCGCTCCTCGGGACCGCCGGCCCCGGGGAAGGCGCCTGGGAGACGAGAGTGTGCGGCGCGGGGCCTTCCGGCGGCATCATGCCCTCTCTCGGCCTTCCAGCCTGCAGGAGTTCGTGAAGGATGCTGGGAGCTACAGCAAGAAGATGGTGGACGACCTCCTGGACCAGATCACCGGCGGGGACCACTCGCGGATGCTGTTCCAGCTGAGGCAGGTGGGCGTGCATGTGCCGCGTTTGTGGGGCCGCGCCTGTGGAAAGAGCCTGTCCGGATGGACACCGTCCTAGGGAATCGCTGGCTCGTCTCCCCTCATTCATGTTTTAAGTTTTTACTTCAGGCAGACCGTTTTCTTTCAGAGGAACTGAAAAGTTTAGGAAGTCCCGCTTGCCACCCCCACTTCCCAACCCCACCCCCCCCCACCCCCGCCGTCTCTGGGGCTCTGTGACTTTATACCCAGATCACTGTCGTGCGCCGTCCATTCCCTTTGCTCTGAAGACTCTTTTTGGCTATTTCTTCGAGTGTAGACTTGCTGATGGGGAATTTACTCAGCTTTTTTTTGGTCTGAAAGAAGTTATTTTATCCGTATTTATGGAATTCCTCTTCCCTGGGTCTGGAATCATGGAATCATAGGCTGCTTTTCTCCTATTTTGAGAGACATATGACCACGCCGTTTCTGAAGCGTCGCCGTCGTAGGCGTCCGTGTCTTCTGTCGCGCGTCTTCTTGGCAAAGCGCACGCATCGGCCGACGGGCTTCGAGTGGGCTTTTCCTTTTTTCAAGGTTGTAGGAAAAGACCAGAAGAGGTCTGTGCTATACAGACCTCCGTTCCAGGAGGCCTCAGATACTCGCTCCTTTGTCCTTTGCAGGAAATGGACTGTTTGCTGCTCTACGTGCTTCTGAAGTTTAATCTTTGTAACTGATGTTCAGTAATTCGTCTCTGATGTGTTTCCGCGTTCTTTTCTCTGTGCTTATCCTGCTGAACGTTTGTCGGGCTTCTCAGGCCCGTCATTTAGAAGATTTTCATCCGTCGTCTTTTCAGATGTCGCGTCTGCCCCCACCCCACACTCGTCGCTTCTCCAGGACTCTGACTCGCGGCTGGCATCCTGGCCTGTCCCGAGTGCCGCTAACGCTCAGCTCCTTTCTCAGTCTCTCGTCCCTCCCTCAGGGGTGAATGCTGTCTGTTGCCGTGGCTTCAAGTTGAGTGATCTGTTTTTGTGCCGCGGCCACATTTGCTGTTAAGCTCAGCCAGTGAAGGTTTCCTTTGAGACGCCGTGTTGTAGGTCTAGGCTCTGTTTCTTCCTTCTTAGGCCTTCCCTTTCACGGTATGTTCGTGCTTTCCTTTAAATTTTTGGACCTGTTTCTCATATCTCCCACAGCCGCTTTGAAAGTCCTTACCCACCAATTCTGTCATCTCTGCCATTCCTGGATTTGCCTTTTGGTAGATTTTCCTCTGCTTACTGTCCACAGTTTGCTGCTTTATTGTTTGACTGGGCCCCGGGCATTACATTGTCGAGTCTCTGCTGTCTGGACTGTGCTATTACTGCCGCCAGCAGTCATAAGTGACTGGCGGAAATAGGACTGTGGTTAGTCTGAATTAGATATGATGAGAATGTGAGCTGCGGACCAGAATTTTAGAGACTGGTGCGAAAAAAGAAACGTAAAACTATTTCATTATTTTTTCTGGATCTCACGTTAAAATAAAAAATGTCTTCAATACGTTGGGTTAAGTGAAACGTGTCATCGTCGACTACGGGTTAAGATTAATCTTAAGCAGGCTACTGGAAAGTTAGGTAGGTATGTGCTCACGTTACATTACTGCTGGGCGAGGCTGGCCTGGATTTTACTGTGTTCTTTTAAGAACGTTGATGTTCGTTTTGGCAGAGTTCTTAGGAGTCATCTGATTTCTTGGGATTTGTTTTTAATTTGGTAGGGTGGGTTTCAGCGGCCTTTATGTTGGGTGAATTTGGCCCTGATCCTAAGGAATGGCCTTTCAGGGTCTCTTCCGGTGGCCCAGGTTTCAGCGAGGTCTTGGCTGGGTGGAGTTTGGTTGTGTCTCCTCACGTGTACCTGGCCCCATGGTGTTCGTCTGTGTGTGCACAGGGCAGTGTGCTCCGGGTTCAGCCCTCCTGGACTTGTGGAGCTCCTGCTGTGAGCTGTATCCTCCTCTCCAGACTTTGCCACTCTTCAGTTCCGTGTGGCCACTGTGCCCCGGCTCCCGTTCTCTGCACTGTGGTCTGAAAGTTTTCCTCCTGGTGCCGCCCCTGGGCACAGTGTGTGAGGCTGTGTCTTTATAGAGCAGGAACTCCTGAGATGTCCTGGCCACTTGGTTTCCTTTCTAGATTCCAGCGGGATCACTTTTCTGAAAGTGAGCTTGCTTTACAGGAGTCACGTAATTCCCAACGTGCTGTGGCGTTAGGTGACGTTTGATGCTAAGACGTATACGTTAGTGGAGACGTGCGTATCCGTGTGGAACTGGACGTTACGATAGCGGAGAAGTTAATTTTCTACTAAAACTTATAAAAACCTCAGCACAGGTGAATCTCTAGAACGTTGTCCCAAACAAAAGATCTCAGATGCAAAAGCGTGCGAGTGACTGAGTGACTGTTTTGAAGGTGAAGATCCTGCCAGATTGCAGGACGGTGGCTCAGTAGCATTTAGGCTTGTGATCTCCACATGTGGTCACATGTGGCTGGGCGTCCCATACAGAATGTAGTCACACAGTAGCTGTCTTGGGTGACTCTGGGTCCCGCACAGGCTGTGGTCATGCAGTAGTGGTCAAGTGTAAGCCTCTTGTGGACACTGCAGCCCGAGGAGAAGATGCGTGGCCCCACAGTGCAGCCCATCGGAGGGCAGGGGACCCTCCTCACCTAGCAGGTGGTTTCCTGAGCTGCCCCTGAGACGCAGGTACAATGTCAGACGTTTACCTTCTGTTTGAAGCCGTCCAGGGCTGCGGAAACGCATCGGGTGCCCTCTCCTTCACCTCCGTCCCTCCCAGGGTGCCATCAGGGCACTCGGCCTCCCAGGGTCTTGGCCGGGCCTGCATGAATCGGGCCCTCTGTGGGGAGTTGGCTGTCTGTCTGATGCTGCACCAGCTCTGATTCACAGGGTGGTGTGAATACCGCGAGGACAACCCCAGCAAGACTGAATGGGCTGCTTTGATTTACGTCTGTGTACACGATATGAGCGAATCATTCTGTATAAAACCGTTTCGAAAACTGGCTTCTCCCGTTTTGATTTGCAGAGGAGAAATGTTCCCGTGAAGCCTCCAGAGGAAGCG
The DNA here is from genome assembly GCF_018350155.1 of Leopardus geoffroyi. NCBI lineage: Eukaryota > Metazoa > Chordata > Mammalia > Carnivora > Felidae > Leopardus > Leopardus geoffroyi. The sequence continues at coordinate 60,424,325 of NC_059331.1, forward strand.
AAGGTGAGTTGCACGGACGTGTAAGTGAAAACCTGATGATTAGCGTTCCTGCGGGGAACGGTCGTGTTCAGCCTGTGAAATGGGGTCATTGAGAAGAGGGTCACGTGTTGTTTTCTTGGGAAACCGGTTAAGTGGTAGTCTCCCTGCCCCTGAGTTTTAGTGACAGGGGTGAGGGGCAGGAAGCCACGGCACTTCTCTTCCAGTCCAGGCACGGGAGCCGCAGAGCAGTGGTTGTGCGGGGGCCCTGTCTTCTCACGTGGCAAGTGTGCACGGCCGGCCGGTGGGGAAGCAGGCGCTGGACCGGATTCCTGTAGGGGAGCCGCGGGGCACTCTAGCCTCTGGGGTGCTCCCTCGGCTGTGTGTGGGGCCTCGGCCCTGTGAGGTCTCTAGGGAGATCTGCGTGTCTGCTCTTTGGCTGGTGTGAGAAGTCGTGAGTAAACCAGCTGTCTTCAAGTCGCTTTTTACGAGTTCCAAGTTGCAGGCGAATCTGTAACAACTTGGAAAACCGCAGCCGTGGGATGATTGCCCCAGCCACGCAGGGAGAAGGGCCCCGTGCTGGGCCCTGGGTAGGATCATGAGTAGCACTGAGCCTCGGTCTCTGGTTGCAAAGTAGAGCGGTAACAGTGGGGTCGTTGTAGGACTCTCGGTGGCACTCTCCCCTGAGATCTGGCTACCGCCGTACTCCATAAACACGAGCTCAGCCCCGGCCGGCGTGTCGATGGCCCGGAGTGATCACTGTAACGTCTCCTCTTGAGAGAGATTTATCAGAGCACAGAGCAAAGTGGCTTTTCTGAAAGTCAAGTGAAAGAAGCAAATTCACAGATCACCCAGACGAGACAGACCGATGGCAAGGCTTCACACCCAGACAGGACGACAGGAGAGGGCTTAGACCCAGAGGGGACAGGCCGACGGGAGAGGGTTCACACCAGAGGGCACGGCCCAACGGGAGAGGGCTCACACCCACAGGGGACAGGCCGACGGGAGAGGGTTCACACCAGAGGGCACGGCCTAATGTGACAGGGCTCACACCCACAGGGGACAGGCCGGTGGGAGAGGGCTCACACCAGAGGGTGGGGCCCAACAGGAGAGGGCTCACACCCACAGGGGACAGGCCGACGGGAGAGGGTTCACACCAGAGGGCACGGCCCAACGGGAGAGGGCTCACACCCACAGGGGACAGGCCGGTGGGAGAGGGCTCACACCAGAGGGCACGGCCTGACGGGAGAGGGCTCACAGGCCCTGTGCCCCTTGCCTGGTTAGCAGGGTCTCATCTTCCTCCTTCGCCAGGTCCCTGTGTGTGGCCAGATGTAGGTGGGTGCCTGTCCCTACTCTCTGGGCTGGAGGGGACCCTGTGTGAGCCTTCGAGCTGCAGGGCGGCTGAGGGTGTTCGAGAGCACATGACGTGCACCTGCCCAACCAGGTCCACAGGCTCTGAGCGTCTGCTGCAATGTGGACCTTTAGTTGAACTATTTGGTGAAGAAACGGTCCCTCCAGGCCGTGTGTCGGGAAGGGTGTGGTCATTGGACAGTAACTTCTCCCACAGTGACTTAGGGTCCGATCTCCAAAGTGAGGGTGGGATTTGGTAGGATTTGAAGGCCTTAGGGTCTTACTTATAGTACATTTCCCTTAAAGCACCAGAGGCGGCTCTCAATGTTCGTTTTAAAAAGGGCCATACATTAGCTGTTACCTCCTAACGTTTACGAGCCACAGGCTGCCGTGGAAGGTTTGCATGGTGGGAGCGTCTCGGGGAACGCTGGGCTGTTTCCTTACAGTGCAGAGAGGGCTAGGAGGGCGTGGGGCAGCCACAGAAGGAGAGAGAACACACTTGGCTTGGAATCTGCCGTGTTTTTACGTGTAGTCTCTGCAAGGTAGCCGTGAGCCCCTCAGGTCCCCTGTGTCCCCCTGTGCCGCCGCCCCCCTCCCCCCCGTTGCAGGGACCTGTTTATCCCCGAGAGCCAGCGGCCTTTGGCTGTGGGGTTTGGTCTCGGCAGTGGCAGCCGCCTCTGGGAGCGCCCCTGGTGGTCGTGGCTGCAGCGAGGACCAGACGCAGGGTGGTCTTCCGCTCCCTGGGTGTGGACGTGGCAGAGCCGGCCTGTCCTGGGGGGGGGGGGGGGGGGGGGGGGGGGGGGGGGAGGGAGGGTGCTGCCGCTCCTGTGAGTTCAACAGCTGGTGTTAACTGCCCGCTCAGTGACCTCTTTCCTTTTCTGCTCGGTACCTACCCGTCTCCTGCAGGCTGGGGACTCGCTGGGCGACAGCAACTCCGTCCTGGACTTCATGTCGACAAAGTCCTACTCGGACGCCTCCCTGGACATCTCCATGCTTGGCTCTCTAGGTAGGTCGTGCCGGGCGTGCTCACATCCTCGGGCTCCGCTGGAAGAGGACGCTGTGTTCTCATCCCCGGTGCCGTGTCAGTCTGCGAGGTGGTCCCCGGGGCACGAGGCTGGTGTGCCGAGGCCTGTCCCCTTTCTAGGAATATGGCCACTGTGCTCGGGGTCCCTCCCTGATGGCCCCAGAGGGGGCTTGCCCAGGTCTCCTTTTTTGACGTCAGGGTCCCTCGAGCCTGTCGGTCGTGCAGGGACGAGCTGCCTGCCTCGTGGCCTGCCATCGACGTGTCTGCGCGCACGTACCCACCAGGCTGTGCCCTCGTCGGCAGCTGAGCCCGACCCTGCCACGTGAGATGCCCTCTGCGGTCCGCATGGCACCCAGGGTTTTGGAATCTCTTGGGCCGTCCGGCTCCCTGTTGACTCGAGGCTCTCGGGGTGCATTCTCCTCCCCTCCTTTCCTTTGGGCCGACCTGACCATTACCACGGGGCTTCTCGCGGACGGTGGCCTCCCTCATTGCGTGTGGCCGTGCCCGTGGTGCTTCCGGCGTCGAGGGGTGGAGGCCAGACGTGCTGCTAAACATCCCGAGGCACAGGGAGCGGCCCCCCAAGAATGACCCGGCCCCGGAGGCCACCGCGGCCGGGGGTGAGAAATCCTGCCTGCGTCAGAAGTGGTTTCTGTCAGCGGCTCGGAGCGCATGAGGCCGGCTCTCACTTTGTCATCAGCCCCGCGGTCTCTGCCTTGGGTTAGGCTGTTTGTACTTAGCGTGGTAACCCAGGCCTGATTGAGATCTGCTGTCTTGCTCCTTGTCTGTCATTTTCCCAATTGTTTGGGGGTCCCACGCCTACCGCTGGGTTAGGTGGTTCCCTAGGAGTCTTGGGACTCGTGGCTCTGGTTTGATACAGCAAAGGGGGACAGATCGGGACCCACAGAGGGAAGGGGTGCATGGGGTGAGTCTGGGGGAGACCAGGCAGCGCTCCAGAGCTGCCCCATGGGGTCCCACGGACACGCCTGACTCCCAGCATTGAGTTGGGGCAATGCAGGCACTCTCTCCCTGGCACATCTGCAAATTCCAGGCTCCTGGAAGGAGAGCAGGTATTCAGTGGAAACCACATCATTTGCATGGACAGTCGAGGTCCGGGGAGCCCGTCTGTCACTCGGGTGGTGGCGACCCTCCCGGGATCCAAGTTCACCAGCCGAGGGCCAACTTGGTCTTCTGGGCTTGCGGTCGGAGGCTGCTGTGTTAATGTTAGCCTTGCCAACTCTTCTTTTCCTCTGTGTTTAAGGTTTTTTCCTCATTACTGGTTTTTGGTAGTTTGAGCGTAAGGTGCCTTGATTTGCTTTTGTTTGGATTTATCCATCGGGTTATGTTCGACCTGTGGACTCGGGGGGACCTCTGGACTCGGGGGTCTGTGGATTTTCAGCTGGGCTCCCGATTCTGCCATTTGTTGCTGAGTGTCTTTGCTTCGTGTCTGGCCGTCTGTTCCGCCGCGGCTGACCTGCTGTTGTCCTTCCCAGCGTGGGGTGGCGGGTTGCCGCAGACGCTGCCCTTTTCCTGTGCCGGAGCCCAATTCGGCTTTTCCAGACTCTCCCCTTCTCCCCTCACCACCCTCTTCCTCTGCTTTTTGAGGAGCGAGTGCCTAGTCGCGAATTTAAGGCCCCTCTTGTTCACAACTTTCCTCCCGTGTTTGGTGGGGCTGTTTCCCTGCCCTCTGCCCACCCGGTAGTGGTTTCTCATGGGCCAGACTGCAGTTACACCTTTGGGTGCTGGTTAGCTCGTGTGCCTTGATGCTGCGCTTGGTCACGTTCTGACGGGCCGTTACCGATGTGTAGGCGTAGGCGTCGGACCCTGTCCAGGTGTGGCTGGGAGGTGCTCTAAGGGCGGCCCTGAGCCACATTTAGTGTAGGGAGGGACACCGTCCTGCCGGTGGACCGCACCCTTCTTCAGGCTTGGGCCACCGGTTGTCGGAGACACGTGAGTTTTTGAACTGCCTGGAGGGGTCGTGTGCTCCCACACACGCAGGGCCCCTCCTGGCCCAGACCCGGGAGCTCTCCCGGCAGCCCACTGCCCGGGGCCCCCTGCCCCCGCTCTGGCGTGTTCTCCGTCCTGGCGTCTGGGGGCCTCCGTTGCACATGCTGTCCCGCTTCCTGTGTGTTTACACCAGAGGGCAAGCCCTCTTCGTGAATGGCTCAGATCTGATGTGGCACCCGCCTTCCAAGCTTGCCTGTCCTCCCCCCCCCACCCCAGCTTTCCGCACGGTGGGTGTTGTCCCAAGCGTTCATAGCGGCGAGGGAGAGACCGGGGGTGCGGCCCAGGCGTCTGGGTGTCTGACGTCTGATGGCCCCGTGTCTGTGCAGGGAAAGTGAGGAAGGAGCCTGACGCAGACGACAGCCACCTGAACCTGGATGAGACGGCGAAGCTCCTGCAGGACCTGCACGAGGCACAGGCAGAGCGCGGGGGCTCCCGGCCGTCCTCCAACCTCAGCTCCCTGTCCAACACCTCCCCCTCCGATAGGGACCAGCACCCCCTGGGTAAGGTGGCCCCCGGGACCGTGCGGGCTGCTCCCTCTGCAGGGCGTCCCTGCCCCCGGGGCGCTGAGACCGCCCTAGTCGGGCGGAAACGTGTGAGTGGAAGTCACTTGGCGTTAGGAATCGTGGGGAGTGGCCGTGAGACGTGGCCGGCCCTGCGTCAGGAGGAGCCCCAGCTGGCTACACCCCAGGGCCCTTGGAAGGGGCAGAACGAGCCTCAGACGCTGCGTTCAACTCGGGGAACGTTTGTTTCTTTCTGCCATTCCCGTGTTTAGTCCTAACACAGAGTGTCAAGGAGTGTGTCGATCCTCCGGGGCCCTGAGGGGAGAGCAGGTGGCCTGGGGCCTTCTGTGTTTACTGAGACAGAGCGGGCAGGTGTGTGGGCCCCATCGGGATTTCGGTCCCACCAGGAAGGGAACCAAACGCTTCCTGCTCCTTGAATTTACTCCCTTACTTGCCCATGCTGCTGTCGTAGTTCCCAGATAGAAGGTCGGGCTCGCGGAATACGTCTTGACGTTGTGGGCTCAGGGGTGCTCGTCCGTGGTGGAGGTTTGGCTGAATAACAAGCGGGCTCTGTGGCTGAGTTGTGGTTTCACTAACCGCCGTCACTAGGACACGTTTTCGGCCCGGTGTGAACCGTGACGTGTGTGGATCTGCTGTGTGAACACCTGTCTTTCCCACAATTGCAGGAAGTCCTTCTCGCCTCAGCGTCGGGGAGCAGCCAGAGGTGACCCACGACCCATACGAATTTCTTCAGTCTCCAGAACCTGCAGCCCCTGCAAAGAGCTAGCCTTGTAGATAGACTTCCGTTAGTTTTTTATTTTTTTATTTGTGCGTACAGAGTTTTTGTCGTGAGACAGAGACTTTCGTTTTGTCCCCTCTGGCGTGCGGGAAGCAGCCCCGGGAGGTGGGGAGGTGTCTCTGGCATCATGTCGGCCACACGCGGATCCCGTGTTTCTGTGGGTAGCCCCGTGAATGCTGGACAGTGGACAGCACACATACAGGTGTGTGACCGGGTGGGGTCGAGCCGTTGTGCTTTGTTTCTTGAGCTTTGAGGGGTCTGTAAAGCTCCTCCCTGTGGCTGGCCGGGACACGCCGTCCTGCCCCAGCATCCTTCCCGAGCACCCCTTGGGAGGCAAGAGATGCCCTCGTTGGGGGTCCTGTGTGCTGTTTGCCCTGCCCGCCCTCCCCGCCGTCCCCACATTCCCGAAGCAGGTCGTGGTGGGGCTGCAACCCTCCTGGCCTGGGACAGGCTCTGTGCTGGGCGAGGCCTGCCTTCTGCTGGAAGCTGACACTGCCCCCTGGCGACAGTGGTGTGCCGTGTCCGTAGACTTTTTTAATCTGGATGTGTTTACTGGATGCCTGTTTACATTTGCAAGACGTAGAGATCTCAATAAAATACAGAGCGATTGCATGTAATTGTTTGCAGCCCCATAGGTGTCCACTTCTTTGTTGTTTTTTGATTTTCTTCAACGTTTGTATTTGAGAGAGAGCACAAGAGAGGGAGGGGCCGAGAGAGAGGGAGACGCAGAAACGGAAGCAGCTCCGGGCTCCGAGCTGCCAGCACAGAGCCCGACGTGGGGCTGGAACTTACAAACCGTGGGATCACGACCTGAGCCGCAGTCGGACGCTCAACCGCCCTGAGCCCCCAGGCGCCCCTGTGGGTGTCCACTTCCGAGTGACTTTTCGGCGAGAACCTTTGTCACAGGAGGTCAGCAGCGTCCGTTCCGGCCGCTCACCCCCCCGCGTTTACTCTGCGGCTGGCCCCGTTCTCTGCCCGCAGCGTGTCTGTCTCTCTTACCCACCCTGCACGACTTCCAGGTGGCTTCCTTTTTGAAAACAGAGTTGGAAGGGCGCCTGGGCGGCTCCGACGTTTTAAGCGTCCCACTCTTGATCTTGGCCTGGGTCATGATCTCCCGGTTCGTGGGTTCAAGCCCCATGTCGGGCTCTGTGCGGACAGGGCGGAGCCTGCTTGGGAGTCTCTCTTTCCCCCCCTCTGCCCCTCCCCCACTTGTACGCACACGCGCACGCTTCTTTCTCTCTCAAAATAAACTTCAAAATATTAAAACAAAGCAAGATTGGAGCTTCTGTCACCTCACAGGGCAGAGTGAATCCCGGGGGAAAGGGGTTTGTGTGACGGAGGCAGTGGACAGCATGACGTCCCCTGACCCACAAGTGCCACGGGGTGGGCCAGCCCTGCTGGCCACTGCCTGCTGTGCTGGGAGGGCCCCTTGGGAACCTCAGGAGAAGGGGAGCAAAACACTGCATAGCCGAGGCGTCAGGAAGCCGTGGCAGGTGCCGGCAAAGGAGCAAGTCCCCAGGAGGGACAGACCCCACGGTCAGGCTGCTCCTTCCTGGGTGTGTCACAGCCGTGAAGGGGGGACCTGGGGCTTGGGGCGCCTCCTTGGGCCTACTGCCCCAGGAAGCTGGCAGGATCCAGGTCCGAACCCACAGGTGCTCTTGGTGGTCAGAATAACTGGGGGCAGGTGGCCAGAGAGGGGGAGTGTCCCTCAGAGCCACACTGGCCACGTGTCAGCCACGGATGCACGGGAGTGCCACAGCACCTCAACCATGCTGTTGACTCTCCGGGGAGAGGCTGTCTGGGCAGACAGTGCCAGGTGACGGGGGTTCATCTTGCTGCCTTTTCTGTGGGAAGCCACACTCCAAACAAGACCAGTGAGGGGGAGAGTGTGCACATGTGTGAGTGTGCATGCTTGTGCAGTCTCGTATGTGCGTCTGCGTGCACGTGAGTACGTGTGACATGTGAGCATATGTGTGAGCCCGCGTGTGCACATGTTTATTCTGGTGCACGAGTGTGCACGTGCACATTGTGTTAGTGCACGTGTGAGCACGTGTGAGCGGGTGTGTGAGTCTGTCCGTACACGTGTGAGTGCATGTGTTGGCGTGTGTGTGTTGGTGCCTGTGTGTGTGCACGTGAGTGCCAGCGCCTACCTGTCCCACGCTCCACCTCGCTCCTCCCGCCATCCCTGCCCCCGGCCCCAGTGCTGACCCTTTGGGGGTTGGGTGCTTAGGTGTGTGCGCAGCGGGATTGCAGCCGGCCCGTAACAGAGCTTGTGAATGACCTTCCTGTCAGGCAGGTTGAGGATCACACTGGGTGGAGTGCTCTGTGCGCCCTAAAAATAGGGACGAGTCTGTGTTGAGGGAAGGGGACACTGGGCTGCAGCAGAGGGGACAAGAGTGGGTTGCAGAGTGGGGCCCACAGCACGCCTGTCCCATTAGAAGTTCAGGGCATGCAGTTGTGCGTGGGAAAAGTCCTGGTTGTCCCGGACGGGGGTTATGGCTCTGGGTTTAGGTCTGTTTCTTAGTGTTGTAGCTTCTGGAGTTTTTCTCATGGAGCGAAGATGTCTCTTTCGGAGGCACATTTCTCATAGGTGTGAGTGGCTGAGGTCACCGTGGCTCCAGGTCAGCCGGGAGGCCCGACCGCCTGCAGACTCGGGGGACCCCTGGGGTAGTGCCTCCCCTGCCCCACTCCCCGGTGCCTCTTTCAGGGTCTGCCGAGTCGAGGGGTTGAGGTCACAGGCCCCAGAAAAAAACCCCCAGCGAGGGGCCAGCAGCCCGCACACAGGCGTATCTGGGGAAGCACGTTCTGTGCATAAGGCCGACACCTTGCTCGTCTTCATTTACCGAAAAGCACTTTCGAGCGCTGTAAAGACTACCCTTTGCCGCAGCTTGAGCTCTGCCAGTGGGAGTGGTGGCCTCACAGCCGACACTCACGTGCCGTGTCAGACGTGGCCGTTCAAAAGTGAGTGCACTGTGGGAGGCCTGCACTCTGGCAGGTGCCCTGCCCTGAACTTGAACTGTGTTCAGTTACTGGCATCTCCCACCATCCGCGGCCTCTGCCATGCGGATGGCTGGGCTCTTGGGGGTCTGAGACCCTGGTCAGGCAGCCTGTCGTCTGCCCTGGGTCTCTGGTGGCATGTTGGCCTGGCCCGGGGGAGCGCTGTGGGAGCATTGCGGCTCCAACACGTCTCACACCAAAACCTGGACTAACCCCTTAGGAATGACGACAAACGAACGTCAGGAACTGAGCTTGGGCTAAGAAGGGACCTAGGCCCCACCGAATCTGCCCAAGAGGGAGATCGTTAGGTTCCCTTCCTGCGGCCTGAATCCGGAGGACCAGTCCCGGCATTTGCGGAAGGAGTGGACGGGGGCCTGGCTCAGATCCGGTTGGGGGGGAAGGGGGGCTTAGGAGGTCGTCTAGGGACAGTGGTGGCCGGCAGGCCTGGGCACGGGAGTCCCTGGGATGTGGTTCCAGGTGGAGGTTAGCACGCAGAGCTGTGCGGGCGCCAGCCTGGGGCTGCCCGCAGGCGGGTGCTGGTGTACAGGGCCCAGAGGGGGCAGCCACGCTCCCCTCCCCCGCCCGGCCACCGGCCTCCAGCGCCCTCATTCCTTGCGGCCCCTCATCCTGGGCCCCGTCTCCTCTCGCCCGCCTGTGGTCAGACAAGGCTGCCAGGATCAGCGTCCCTGTCATCCCCAGGGACGCTTTGCTCCTGAAGATCGCTCCGCACGGCGTGTTGGGCCAAAGGGGGTACGTGTTGAGGATGCGGAAGCCCAGGTAGTCAGGCTGGATGTAGGACTGACCCAGACCAGAAGTTGGCCCCGCCCCGGCCACGGGGGCCTTCTGTGCAGGGTGTCGTCCCCAGCTGGCTGTGGGGGCCCTGGGCCTTCTCTACAGGGTGTCTGTAGCTCGACCCGCCCTGCCCCCCGTTGGCTGTGGGGGCCCCAGGGTGGGGCCGGCCCTGGCTTTATGAGGCGCCTTGGGCTCCGTCATTGCCACGGCAACCGGGCCTTTGTTGTTTCTCAGACCTGGGCCGAGTGAGCCCGTGATCCTCGGTCCTGCCTGGACTGTTGACCAGGAAGGAAGTGGAGCGGGTTCTGTCTCCCAGCCGGGTAGGTGTCTCCTGCTTCTACTGTGACCAGAGAACGCAGAAGCGTAACCTGTGCGCATCCCCAAGCAGGACACAGGATGAAACAATGATTCGGGGGCTGTCAGGACCTGTGTCGGGTTTCAGAAGGTCACGTTTGCCAGGCTGTGATATCACAAACACACAGGTGCGCCCAGGACGCCCTGTTCGGAGAGCATGGTGTGACGGTGTCTGTCTGGCAGGGGGCAGGGTCACCGTCCACAGTCACACTGGGCCAGCGCAGCAGCCTCTGCTCGAAGCTTCTGTGAGTCGGCCATGTTTGTGTTGGGGACGTGGAGGTGACGATGGCCTTGTGGGAGCATTGCGGCTCCAACACGTCTCACACCAAAGCCTGGACTAAGCCCTTAGGAATGACGAAAAACGAACGTCAGGAACTGAGCTTGGGCTAAGAAGGGACCCAGGCCCCACCGAGTCTGCCCAAGAGGGAGATCGTTAGGTTTCCTTCCTGCGGCCTGAATCCGGAGGACCAGTCCCGGCATTTGCGGAAGGAGTGGACGGGGGCCTGGCTCAGATCTGGTGGGGGGGGGGGGTGGTTAGGAGGTCGTCTAGGGAGTGACGCCAGCACAGGCTCCAAAGGCAAGAGATGGCCATTAGCGGAGGGGGTGGGGGGGACGACGTGGCTCCAGGCTGAGGAAATAGCACGAGAAAGGCCAGGAACGAGAAGTGAGCCGAGAAATCTTGTGTGCCTAAGCTGTGAGTGAGTGTGTGTGTGTGTGGTGTATGTCTGTGTCGTGTGTGTGTCTTGTGTGCGTGCTGTACGTGGGGTGCCTGTGTATGTCTCTGGTGCGTGTGTTCCACGTGTATGTGTGCTCTGTGGCGCGTGTGTGTGGTCTGCCACGTATGTGGTATGTGCGGTGTGTTCCGTGTGTGTTGTGTGAGCGTGTGGATGGACGTGTCCGCACGGGTGTCTCGTGCACACGCGGAGCCCACGTTAACTGTGCCGTCTGGTCCCGGCAGGAGTCAGGAGCCCGTGCGTTTGTTGGTAACTGTGTATTTGTCCTGGTGAGAACTGCTGGAATCTTCTGAGAGTGAGAAACCGAACCGGAGGATCCAAGGGGGTGTTCGAGCCGAGCACCTGCCCCGCCAGGGGGCCCGGGGTGAGGCCCCTGGTACCACGTGCAGCTGCTCTCTCCAGACCCCCCCCCCCCCCGGCTCACCAGCGCCCACGTGACTGGCGGTACCGGCCGCAGCCCCTCCCGGTGACGGGAAGTGGGCACCTCCCGCCGCGGCTGCTTGGGCCGCGTGCGTGGTGGTGACCTCACACTCAGGCCGCTGTGGTCCTGCCCCGGGACCGAGGCTGCGCTCGCCCCCCGTGGAGTGTTGCTCTTGGTGCCACTTTGAGGTCGGCTGCAGGGAAGCTTCCGGGGGGCCTCCGAGGAGTGCTGCTGCGGTGCCCCCACGCGTGCACTCTCAGTCCCATGTCCCCGTGACACTTGGGCTGTCTCTGCTGGGGTTCAAGGTAGCCTCAGAGCTTGAAAACGCGCTCTGCTTCAAGTGTTGCCAGATCCAATGCCAGCTGCAACCTCAGGGTTTCCACACGTCAGTGACGCCATTTCTGTCCTGGGAAGCCCCGTAGGATGCGGCCCACCCTTGCCTTCCACGGGCTCCTGGGCCGACGTGCGCCCTCCCGTGCCTTCCCTGTGCCCTCGTGTCCCGTCCGCACCCCGTCGCCCCTTCGGCAAGATGAGTGCCGTCTCCACTGCCATCCTCCACGGCACTTCCGGTTTCTCCCACGTGCCTGCTTCACCTCCCTGGGCCGAGGTCTGCGGTTACGCCCTAGAGCCCACCTCCCCATTAGTGGGGTTTGGTTTTCAGAAGCATCCTTCCCATTGGCCGGTACTTCCATCCAAATGTTGTTTTCGCGCAGGAATCGTGTCGCTCGTAACACGGCGCCTTTCTGTGCTCCAACCCCCGGGGCGCTGGCCTCGCCGTCCATGTGGGATGGTCGCTGTGGTCCCCCAGGGGTCTCACTGATCAGGTAAGCCCTGCCTGGCCCCACACCCCGAGAAGAGTGGCAGAAATCCGCCCTCATGAGGCAAAGTCCCCAGGACCCTCGGCTCTGCCAGGGGCGGCTGTGATGCGGCTCACCTTCTCCAACAGCCGGACACCTGGCCAGAAGTGGCCACGGCTCCCTCCCAGCCCCTCAGCTCGACCTGGGTGTCCCCAGAGTGCCCAGAGACCCCAGAAGCCCCTTGGTCAGCAGGCCTTTGTTCTGCAGCAGGAACATGGTCTCTTGTTCTGTCCTCAAGGGAAACTTGCGGAAGATTCCCTGAGGATTTCGGCACACAAAAGTGTCGCGTTGTCACAGGGTCTGCTTTTCCTGCAGTCTTTTCCTCGGTTTCCCTGGGGGTAGGAGTGACCCTCCTCCCGTCTTGCAGATGGATCTGTGCGGCCGGAGCCAGAGAGGGGCCCTGCGGGAAGCCAGCAGGAAGCAGGCCTCGCCCCGCCGCTGGTCCAGAGTGAATGGCTGGTCGTGGCCCCTGCACACCTTCCAGGCGGTGGCCTGGACCACGCTGTTCATCTTGGCCTTCGCCAACTTCGGTATCTTCGTCCCCTTGCTGCCGCCTAACTGGAACTTGGTCATCTATGGTGTATCCTTCGCTGTGGGAGCAGCGCCTGCTGTCCCAGGGAGGCTCCCCGCGGGCCCTGCCCCAGATCTGGCTCGGGACCCTGCTACGCCTACCAGCCCCCGCTGCGACCCCTGTTCTGCGACCCCGCTCCTCCCCTTCACCCCAGACACCCGCCACGGCCACGCTGCCTGAAACCTTACGTTCGTTCTCGCTGTGGCTCCCTGGCTTGGGGCCGGGGCTAAAAGCACAGAGTGTCTGCTGCTTGCCTGCCGGCAGTGCAGGGAGAGCCCGCCTGGGGGCCAGGGCTGGAGGGGCTTTGGGGTGAGGCAGGCAGCCTGGACGACAGGAAAGGGTCGCAGAGGGGTCGCGGGGCTGGCTCAGAAACTGAAGGCTGAGTCCCAGGGATTCACATGGCGTTCGTTCTCAGGGTCTGGGGTGCCCCGTGCGGGCCCCACTTGTCTGCAGGTCTGCAGTGGGCTGGGTCAGGCTGGCTGGCGGGGGAGCCACGCCAGGGGTGCGAGGAAGACACCGATTATAGCCGTGTCCCTCTTGCGACAGGTGAGTCTGGTGGCGGGTGTTGGCTGGGCCTGGAGTGGCCGAGGCCAGAGAGAAAACCCGCCGGCTGTTAGGAGCCACATAGGCCACAGTGGGGACTGTGAACCCCGTGGTGGCCTTGAAAGGAGGCTCCAGACGTGTCACCAGAGTAGGCTTCAGGCCAGGTGGGCGGGCGTCGGGGACGCACTTGGGGTTGGCGCGCAGGCCCCATGGTGGAGCGTGGCAGGTGCAGTCGAGTGCTCCTCCCCTGACCAGGCGGGCATCGCCAGCCTTGCCCCCTCCTCACACCTCACTCTGTGGGTGACGGACCTCAGTTCCGCCAGCGCATCCGTGCTCCGGGGGCCACCGCTGGCCCACCCCACCAGTGAGCCTGGGCGTCCCCCATGGCCTGATGTGCAAGCCTGCTGCCCCCTGCCCAGGGCCACGCAGCCCCCGATCTGGCCGGCCTCCCCCTGTGGGGCCCTCAGGGTGTCTGATCCAGCGGCACAGAGCTGGGAATGTGGGTCCTGTGTGTCCGGATGCAGCTGCCCCGCTTCTAGGCCTGTGGCCCAGGGTTGGCGACGCTAGGTGGGGCCTGCAAAGCCAACATCCCACGCCCCACATCACCCCGTATAACTTGTGTCTTTCACACACAAGAGGATGGGCAGAAGTCGGCCAGCCTTGTAGATTTCTCCACTGGTCCCCAAAACCTGCTTTGTTGGGTTTTTTAAATTCAGAATCCAGGCACAGTTCACGCTTTGCATGTGGCGAGGGGTCTCCTCTCTCTGTCCCAGCACGAAGGCCAGCAGTGCCCGACCCACGACTTCCTGGTCAGAATGGCACTCTCGCTGGGACTCACACCACAGCGAAACGTCTCCCAGTTCTGAGAGGGAGCCCTCTCTCGTTCTGGGAACAGAAGCCCTTAGTGTCGGCAGGGGCCAGCTCCGGGGAGGGCCACTTCCTGGCCTCCTTGCTGCCTCCAGCTGCCCCTCTATCTGTATCCTAACCTCCGTCCCTGACTGTGGGTTTGTTTGCGTTCTGGGTTCTAATCCGTTGTCTCCCTTCTCCCTTCGCTGTGGCTCAGCCTGTTCTGGGGCCTTCTCGAGCTGCCTCGTGTGTTCTCTGTCCAGGGAGCACTCTGAGAACTCACCTGCTTTCGGGCCCAGAGGGCGCCCCGAGCTCACTTGCACACCCTTTCTCCCAGGAGCCCCTGGCTGGCCTGAAGTCCCAGGTTCTGGCTGGCTTCCTTTCCCCCAGGCTCCGCAGCGCTTGGCCACCGGGGGGCGCCAGCGTCGTTCGGCGCTGCAGGGACTGCTGCCCCAGGAGGGAGGGCAGGGTCTGGGTTGCACCTCCAGAAGACACAGCAGAGGAGGCGGACCCCTGGTTCCCCGCTGACCTCAGCGGCCAGCTTCCCCCACAGCCCTGCCCCTGCGAAGGGCCCCGGAGGGTCCCTGTGCTGAGGGACTGGCCTCTGACGTGACCCGTCTTAAGTCCCAGGAGCCTGCGCCGTGGCCAGGCGAAACCCCTGGTTAGGTTAGCCTCAGTGACTGCAGGGCTGGTGGGGGATGGTGGGAGCTCTGGGGGGCGCCTCACCCCTTCCTGCCGCAGAACCGGAAGGACCCGAAAGGAAGGTCGGTCGGGAGGGCGTGTGTCCTGGGCTGGCGGAGCTGTGTGTTTACCAAACACAGATTGTCGCTAAGGGGATGGGGCCTCGAGGGCAGGGCCTGGCCTTCTGCCGCTGGAGACCTCCTACCCTGTGCCTTTTACTTTTTGTTATTCTCTGCAGCCTGAGAGACACCCATAACCCGGGCATCTGAATGTGGGGGCAGAACTTTGGTGTGGTGCCCACCTGCTGACACTTCTCAGCCAAGTGGCTACGGAGTGAATGGCCAGGCAAAACGCGGTGGCCTTTTGCTCACCCGTGTCACTCCCACGGGTGACCTGCCATGAACCTGTGTTCGTGCTTAAGGGGGCTTGCCTACCACATGGCAGGGGGCTGCCCCTCTGTTCCTGGGGGACACGTTCTGGTAGTGGCCTGGCCACGGCACCTGCAGGGTTGGGACAGGAGGGGAAAATCAGGCTCAGGTCAGGGGCCTCGCTGCCTCCAGTTTGAGGCTAGAGTGCAGGCCACGCTGCCCCTACACTGTCTCCAAGGGCCCCAACGCCTCAGTCCCTCCCCCACACCTTGCCTGCCTATTTCTGATGCGACAGAGGAAGGGGCCTTCCTGCCGCACCTCTTGTCCTGGGCCGGACCCCTGTGCTCAGGACCTGCTCCCGCTGCCCCAGTAACCACACAAACAGTGCTTGCCTCCAGCCAGCGCCTCAGGCTTCAGGGAGCAGGTGCAGGGAGACCGTGTGCCAGCACTGTGTTGGTGTCTCCAGCTGTGATGGCAAAGCCTGACCGGGCCCCTGACCACCTGGCCGCGGCCCCATACCCTGAATGGAACAGCAGAGCAGGGGAGGCTCAGGCCTTACCCAGCCCCGCAGGGTCCGGTGGCCACAGGAAGGGCCTTGGTGTCACCACATCCCTTATGTGGCACTGAGGGATCTGGTCAGTCTCGTGCCCCCGTGCAGGTCCCCCAGGGCCCGGCTGGTTCTCAGCCACCCTTCCACTCACCCCTGGCCTGGGCACCAGCTTCCTGGGCTGATCCTCATGGCCCTCAGCTCATTCTCATCTGCCCTCCTCCTGCCCTCCTCCTGCCCTCCTCCCCCAGCAGGGCTGAGTCCCCATTGCCTCCATGCCGTCATCTGGCAGCCTGAGTCCTGGGTCTGCACGTGGTGCCTAGAGGCTGGAGGGCGAGGGAGGAATGAGCGATTTGGGCCAGAAGCAGCCTCCCACTCAGGCTAGAGCATTGTGGAGGCAGGACCCCGCCTGTCAGCCCCAGGCCCGTGGAGGTGGAGGTGGAGGCAGAGGCTGAGGCGGAGGCGGCTGGCAGGTCTGAGGAGGACCCCCCGAGGGGGCTTCCCGCAGGACTGAGCAGTAGCCCCAGCCCCCTGCCCCGAACCCCCACCCCTGTCAGATCCCGGCAGAACCCCGTGCACCGTGGCCTCGCCTCCCGGGCTGGGTCATTTCTCCCTGCCACACCCTGGAACCCAGCCTGTAAACCCTGAACCCTCCCATTCAGCACCGGTCCTGGGAAGCAGGGCAGGGCTGACAGGGAGGCGGCTTCCACCTCTTCTGTTTGGTTTCCAAGGGGACAGACAGTGTGTTGGTCCCGGAGGGGAGGAGGAGGATGGGAGCCCGGGGACTGGTTTTACCCTGGGTGCCACGGCGGGAGTGGGTGCCAGAGAGCCAGAGGGGCCTAGGGGCGAGGAGAGACAAGACGGGACCCAGACAGACCGTGCAGACTGGCCGTGTGAGCCCTCCCTGCTCCCCTCCTTCATTTTTTGATGATACACTGTCTTCTTCCCCCGACGCACGTGCTCTGAGCATCTCTGCTGCCCAAAGAACCCCCACGACTTCGGCACCCAGCGTGGTGGCCGCTGGCCCCTGAGGGCCTTCCCTTGCTGCCTTGGTGAAGCATGGGGTCCACACCCTCAGGCAGGCGCAAGCAGGCGCCTCCAGGGTCCTGCTGCTAGTTTGAGCAGGCACCTTCGCCGTGTTGACCAGGCCTGGCCGCACGTTCCTTGACACACTCACGCCCAGGTGACTGGTGGGCTTTTCTGTTTCCACTTCGTGGTCCACTTGCTTGCAATTTCCATCGATCCTGCTGAAACCAACGTACGGCTCAAGAACTACTCGGAGCCCGTACCCACCTTCGACCCATCCAGACACACACATGTCATCGAGAACCAATACTGCCACCTGTGTGAGGTCACCGTGTGAGTGCCCAGCGTGTGGGGGCAGGCAGCCCCGAGGGCGCGGCCCCTGCCGTGTGGACCCGTCCCCTCCCCGTGCTGTGCACAGGCAGGTCCTGCCCCAGCCTTTCTGTTTCCATGCAGCTGACTGGTGCTGCTTTCCTTGAATGAGCAGCAGTGGCCCTGAGACACGCAGGACCCCTCACCCATCTAGGGGCTCAGATGAGTCCCAGCCCCCCCCCACCGGAACCCCACCTGGGCTAGTCAGAGCACTGAAGGCTCAGCAGGCAGCCTGGGAGGGAGGCCTGTGGCTCAGGATGGGAGCTGGTGGCACCGTGTGGCAGGCGTGGCTGAGGGAAGCTAACCCGCCTGGGGCCTGGTCTTCCCTGCCACCTGTCTCTCCCTTCTGACCCTGTCTTCCTCCTGCACATGCTGCTAACGGGCTGCTCATGTGAATTCTTCCTTCTAGGAACAAGAAGGCTAAACACTGTAGGGCCTGCAACAAGTGTGTATCTGACTTTGACCACCACTGCAAATGGCTTAACAACTGTGTAGGGGGCAGGAATTACAGGTGAGGGGCTGGAGGGGGAGGTCCGGGAGGGAGGGGCAGGAGTCCTGGGGGAGGGAGAGGGAGACCCAGCAGGGAAGAGGAAAAGGGCATTGCAGGGCGTGGGGCTGGGGGTGGGGAGGGGAGGAGGGACCTAGAAGTGGGGAGGGGTGAGGTCCTGGTGGAGAGAGAGGAGGTCCTTGGCAGGGGGGAGGGGTGGGGTGCTAGGGAAAGAGAAAGTGAAAGGACTGGGGGAGGGAGGGGGATTGGTCAGGGGGAGGGGTGAGGGGGCCCGGAGAGAGGGGTCCTGCAGGCTGGGGGCCTCATGGGTAAGAGGGTGGGGGCCACAGGCAGTGGGGGGAGTCACGTGCTGTCCCCAGCACAGCGGTCCTTAACGTCTTTCTGTTCTCCTTGTCTGGCTCTGAAATGTGCTGGCCTGGAGCCCCTTCCGAATGTGGAGGCCCAGCCCCATCCAGAGGGGCTCAGGCTGAGCTGACTTGTCCTTGACCCGCTGGCCTGGACCCGGGCGCTTTCTCCTGGGAGGCCGTCAGAGCACAGAGGATGTGGGCCGAGGCTGCACTGGGAGCAGGTGTTCAGTCCTGCACGGGCTTTGCCAGGACCCCATGTGCTAGGGCCCAGGCTATGAGTGGCCAAGAAAGGCGCAGGGGCTCCCCCAGCTAGTTCAGAGTGGCCTTCGCCGGCTCATGGCGCTGCAAGGGGTTCCACTGCTCACCCACCACTCATAGCAGGTGTGCTCCGTGCAGCCTGGTCATGGAGCGTCATGGTCTGTGCTCTGTGCAGCCCAGTCCAGGAGCGTTGTGGTCTGTGCTCCGGGCAGCCTGGTCCAGGAGGGTTGTGCTCCATGCAGCCTAGTCCGGGAGGGTTATGGTCCGGGCAGCCACCAGGAGGGTTGTGGTCTGTGCTCTGGGAAGCCTGGTCCAGGAGCGTTGTGGTCTGTGCTCTGGGCAGCCTGGTTCAGGAGGGCCATGCTCCGTGCAGCCCAGTCAAGAAATGCTCCACTTGTTCAGGCTTCAAAAGCGTTGCTGCTTTGAGCAGAAGGAAATGCAAAGCTGTCGTCATTAGAAAAGTCAAATGAGAATTGGGGGCCTGGGAGCCCCCATGTCGCCCTCTCCACTACAGAGGAGGAGCCCCAGGCCAGCTGGAGTGGGGGCGGGGGGCTGCCTCCTCACGGTAGCAGGGCTCTCTTCTTTCCCCCAGATGCTCCTCTTAAGGTCTTGGTGCCACAGGCTGGTCGCCTTGAGGTCTGGTCGGCTGTCTGGGATGGGCGAGGGTGTGTGGCCCTGCCACTGAGGAGGACCACGCTGACCGGGCCCCACAGGGCACACAGGGTGGAGTTCCGAGGTCCTGACAGTGGCCTCCGGGCACAAAAGGCTGCAGGAGTTCCTGGTGGGGATGGCTGGGCCCCAGGAGCCCTCCTATCCACTGGGCAGTGGCAGCAGCAAGGAGTATGTGCAGAAGTGAGGGAGGGCACCATGTGCGCGGGGGTCTTGGTGAGGGCATGGCCACTCCTGTCCACGTGGAGTCCCAGACTCCCTCCTGTCCCTTCCACCGTCAGGCAGAGAAAGCAAGAGGAAATGACTACATTTACAAGACGAGTTGGCCAAAACAGTTGGCAAAGTGTGATAAGCTCCTGAGAGGACGTGCCTTCACAGGGGAAGTGCCCGGACTGGGTGCTGAGGCACCACAGACACAGGAGTCAGAGACGACAGCGACGTTTTCTGGCTCCGAACATGCAGTTGGACAGGCTTTGGCCCTCACCCTGCCGGGAGGGCCGCCTCTGGCCTGGTGCCAGCAGCACCGGATGGCCGAGGGCCTTCTGCTGCGGGGTGGGCCCGTCGGCTGGAACAGCTGCACCGCACACCACAGGCTCCCTGGGAACCAGAGCCAGGTGTGGGGCCAGGCTTGTGCCCCCTGCACCTCGGGGACACACAGGACACGTGCCCTCCAGGGCCTTTGACAAGGGGCCACAATGCAGGCTGCCCTCCACATCCACATGACCCTTTGAGGACATTCTCGTTTTAGCTCTCTGCCTAAAGATGTGTTAAAAAAACAAAAACAAACCTCAAGATGTTCTGGAAAAGAATAATGGAGTCAGATAAATTTCAGCTGGATAAAAGACACTGCTGAAGATTGAAAATGCTAAAGAAACCGTTTCCTTAAATATCACCACGGTAGAAAGCCCAAAGGAAGACCTTGCAGCAGGAGATTATTCCAAGAATTGCTGACCAGAATTTAATTTTTTGATGGTTAGATTGTTCTCTGTGTCCTGAGCACAGGCAAGAGGACAGGAGTGATTCTGGTCTAATGCCAAAGCACAAGATGTCACTTGTGCACAGAAGTGTGCACAGGCCCCGGGAGGGTGTGTGGAGATGATGCACTGTGGGCCGCTGGCCGGCCAGGCGCCTGTCCCAGCACCCCTGCTTCCCCGACCTGCTGGGCTTCCATGCTTCTGGATGGAAGCACAGCACCCAGGATCCCGTGCAACATGGGGGGCAGGGGTGGTGGTCCCGATCCCGACCCGGCGGAGCCCTGGTGAGCAGTGGCGGTGTGTGGAGGAAGCTGCAGGCAGCCCGACCCGCCTGGAGCCTCCGGGTACCCACCTGGGAGCCAGGCCAGGCCCTTCTCACCGCCGCGTGGGGGTGGGAAGGGGGCACAGAAACTGGTGGTGCCCTCAAGGCGTCCCCTGGGGATCTCGGGTGCCAGGAGACAGGAAGAAGGCTGGGCCTTGGGTTCGGGGTCGGGGGCACCTTGCCCAGCCCTGAGTCTGGCTCTGCCCCCTGCAGATATTTCTTCGGCTCCTTGGTTTCCGCCTTGGCCAGCCTGCTCTGCCTGATCACCATCCTGCTCTATGTCTTCATCCAGTACTCAATCAACCCGGAGGTGCTGCGTACGCATCCCCTATATGAAGGTACGGGCGGGGGGGGGGGGGGGGAGGGCTCCTCTCTGGCATTGCTTTCTCTTGGGTCACTCGTGGTGGTAGCCTCTCCCTCCAGCTGTCTTTCAAGGAAAGCTCTCCTTCTGGGGGACGTCAGTCTGGCCTGCCCCCAGCTGGGTGAGCTGTGGGGCCAGGCAGGAGGGCAGCAGTCCCCCAGGGACCAGAAGGCAGGTTTGGGGCCCCGTGCCCATCACCCAGTAGTTGGTCTTGGCAGGGAGCAGGGTGGGGCAGGAGGGCAGGGCTGCCTGGGGAAGGTGCTGGGTGGTGTGTGGCTGCAGGTGTCTGCTGAGCGGCTCCAGGAACCTGGCCTTGGGAACACATGTGCCTCAAAGGTCTGTCCATCACTGCGCAACCCCGGGCCTGTGACCGTGACCTTAATTGGAGAGAGGGTCCTCCCAGATGTGATTAAGGATCCCGAGATGATCATGGGTTACCTGGCAATGTGTGGGATCCTGGATCCAGTGAAAACATCCTTATAAGAGACTGGAGGGACATGGCCACAAGCCAAGGGGTGCCTGGAGCCCCAGAAGCTGGAAGATCCAAGGACAGATCCTCCCCCATGGCCTCGGAGGGAGACGGGCCCTGCAACACCCTGACGTCGGGGCTTCATCTCTGCTGTTGAAACTGCCTGGTCTATGGCCATCAGTCACAGCAGCTCTGGACACTGACACAGGGAGAACCCCAAGCGGAGCACCTCATGTGTCTGTCCTGAGTGTTTGGGGACCTCAGCCCTCAGGGTTCAGAGCAAAGCTTCCTTTCCCTGTCCAGGCCTCTCTCCAGAGCACGTCACGGCCATGCCCTCTTCCTGGAAGGGCACCATGCCCTGTGCACCTTCATCCCAAGGCCTTCAGTGTACCTGGGCTGGATGAGCCCTGGTGGGATGGGCCATCTGACCTGCACCTGCTCCAGAGTGCATCCTGGCTATTTCCATGGTAAAAGGGAACAGTGGGAGTCTCAGCGAGACCCGGCCCTGCTCAGCGGGAAGAGCCGCCTGCGCTCTGCACACAGCCAGCTGGAGGCCTCCGCCTGCCATCCTTCCTGACATTCTCCACACATGGCCTGAGCAGAGGGGCTGGCCGGTGACCGCCACCTCAGAACGGTCACCGGTGGGCACTGGGGATTCCCTGCGAAGGTCCTCCCGGCCACGGGGCCTCTCATTGCCCCAGCACACTCTGAAATGCGGCTCGCACATGGTAAGCAGCAGCCTCAGCGCACCCGAGTTCCATAGCACATGTCATTACTTCCTCCCAATGTGGGCGTCGGCTGGGCCCTCGCTGCCACGTGCTGGCAGAACAGAGGGCAGCCTGGTCTCCGAAGGTGCTTCTCTCTGGGAACTTGCTCGCTCCAGAACCATCGTGGATGTGCTGCACATGAATGCCTGATGACTGAGGCAATCTCCTGGGTTTGCTGTTCCAGAAGATTCCATGGGGCTGCTTACCCGCCAGTTCCCTGGGGCACTTTGGTCTCATTGGTGGGAATTCATCAAGACATCACCGGCTAAGGGGACAAGCATGTGGCCGGCCACCCCATGGTACATCCAGCCTCATGCACACTGCGCTGCAGCCCCCGAGGCACACAGCGGGCCTGGCAGCCACTTTCCACGCCACGTAAAGGACTGGAATCAGTACCTCCCAGACCCTGTGGTGGGATGAGAGCATTTCAGCTGGATTCCATCTCCATGGGCCTGCCTGCAGATTCCTCAGTGCTTTCCTCACACCGAAGTTCGGAAGTGTCAACAGCCCTTGGGGCCCAGATGACCAAGTCCTGGAAATGTCCCAAGGCGCTGGCGACTGCCTTGCAGTTCCCTGTGAGGGTGGCTGACTGAGAACAGGGAGGGCCTGGCACAGTGGCATGGCCCTTGGGACATGGTGGGGGTTCAGCCAGGGAGGGGGTCAGGCTCTGCAACCCGGACCCTTAGTTATCCTCTCCCAGCCTCACCTTCCAGACCCGTAAAGTGGGGCTGTGACACCCACCTCAGTCAGGGGGCTGCAAGGGCACCTGGGTGAGGTAGGGCACACACTGGGGTGGGGGAGGGGCTTCCTTGGGCTGCTCACCCTCCCCCACCTCCCAAGGAGGGGCTGGCCATGCCCCAGGTGCTGGATGCATGCATGTCTCCCTTGCCTCCGCAGATATCCCCAAGGACACTTGGCTGCTGTTCCTTCCTTTTTTCCCTGTAAAGACGAAGGCCCTGGTGGTCCTGGGCATTGGGGTGTTCGTCCTGCTGCTGTCTGCCCTCAGCGTCGTGCTGCCTGGATACCTGTTCATCTTCCACCTCTTCTTAAGTATGTGCCCTGACCCCCACTCCAGTCTTTGTCCCTCGCGTTCCCACGTGGCCCAAGACAAGGTCTGCCGGCCCCTGCTGGAAACGAGCACATCAGACAAATGACAGGTAGAGACACCCCTAGAGGGACAGCAGGGCTCATTCTGCTCTGAGGCCTGCAGAGGACACGAGAGGGACTAGGAGTAAGTTAGATAAGGGAGCAGAACGTGTGAGGCAGGAACAGGCACCATTAAAAAAAGAACGGGGGATTTAGAGAAGCACCAAGTCCTGACAATGAAAAATAGTGAGCCAGCGACAGGGTATCTGCTGACCCAGCTTGCTGCAGGGACACTGGCCGTTTCCTGGAGTCCACGCGGCACTGCGTGCAGCAGGCCCCACCACGCCGTGGCCCAGGGGAGGGCATGAATTCTCTCTGTGGCTTCTGCAAGGGAGAAGGTGGCAGCGGGGGCCCTATGTGGCTGCCAGAGCGGGTCTGGCACAGGGAGTGTCCTCAGCAGAGCCAGGGCCGGAATCAGCACCCAGAGCCAGAGGTGGGTCAGCCCAGGCCCTTATCCTAAAAGCTTCCACGCACTGGCCAATGGGGACAAGGGTGAATTTGGGGACAGTGCCCCAGCTGCAGCATACAGTACAGCCAGCAGGTGGCAAGCTGGGCAGGTCCAGAAGTCCACTGCGGCCACTCAGGACAGACGGATGTGAGACTGGAGAACAGGTCCACGGGACAGATGGCCAATGGGAGATCCAGGCACAGGGACCAGAGAGCCCCAACCCAAGCAACAGGGAGGGTGGTGGTGCCACACTCACTGTGGGGGTAGGGGAGGGAGATGCACACGGAGCTTATGGCTCAAGGTGCTGTTTACAGGGTATTTGGACAGCAAAGCACAGACTTCCAGAAAAAGTTGGGATATTAGCTATTGTTATAGTAAACTTACCCTGCTTGAAGTAACAGAGTTATCACCTTGCAGTCTCTGTGGGTCATGGGTTCAGTATAGCTTAGCTGGGTCCACTGGCCCTGCTCGGCCACAAGGCTTCCTCCAGGTGTGAGGAAGGGCTGTGGTCTCATCCGACTGGGACCCACGTTTAGGTTCAACGCCAGGGTGTTGGCAGGCCAGTTCCTGGCCTCAGTTCCCCATGAGTTGTTGGCCGGTGCCTCCTCCCACCAGGACACTCCAGCACGAGGGGGCAGCCGGCCTTTTGTAGCCCAGTCATGGAAGTGACGCCCTTCACCTCTTGTGCAAGGTGCTGGGGCCACCCACTCTCCAAGGAATGGCGTGACACAAATACCCTGAGGTGGGGGGTAGGGGCTGCTTGGGGGCCTGTCAGAAGCTGTGGGCAGCTGGATGCCTCTTTGAAGTTTGGGGGAAGGACATCCTGACACTGCAGCACGAGTGGAGTGCAGCATTGGTGAGGGCAAGACCTCCCAGGAAGATGCACAGATGTCTGGTACCAGCAGCAGGGGTGTGGGGAAAGCCGCCTCCACACAAGCGGGGGACAGAGCATCCCAAAGACCAGCGGCCCCGGGCTGTTGTGTTGACACCTAGTGTCGCTGGAGGGGACACGGCAGACACTCATTCAGTGCACACCGCACTCTGGCCTCCCTCCCCAGCCACATCTCCTCTCATTACTGTCAGACGAAGGTGTTTACTCAAAACTCAGGACGAGTGTGAGCTCTGGGGAACACACAGTGTGTACTTGCCACCTGATGGTGATGGCAGCCATCCCTGCAATCCCTGCCAGAGAACTAGTGTTTTCGCGAGCATGTGGCCAGATGCAAATTACGCCCGCACATAGGTTCTGGGGGAGGTGGGAGAACCAGTAAGAGCCAGGTGTAGTTCATCAGGAAGCCAAAGCAAACACAGACAGATGCCCTTGTACAAACCACCCAGGGAAGGGAACGGGCTCCACGCGGGTGTGGGGGGCAGCCCACCTTCCGCCTGCCCCTCCAGCTGCAATTAGGCTTCCGTGGGTGGCCCTTATCCCTTTCCAGAAATAATTAGAAGCCATCTGTCCTCGTGTTTGTTGGTTTTAGGGAGAGAAGTGGGAGGATTGGTGCCTCTGTTGAAGCAGGCACAGAACCCGTTTCGTGGACGGTGCTATCTGTTGACAGACCCGGGTCTCAGATGTCCTTTCAGTGACCTGGGGTGCTTCTGCCACAGTGCCGGAGCCAGCGTCCGGGTCCACACTGGCTTTGTGGGCCTGGAAGGCCGCAGGGTAGCTGTTCCTGGGACGGGGCGCCAGCAGCCTTGGGGCTGTGATGGGCTACTGCTTGCCTCCCACAGGCAAGGTGGGCCCCGGGGTGGCCATGCAGCAGCCCCCCAGCGCCCCAGGTTAGGAGGCAGCTCCCGGCACCCTGGGGGGAAGCCCTGGAAGACCGGGTTGTGGCCTGTGGGCCATTCTGCCCGCTTGCGTAATTGTAACTGCCTGTTTCCGCCTTTCTCCTCTCTAGTGTTCAAGAAGTTGAGCACATATGAGTATGTGATACAGAAACGCTATCAAAACATTCCAAAAGTTCCAGCAGGGAGGAAAGAGCTGTCCTTCAAAATAAGCATGCCACAGGTAGCGGGTGCCCCTCTGCTTCACCATCTGCGCTATCCAGGCCTGGGGCAGCACCCAGTGTCACCTTGCAGCTGGAACTTCTCACAGTCCTTTGCTTGTGTGTTGGCACAATTCTCTGATTCCGTGTGTGTGTGTGTGTGTGTGTGTGTGTGCGCACATTGTGTGATGCAGTGCAGGTGTATGTGTGTATGTGTATGTGGTGTGTGTGATGCAGTGTGTGTGCGTGCGTGTGTTTGGTGTGAGATGCACTGCATGTTTGCACGTGTGAGTGCATGATGTGTATAATGTGATGCACATGTGTGTGGTTGTGTGTGCATAGTATGTGATGCAGTGCATGTGTGTGTGGTTTTGTGTGTGTGTGTGTGTGTGTTTAGTGTGAGATACGGTGCATGTGTGTGTGACTGAGTACATGTGTGTGATGCAGTGCATGTGTATGTGTGCATGTGTACATGGTGTGTGTGATGCAGTGTATGTGTGTGTGTGCAGCGCAGTACATGTGTGTTTGGTGTGTGGTGTGCATGTGTGTTATATCATTTGTACGTTCACTGTCCACAGAATCAAGCCAGCAGGGCTGACTCCTTTTAGGCCCATATATTAATGCAGCTGTTTCTCATCAAAATTAAAAACATTTGCTTTTCAAACGAGCACCATTAAGAAAGTGAAAACATAAGCCAAAGGCAGAAATATTTGCAAATCATATACTTGTGCCCAGAATATATAAAGAATTCAAAATTTAATTATAAGAAAAATGACCCAGTGTTTTAACTTTTTAAATGCGCAAAAGATTTGAACCAACTGTTCACCAAGGAGGATCCACGGTAGCAGATAAGCACATCGACATCAGTTACCATTAAGAAAACACAAAACCACAGTAAGATACCATTACACATCCAGTAGAATGGCTATAATCAAAAGAACCAATAATAAAAAGCGTTGGTGAAGCTGTAGATCGAAAGGCTCCTACGTTACTAGTGCAGATACCAAATTATATCACTTTGATCAGCAGTTTGGTGTTTTCTTAAAAAGTGAAATGTATAGTCACCGTTGAAGTCAGCAATCCCACTTCCAGTTTCTTAACTATTAGAAGTGAAGACACAGGTATTCATGTGACAGGGGTGCTATCCCCCAGTGAGATCCTTTCCTAGGACCCAGGGACGCTGAAGCACCATTACTCAAAATTAACTAATAACTGACTTGAATCGTGTATAAGACTAAGCCCAGTGTCAACAACTTTTTCACGTTATGAATTTTTATTGCTCACAGCAAGAAGATGACCTGAGTCTGTCTGCACGTAGGTAAGTGTGTAAGCTTACTAGAGTTGTTTTATCTGTCTGACAAATACTATATGCTCTCAACTGTCTTGCTTTAAAAAGTCTTCGTTACTCCAAGGTTATACAAATATCCACATTCTTTGCTAGTGTTTTCACCAGCTTTATTCGCTTTGCATTTTGATTTCCAAGCCGTCCTGAATTTGTGTGTTCACGGAGACAGGGGCTAAGGTGGATCTGCCCAGGACCTAGTGCCCCCGGCTCCCCCAGGAGACCCTCTTCCGGCCGTGCCTCACCCTGAACGTCCAGCAGGGGAACGCCCTCGGCATTCTTTAGTTTCCATAGTTGTTGACAATTCCTCCACGTTTTTAGTTTCCGTATAATTTTTAAAATAGTTTTCATGCAGTTGTGAGAAAGGCAGAGTTCGAAGTGGAGTTACAGGAAACATTCCTTAGAGGCGGGAGCGAGCGGAGCCGCATGGTCTCAGCTCCAAGCCCTGAAACTGCCCCAGAAGTCGGTCTCCCCTGGGGGAGCGGGCCGGAAGTGCCCCAGTTCTGTGGTGCTCTCGGAAGTTCGGCCCTGGCAGAAACGGGTGGGGGCGACTCCCATGTTCTGGCGGAGCTGGGCAGGTCGCAGGGCTGGTGCTGGTTCTTGACCGAGGATCGGGAATCCCTCCAAAGAATCCGCTCATTCCTTTTGCATTTGTTTCCTTAGACACCCGGTAGCCATGCTTCTGGGAAAACCTGGGTCGTTGGGAGTTTCACTTGAAGCATTGCCACACTGCGGTCCTTTAGGTACAATCTGAGCACGTTCCCCTCGCCCTGTCCAGCCTGGGGGCCAGCCGCCTCTAGAAGCAACTGAGACTAACCCCGTTTTCGGGCAGTCGGTGTGGACACTGCGCAGGAACTGGGGACCTCAAGTCTCTGGCCGCCCCACGCACTGCAGTCACTGCTGGTGCTCCGAGGACTGTCTTCCAAGTTCTGTTTTAGTATTATTTTGTGAGTTATACTCACAATGCTTTGGTTTTATAAAATTGTAATCACATTGTTCAACTCTTTAGAGCCCCTTTTAAAAATTCCATATATTGTGGTGCCACTGGGTGGCTCAGGCGGTGAAGCATGGGACACTTGGTTTCTACTGAGGTCATGATCTCACGGTTTGTGGGGTTCAGCCCCACATTGGGCTCTGTGCTGGCAGCAGTGAGCCTGCTTGGGATTCTCTCTGCCTCTCTCTCTGCCCCTTCTCCCCAAGGCCTCTCTCTGTCAAAATAAATAAATAAACTTAAAAAAAAATTCCATACATTGTGGACATAGTTAAAAGAAAAAGAAACATAATTTTATGAACATAAGTCACTTCATCTTTGGGAGGGACCATATTCCTCATTTCTGGAATGTTATTCCTTATTTTCAATCACTATAGTGTTCCCTTCTCCAACTGGAAAGTGAGCTGCTAACCTTTGTATTGAAAGGTCGATTGTGTTGAGAGACAAGCCTTCTCAATGCGCTGGGCCATCTGTCCCAGTGGCCTCTCTTTCCTGCAGAAGTGTCCCTAGTTTGACCTGGACACTCACAGCCTTACATGTTAGGCAAAGCCCACTGTCAGAATGTCAGCTCCAAGAGATCAAAGAGTATCTTTAAATCACGTGGCACTCTGTCAATCCCCCCAAAAGAAAAATCCACTCAGTAAGTGCCTGTGGAGTTCCATGATGTAAATCACTGGTATATTTTAGGGGAGAACTTAGTGTAGCACTCTCTAAGGTGCTTCTCTCTATTAGTAGGTATCAGACCAATTTATTGGGAGTGTTTCCTCTGGACCATTAATCTGCTGCAAAAGTAGGATCACACGTGTGAAGATACTTCTTGCCTAATTCTACAGGTGTTCTGCTCAGCTAATGTCCATCAAGTGGCTTGTATTAATTTTTTATTGCTATCTGGCAAATTCCCACAAATGTAGTGGCTTGAACTAAGACTCGTCTGAAAGTGCTTGTGGGTCATGTGCCTGGCAAGCTCAGCTGGGTCCCTGATTGGTGCCTCCCAAGGCGACAGTCACGGCTCACCAGGTCAGCCCTCCTTTCTGGAGGTTATGGGGAAGAGTCTGCTTCCGGGCAGATAGAGAATGCCAGTGCAGCTGTTGCTTTCCCACTCTTGCTACGTGGCCCTTCCATCTCTAAGTTGGTAATGGTGGGTCTAGTCTCTTCATATTTTAGATCTCTCGGACTTCCTCTTTTTCCTCATTTCTCAGTTTTTAAGGATTCGTGTGATTGCATTGGACCTACTTGGGTAATCAAGGACAGTCCTCAGTTTCCTACAGTTGCCGCAAGGAATGAGCACAAAGTGACAATGCCATGGTCTCCAAGGCAGGTCACTTTGTCCAGTTGTAACTGAGCCCTGCTGCACCCACAGACTCAAGAACGCAGTGGCCCAGCGTGGGGGTGCCACAGCAGGAAGAAGCGCCCCTGTGGCCTCCCACCGGCAAGCAGTCATAGACCTTTATGGATGGTGCTCCTGTGCCGTGTCCTCCGTTGTGCCGCCAACCCGAGGGCACACGGACGGCCTCCCAGGAGCTGCTGGCTCTGAGGCTCTGCAGATGAGCATGTCACGATGGCGGCCAGTGCATGGAGCTTTGTAGCTGTCAGCGGTGCTCTCTGAGCTCACTACACAAAGCAAGGCCCTTCTTTGCTCATGGAAGTCTGTCCTCCCTTTTGCCCCATCCCTGTAGAGAGCAGCGCAAGGAGGCCCCGCCGCAGCCGAGGTGCCCGGGTCTGCGTTCCACCATCACCACGTGCCAGGAGAGCTCCCCGCTGCAGGTGAGAGCCGCTGGGCACGTGAAAGGTCTCAGGCTGCCCCCGGAATGAGGACAGAAAACGCTTGGGATTGCTTGTTTGACCGATTTGAAGCATTTACCCAGTACCCAGGCATGTTACTCATATGGGAACAAAGGTGGAGGGAGAAGAGAAGAAAAACTGACAGAAAATATCCTTAACTGTAGGGCTTATAGTGTGTGTGTGTGTGTGTGTGTAAGGGGGGAGAAAGAGATAAATGCAATGCAATCTGGGTGTGTGAAGACTGAAGTGGCATCCGTGTGCTTTAACGAAGGGTATTGATGTCTGTGTCCTGCTGGCTTTGAAAAGCACCGGAAAATAAAATGATGGATGGATAGTCACATGGTTAAAAAGAAATATTCACAGCAAAATTTTAATGATGATAGAACCTAGAAGTTGAGTGTTTGGGCATTCTTATACAATCCTTTCCACTTTTCTGGGTGTTTGAAATTGTCCATTCTTAAAAAAGTGTTAGGGAATAACTATAGGACACAGACGTGGAGTAAGGGGTGTGTGTGTGTGTGTCTGTTTATGTCTGCTCTTCACAGATTGAGACTGAGGCAAGAATGTCCACCTCAAACTTCTATTTGACATTTTACTAAAGTTCCAGCCAGTGTAATACAGCAAGAAATACAAAGACATATAGATTTGAAAATGAACCTGATTTTATTTGCAGGAAACATGCTTCTAACAAATCTGCAAAAAAATATAGTAGAAATAATAAGATAGCTCAGCAAGGTGGTAGAATACAAAATGAATATAATAACCCCCATTATATTTCTGTATACTAACAATGAAAAATCTCAAAATGATATTAAGAAAACCGTTCCATCTGTAATAGCATTGAAAATAATAAAATAAAATAAAACAAGCACCAAATGTGTATACTTAAAGCTACAAACTATTGATGAGAGAAACTGAACACAATCCAAATAAACGGAAAGATTTAGAATATTCGTGGACTGGAACGCAAAATATTGTCATGATAGAAAACTCCCCCCAAAATTGATCTACATAATTACCATGAGCCCTATTGAGTTTCCAGCAAGCTTTTTTCTTTCAGGAAATAGCAAGCCAACCCTAAAATAGATACAGAAATCCAAAGGACGTAGAGTGACCAAAAGAATTTAGAAAAAGAAGCAGCAAATTGGAGGACTTACTCAATCTGACTTAAAAATGAACTATCAAGCTACAGTAGTCAGGACAGTGTGAGCCGTGAGGGTGGTGTGCCCAGTGAGGGTAGACATGCAGGTCAAGGGAACAGAATAGAAAGTCCAGAAATAAAACCTGATCAGTGGGTGTTAAACAGAGGTGCCAGGATAATTAAACAGGGAGAGATGAGAGTATATTTAATAAGCTGTGCCAGAACAACTGGATGACCATATGCAAAAAAAGAGGGCGGGGAAGAGCTTAATAGCTGCTTCTCACCATACACACAAAAATAACTCAAAATCAACCACAGTTCTGAATTTAGGGGCTAACCTATAACACTTTAGGAAGAAAACAGAATAAAACCTTTGTGATCTTGAGGTAGACAAAGTTTTCTTTAATATGGGTACCAAAACCACTATGAAGAAAATGGAAAATTTGACTTTTTTATAAAAGAAAGCATTTCCTGTTCAGAATTCACCACTGCAAAAATAAAAATGTAAGTCACAGGTTGGAATAAATATTTGCAAAGCCTGTACTTAAATCCAGAATAAATAAACAACTCTCAACACTTAATAGGGGAAAACGGCCCCATTTTTAAAATGGGGAAAAGATTCTAATAAACTTTACCAAATAGGATATATGGGTGGCAGATAATCACCTGACAAGATGTTCAACATCATTCACCACTAGGAAAGTGCAACTAAAGCCTCGGTAAGACAGTTGGAACGGCTCCCTGAGAAAGGCTACCGGCACCAGGAGTGGGAGACACAGAGGAACCGGAGGCCCGTAGCTAGGTGTGCAAAGTCGTCGGGGGTTTACAGTGATACCACTGTGGAAAGTAGTTTGACAGTTTCTTAAAATCTTCAATGTATTCTTAACCTCTGACACAGCGACCCCCACACAGAGACCCCTTCCTAGGAAGGCTCTGAGCCACACGCACCTGAAACTAATGACGGACTTGATTTCCTACGAATAGCCTCAGTACCAACAATTTCTTCTTCTTTTTCCTTTACCCCTACAGGCAGCCACAGGTGACCTGAAATCACCCTCACCCAGGTAGGTTGTGAGCTTGTTGGACTTGTTCTCTCTGAATGAAAATGGCTACGCGATCTTAAGTCAAATTGCTTTGGAAAGTGACTCATCTCTGATGGGATATTTTTAAATAATGTGACAACACAGTAGGAAATAACTCTGTTTAACGTAACAGTACCACGTACAGCTACACAGGGACCTTTTGCGCTCCACGTGCTTGGGGAAATGTAGTAATTCTCTCCCTGTGGACAACTCGCATCTGAACTAGCACGCCAGCGTCAGCGCTCATTTATTCTGTGTGTCAGTCGGAGAACGTGTGGGGAGCGGGTCCCAGCCTCCTTTTTATGACCTCCGATAATACCTAGTTTCCCGTCGCTCCTGAGCCATGCCTGCTCATTCTGAGCCTGCGAGGAGTCACACAGAGGACAGCCCTGCAGGCACACACGCACCCAAAGTGCACCCCTGCAAAGTCACAGAAGCAGAAAGTGGCCCATTATGAAGGTCACGACCCAGGGTAAGCACACATTTTAAAACGTGCACTTGGTCTCCACTTTGAAACTGTACCAGTGTGGAAAGTCACCTCAGAACATGGAGAAATGAGAAATATGCTCACATTAGGGTGAGGGTCTCGGTCTGCCAGGGCTGCCCTGACAAAGGACCACAAAACAGGTGGCTTAAAAAATAGAAATGTACTGTCTCACTGCTCTGGAGGCTGGAGCCGGACTCACCTCGACATGTCCCCAGTCATAGGACCTGCACTTGGCTTCTCTCCTTGGCTCGTACCTGATGCTGTTTTCCCTTTGTCTCTTCAGTTTTCCCATTTTGCCCCTTTCTGGCAAGAATGATTGAAAATTAACG
This sequence comes from Leopardus geoffroyi, assembly GCF_018350155.1. Classification (NCBI taxonomy): domain Eukaryota; kingdom Metazoa; phylum Chordata; class Mammalia; order Carnivora; family Felidae; genus Leopardus; species Leopardus geoffroyi. Next base: position 60,456,492 of record NC_059331.1, read on the forward strand.
AACCAGGAGGGCCTGCCTGTCCTCTTGCACAGATTCGGTTGTCAGGCCAAGGGCCTGCCTGTCTTCTGGCATGGAAGTGGTCATCCCGCTGAGGGCCTACCTGTCCTCTTGCATGGACGCGGTAGTCGGGCTAGGGCCTGTCCTCTTGCGTGGACATGGTTGTCGGGCCGAGGGCTGGCCTGTCCTCTTGCATGGACGCGGCCATCGGGCTAAGGGCCTGTCTTCTTGCACGGATGCGGTCGTTGGGCTAAGGGCCTGTGCTCTTGTATGGACGTGGTAGTCGGGCCGAAGGCCTGTCTTCTTGCACAGACTCAGTCGTCGGGCCGAGGGCTGGCCTGTCTTCTTGCACGGATGCGGTTGTTGGGCTGAGGGCCTGTCCTCTTGCACGGACACAGTAGTTGGGCTTAGGGCCTGTCCTCTTGCACGGACGCGGTCATCGGGCTGACCCTGGTCTCAGGTGATGACACCTTGAGCTGCTAGAGTCGCTGCATCTGAAAACCCCCCTTACAGCAATGTGAGGTCATTGGTGGACACTGTTCAATCCACTTGCACAGTTCAGTTAGCTGAGTGTCCCACGACCTACATCCCCACCATTGCTCTTGGTAATTCCTGAACATCTTTTTCCTTCCAAACCCAGGGTCTCTTCCCAAATCCCTTCCTGATCTGCAGGGGCACCCCTTCTTCTTGACACCCCCTGCTGCTCCTGCAGCTCTCCCTTTAGGTGCTCCTCCCCTGCCCTCCCGGGGTCTCCCACCATGCAGTGGACCTGAGGGGAAAGGGTGGTAAGGAGGCTGTGTGATGCTGTGGCCTGTGGTTTCCGGCAGCCATCAGCATCCCCTCCAGGAAGCAGTGGCCGTCCTTGTTGATGAGTGTCTCCCCTTCCCCCTGCCATCCCACAGAGTGAAGTTCAACTACCTGCTGCCGGATGTGCACTCAGGTCCACCCTCCTCCACCAACACGTTCATGGAGGACTCGTCGTGGGTGATGGTAAGTGAGGCACGGCCGTGCGTGAGTGAGCCTCAAACACGGGGGTGGGGTCCAGTGCTGAGTCTAAGCTCCCCACAAGAGCAAGGGCAGGACAGTATTTGGACCTGCTTGTCTGGCTGGTTTAAGGCATTTATGGTGTCCTCTGGGGACACTGCTCGAACAGGACAGTGGTGGGAGGGGGATAAAGGGAAACAAGGCGGGCAGCACAAACGATCTAAAACACAGGGCATGTGTGTGAGCAGAGAAACATGACGGAAAAATGGGTGCTACTGGAACGGAAGCATCACACGTGTGCTTGGGTGACATGTGTGCACTCCAGCAAGCTGGCGGGATTCTGGCCAGGAAGGGCTCAGTGACCCACTTACTGTCACGGCAGAAGGGTGCCCCTGCTCATCTCCCAGGTCAGCGGGGAGGAGGGACATACCTGGTCCACTGTGTTCATCGCAGAGCCTGGAGTCAGAGCTCCGTGTTGGAGATGCTGGAGGCCGGTCTTCAGTGGGGACTGTGTGTGACTGGCCAAGTCACAGCTTAAACCGTAGCCAACACAATTATGGCATGACCCCTCCCCGCCACTCGCTCCCATCAAGCCTTCCAACAAGTACATGCTTTACATGCATGGAGACCAGGCTGATGCTCCATTCCAGGGGTCACAGTGGTAGCTATGGCAGTGATAGCATCTATTGGCGCCCCATCCCTGCCATCCCTTCTTGGGTGGTGGTGGCCACACAGCTTCTGAGTGACATGAAGGACAAGAAGCAAAGATGTGGGGTGTTGACCATGTATGACCGTGAGGGCCATGTACCCCCGCTGGTTATAATGTGTGTCCAGGTGAACATGTGGAAGCCCTCTCTCTGGTGTGTGGCTCTGGAGCTCGCCTCTAGAATGTGTAGTAGAGCAGTCTCAGGGCCACCTTATTCCCATCCTGTCTCAGGAATCCAAGGAAGCTGTGACCGTTCATTGTCACTCTGCTGGACACTTCTCATCCATCATCACGTTTAATCCCTCTGTGGGTTATCTGAGATAGATCATCATCCCACTTTGATGGCTGGGCTCGCCTCTTGGTGTGCGTGGAGCTTTAGGATCCCACCGGCTTAAACCCTCCCCACCCCACACCCCTGAGGATACATTTTCTTCTGTTTTCAAAACTGTATATGCCAGATATGGTCATATGGCTTTCTAGTGCCACAGTAGTAATAGCATGGGGTCTGGAGCTTTTAAACATTTGTATATTCATTCTACGTCTTCCAGTGTTGAAAAATGCATTACTCACTTAAGAAAGGTAGTTACCTTTCCAGCCAATTTACACAAATTACCAACACTGTCGAATTCTACCGAATTTTTAAAAAATAATGACACAAACCCTCTCAGAATATAGAGGAAGGGAGACCTGTTCTGTGAGGCCAGTTCCAACCTGATACCAAAGCCAGACAATGTCATCCCAAAAGAATATCAGGAGGCAAAATCCTTCAAGAAAACACAGACAGACACCATTGATTAAGTGTTAGCAAACCAAATCTAGCAGCATACAGGATTAAGTACCATGGCTATGTGAAAATTATTTGACATTATACAAAATACCAACGATAAATGACAATAATATGGCGATGTCAATTCAGAAAGGGAGTTGCCAATAAGAAACTCTTACGTGTGACAAAAAAATATTCTCAACAAATCAGGAATGAAATGAAAAGATCTTCATTCTGACCTATGCAATACACCTATTAAATACAACTAACATACTTCCTGGTGAAAGACTGAGTACATCCCTCTTAAAACCGGGATCAAGGCAAGGATGTACTGAAGTTCCAGCTGGGGCAATAAGACAAGAAAAAGGAATAAAGAATAGAAAGTGAAACTGTGTTGATCACAGACAACATGATTCTAAAATACAAACAAAACAAAAAACAAAACTACTAGTGATGAAATAGCTTTGCAAGAGGCAGGTAAAGTGCTCTCCAGTAAGCTCTGGGACATTTATCTTCAGTGTTATCCAGAGCACACCTGAAATCAAATACAGTCCCTACCTGGCGTCAGGAACCTCTGTGTGCCTCCAGCTAGCTCCACAGCAAATTGCCACCACGTGGTCAAAGTAAAAATTTCTCCATTGCCTTGGCTGACCTAGAAATGTTTTATGTAATTTGCCATTATCTGGAATGGAAACAGTTGTTAAAAAATAAATCTTTTGACTTTGTATTGTTAAAAAAAAATAGCAAGTCCAATCATATTTCTGTATTTGGCAAAAATGCCACTGAAAATAATATTAGTTATTTTATTAACAATAGCATTAACAATAATGAATTTAACAAAACTGTAGTAAAGTCTATACATTGAAAGTTATAAGTCATTGCTGAGAGAAACTGAAGACATTTAAAATAATGGAAAGATATACAACGTTCATGGATATGAACACTCAATATTGTTAAGATAGCATTTCCCCCAAAACTGATCTATGGACATAGTACAATCCCTATTGAATTCCTAGGAGGTTCTGTTTTTTTGTGTGTTGTTGTTGTTGTTGTTTTAACCAACAAGCTGATCATAAAATGTACATGGAAATTCAGAGTACCTAGAGTAGCCAGAACAATTTTGAAAAGAGAACAAAATTATACAATCTGACTTCAAAATTTACTAAAAAGTTACAGTAATCAGGTTAGTGTAGTCAACGGAATAGAAATGGAATAGAATAAAAATTCTAGAAGTAAGCCTTCACATTTATGGCCAAGGCAATCCTTTGGGGAGAAGTGAAAATTTCAACAAATGGTCCTGGAACAACCAGATATCCATTGTGAAATAAAAATAACACCGTACTGGGAATGCAAGCTGGTGCAGCCACTCGGGAAAATAGTATGGAGGTTCCTCAAAAAGCTAAAAATAGAACTACCCTATGACCCAGCAATTGCACTACTAGGTATTTATCCAAGGGATACAGGTGTGCTGCTTCAAAGGGACACATCCACCCCAATGTTTATAGCAGCACTATCAACCATAGCCAAAGTATGGAAAGAGCCCAAATGTCCATCAATGGATGAATGGATAAAGAAAATGTGGTATATACAATGGAGTATTACTTGGCAATCAAAAAGAATGAAATCTTGCCATTTGCAACTACGTGGATGGAACTGGAGGGTATTATGCTAAGTGAAATAGTCAGAGAAAGACAAAAATCATAGGATTTCACTCATATGAGGACTTTAAGACACAAAACAGATGAACACAAAGGAAGGGAAGCAAAAATAATATAAAAACAGGGAGGGGGACAAAACAGAAGAGACTCATAAATATGGAGAACAAACAGAGGGTTACGGAAGGGGTTGTGGGAGGGGGATGGGCTAAATGGGTAAGGGGCACTAAGGAATCTACTCCTGAAATCATTGTTGCACTATATGCTAATTTGGATGTATATTTTAAAAAATAAAAAAAAACTAAAAAAAAAAAAATACCATACTTAGGTATTGACTGCCCTGAGACCCAGGTGCTGTCAAGGTCAGACTCTCCTGGGGTGTCTCCCCTCAGCCCTCCGAGTCCTTCAGGCGGCCCCTCTTCTGTGCGCCTCAGTCTTGGCAGCTGCCCGCATGCAGACTTGCCACAGAGGTCAGGGCCCGCTGGTGGCCCCGTGTGACACATACCGGTCCTGAGCGGGCCCCTTGGCCAGTGTGGGCACTGGCTGTGGAGTGCGCTCCCTCACAGACCCCTTCCCTGACCCCGGGACCCTGAGGATATTTGCTCCAAATCGGGTAATAAAGAATGTGGGTTGTGTTTAACAATAAGCTCGACATTGACCACTCCATCTTGTTTCCTGTTGTGAACAATCATTTCTTCCTTCACAGAAAACAGACAGAAGCCTGACTTTATCTGCCCTCAGGTGAGTCTCTGAGCCTCCTGCAGGTGCTTCCCGTGTCTCAAAGCCTTCACCGTGATTCCTGAGGAACACAGTCTTTTGTGGGAAACCTTGGGGTACTGTGATGACGTGATCGAAGACAAACCGGTTTCCCTTGACGTCACAGATGCGGACTGCCCCCCGAAGGGCTCGCCATACTCCGCTCACTGGAGCTTGCGATGAGACCTCTCTAGGTTCTTCACAAGTAACATGTGAGCTAGTGCACAGGTGTGAGCGATGCCCGTCTACTTTCTGTCTGTGAGCATGTGCCGCTTGCAGAGGACACCGCGGTCCATGACCGTGTGCAGCAGTGGCAGGGCTCGCCGTGTGCCAGGTGGGTGACCGCACCTCGCAGGCCCCTGGGGAGCACACGGCCTCTGCCCCTCCTGTGCCACAAAGACAGAGAGTGGCCCCTTTCACATCGTGGCCCGGCTTCAAGCACACATTTTAGAGAGTAAATCAGGTGTAGCGAAACACGGTGACTACCGTCCCCTTGACAAGACGTCATCTTCTCCTGGAGTATGAGTAACAGGAGGCTTCACAGCACCCGTGTCAGCGAGGTCCGTGCTGTCTCCCCTACATTTCCCTGAGCACACGGAGAGCACAGGCTCCCTGTGTTCCTGGAAGGATGGTTCTGGGGAATATTTTGCAGTTGTAAGTGTCTGAATATTGTATCCTGACTTCACAACCTCAGTAACTTTGTACCAAGTGCCCTTTAATGCATTTGAAGTAAAATTAAAAAGGGCAAGTTATTTACTTGAATGTCACCCACCACACACACACACACACACACACACACACACACACACACAGACACACACACCTCCCGCTCTGGCCCGCAGGGATTGTTGCAGAAAATGTTTCTTTGGTAACCAAAGAGTTTGGACCCAGTTGAGCAGCTAGCGCTTTAGACACCTTCCGTGGCCTGCTCCTGAGGCCTCACCCGAGTCTTAGTCTTCGAGGCCCACCCACCCAGGGCCTCCCCGGGACGTCGATCACGGGGAAACCTTGTAGGACTTAATGCAGCCTGTGTTCCTGGCAGTTGCTGGCAGACAAACTTATTGGGAGTACTTCTGTCCGGCTGTTTATTTGTCTAGGGTGTATGGTCTGCTGGTTATGTACAAATCAGCCAAACAGTGAATATATGAATAAGGGGGAGGGTCCATCATGCAGGTGAAGCTGCTTCTGTCTGGTTTTAAAGGCATTTCTGTCAGCAGAAATCCACCGGGTGGCTTGTTTTAATTTTCCGCTGGTGGTGGAAGCCTGCAGTGTCCTTCTCGCATGAACCTTCTGCATGTTTATGGCGCGAGACCCCCTCTGGCACTCAGCCTCCAGGCGCTGCCTGCTCCCGAGCCTGCAGATAAGAGGGGGCCCCAGCGGGGAGACGTCCACGGACACCGTGGAGCCTGCAGGGTCCCCACGTGCTAGCCCACCCAGCGAGGGCCTGCTCTGTAATGTGTTCCTCCTTCCCTGCTCTGCCCTAGCCTAACTGGGAGCAAGGTGTCCTTGTCGCCATCCAGTGACTTCACCCTACACCCCACCTTGGCTGCCGGCACAGAGGACCACCTGCCGCTGAAGGTGAGCCTGTGTTCAGATGTAGGGCTTGGGGCTCCCTCGTAAGCTGGGCTCAGCACCATACCTGGATGCTGGTCGCACTGGTGTTCTGCATTTACTGGGTGCCTGGGCCACTACACAAAGAGCACCGACGGTGTGTGTGGAGTAGGAGGAGAAGCGAGAGCAGATCACGCTCCTGACAGGGGCCCGTGCGTGTGAGAAGCAGAGTCCCCAGACAGGTGTCCCTAAAACAAGCCTCGTATGTGTGCTCTGGTGCCACATGCTGGTGATGGCCACGTGGTAGGTGACACAGAGCAGAACGCCCGCTGTGATAGACTCTCAGCAGTGGGTGTTTTCAGGGTGTTCTGTGTAATCCCTTCAACTTTCTGTGTGTTTGTAATAAATGTTGGGGATAAATGTTGGGATAGAGAAGGGGTGTGTATAACTGACGGTCAACACAGAGCGTGTGAGCCACACACGGGGTTGAGTGAGGAAGCCTGCAGATGATACGCTCATGGCCCCAGGACAGGGCGTGTGGGGTGGCCTGTGTGGCCAGGCAGGAGACACAGGTAGACACAGTATGGTGGCAGCCTCACCAGCAAGTGAGTGTAGAACCCAGCAAGGCAGGGCTGTGGAGGACCCGGGTCCCACCGTCCATCCTTCTGTGTGCTCCCTTCCAGGGTGGCTCACGAGGCCACCCAGCCAGTGGGGCCTGAGTTGCTTCTGTAACAGCACGAGGCTCCAGACAATGTGCTGGAAGCCTCGGCTTCGAGCTTGACTGCACTTGAGAGGGCCCCTCAGACCCTGGTGCTCAGCCGCCCATGCACATTCACTGAACTCACGCCCTTCCCCGGGCTGGGGCTTCCTCTCTGCTCATTCTGGAACCCGCGTTTAATCCTGACACCCTGTGTGCCCCCACTTCACGCCAGGCCCACCCCTCTGCGGGCGACCCCAAGGCCCGTAGCTCTTAGCAGAATCATTAGAGAGAAATGGGCACCATAAGACACACTTGGACTTGGAGTCCACTCTGGTGTGCAGGCGTGACTGGTTCCACAGCCCAGAGTAAGTTCTTTAACCTCCTGGAGTGCCTGGGTCTCCACGCTTGCAAGATATGCATGGACTCTGTGTGGGGTCCCGAGTCCTGCTGCCAGTGTCCAGCTGGGACTGGTGCTCAGTAAATGGTAACCCCCATCCCCCATCACACCTGCTTTGGACCTCGCTGCCCATTAATTATAATCCTCATCTGAGGACACAGACTCATCACTGATCTCTGCATTACCTGCTTCCTAAGTTTACTCAGTATTTTATTTATTTTTGGTAACAGATGAAGCATCACCCCACCCCCCCCCAGAAAAAGGCAGGGTCCTGATGTGGTCAGCTTCTGTGTGGCCCAGCCACGTGTGGTCTGCTTCTGTGTACGTGGCTTGGCCACGCTCTTTGTTCTCATGTTTTCCTTTCACTTCAGTGTTTCACATCATACGTATTCCTAAAAAATAGATGCTCACAACACATCGGTTACTCTTTATTTCACAGAAAGGACATAGTGTGTATGTGATGTTTGGAATTTGGGGGAATCACCTCTCGGTCAAAACGGTGGTTCCCTGTCCCGGGTGGCCGAGCTCATTTGCCTTCCTTCTGCGACTGCTTCTTGTAACTCCCCTCTGCTGTGGGCCAGCAGGACGTGTGCCCCCATGCAGGTCTCTGTGATGAGCAGTAGGCCATCTCTTCTACAAGGCCAGACTCTTCTACAGGGGTGCTCGGTCTGCACTCCCGCAGAAGCATATGCATATTCGGAGCCCCGTAGGTCCGTGTCGTCCCCAACACCCGGGGCACCTAGTGGTGTGGCTGGCGGCTCACGATCCCTCCCAGCCTTCCCCTCACCACCGATGGTGCTGAATGTGCATTAGCCATGTGAATTTCCTTCTGTGGGAAGTGCTTGCTCTTGTCGTTGGCCCATTTTCCTCCTGGCCTGTTTCTGCTTTTCTTATAGATTTATTTGTGTTCCTTATAGATGCTTGATACAAATGCCTCATTAGTTGGGTGAATTACAGATAGAGTGTCACAGCAACTCGACTCGATGCTTAGCTGAACTCAACATTTGATGAGTCAGAGTCACACTCACACTTGTGCATATTTTATGATAATGCTTTTTGGTCTCGTTTAATCTTGAACCCAATCTTCTAAAAGACAGTCATCTATACTTTCCACTACTAATTTTCAACATTTGATTTTGAGAGTTGAGTCCTCACTCTGTGGGTCATTGGTGTGCTTAGTGTGAGGTAGGGATCCAGCTTCATCCGTTCCAGGTGGGTTTCTGTTGTTCCAGCTGCTTTTGCTAAACATCAAATGGACCTTCTTTCCCCCACTGATTTATTTTTTTGTATGTCTCGTATAGTTTTTATTCCATACTTCCTCCACTACTGCCTTTCTGTATTTAATTGAATTTGCATACTGTGCCATTGTGATTCCCATCTTCTTTCCTTTTGCTTATACTTTTTAGTTACCTTCTTACTGGTTACCTTGGGGATTACAATTAATACCTTAAACTTATAAGAGTCTAGTTTGAATAATACTGTGTTAATTTCGGTAATATGTACTCTGATCCTCTACATCTTCCTACCTCTTCCTTTATATTGTTACATCTTTCCACATTGTGTGCCCATTAAGAAAGATTTATAATTATTCTGTGAATTGGTCTTTTAAGTCACCTAGAGAAGAAGAGGAGTTACAAACCAAAGTACGACAATCCTGGCTTATGTCTCGACCTGTGTGGTTATCTTTCCGAGCGTACTTTATTTCATCTACTGTCTAGAGCCTCTGTTTCAGCCTCAATATCTCCCTTTAGCATTTCTTGTAGGGGAGGTCTGTTGCTCATGAGTTCTCTCAGCTTTTGTTTATCTAAGAACATCTTAATTTCTTCTTTATTCCCAAAATACGGTTTTGTTGGATTTAGAATTCTTGGTTGGCAGATTGATTTTCCTTCCAGGACTTGAAAGGTGCCCTCTGGACTCCATGGTTTCTGATGAGAAATCAGCTGTTGATCTTACTGAGGCCCCTTGTATGTGATTAACCACTTCTCTCTCAATGCTTTCAGACTCCTCTCTTTGGGTTCTGAGAATCTGGCCGTGCTGTGTCTTGGTGTGAACCCTTCTGAGTTTATCTTGCTTGGAGTTTGTTGAGCTTCTTGGATGTGTAGATCCATATCTTCCATGGGATTTGGAAAGCGTGCAGGCAGTGTTTCTTCAGATACTTTTTCTCTCTGCCCCCTCTCTTCTTCTGGGCCTCAGGTCCGCCAGGTGCTCTTCATTTTCCTTTGTTCCATTTTTCTCCCTGGTCCTCAGGTTGGAGAATTTCAATTATCTTCAGCCTCACCGATCCTTTCTCCTCCTGCTCTGTTGTGAACTCACTCTTCTAGTTAATTTTTAATTTCACACTTTTCAGTGGCAGAATTTGGTTCTTTTTTGTAATTCTATCTCTTTATTGATTTTCTCTTTTGTTCATTCGGTATTTTCATGGCTTCCTTTAATTCTTCACCTTGGCTCATTGAGCACATTTAAGATAACTGACCTAATGTCCTTGACTACTAATTCAAATGTCTGGGCTTCTTCCAGGAAATTCTGTCAAATTATTTTTCTCCTTTGAATGCGCCATATTTTCCTGTTTCTCTGGATGTTTTATAATTTTTTTGTTGAGAACTGTATATTCTGAGTATTATAATGTGGTTAAGTCTGGACATCAGATTCTCCCACTGCTTGGGATTGTAGATCTTTGCTTGTTGAACTATCAGTTTGTGACTCTCCCAAGCTACTTTTGCAAAACATGTATTTGTTGTTGCAAAGTTTCTCTCATTATCTCTGTGGTCAGCCAGTGTTTTCCTTCAATGTCTGGCCGCAAATAGGGGGAATAAGTGTCCCATTAGATGCTCCCAAAGACAGCTACTGCTGCCAAGGGGGCCAGGGCAAGCGAGCCCTTGTGCCGGCCCCTCGGGACATGACCAGACCAACCAAAAGGCACAACAGACAAGTTTTGGAGTACAGAGTCCCTACTGCCTGCACAGGAATGAAGGCTGTTGGCCTGTCGCCACAGGACGACCGAGGGTGGGTTGTCGCTGCTTTGTCGACACCACTTACTCGGGAGAGTTGGACAGCATCTCTTCCCTGGTGCTGTGCACCGTGTCTGGTCTGGCTTCAGAGTCTGGAATAGTTGACCCCAAAGGCTCTCTTTAGCACAGTGGTCACATCTGTGGAGGACGAATCTCTCATGCTTCCTGTTCCCTGGCTTTGTCCTCAGGTGAAGGATGCCGATGTGCACTCTGAGAACACGTGTCACCACCTCCCCACAAATCTCTACCCCGCAGGCAGGCCTCCACTGTTCCACTGCCCGGCTCCATTGTGTTTCTGTTTTCATTCTAAACAAACAGTGTGCTTCCCTGGGGCATCATTTCAGTAATACCTTGATCACCTTTGCTTCCAAGCACCATCACCTCCTTCTGTGGGTTTTTCTTACACGTCCTGCCTCTACCAGGTTGCTGCCCACTCCGTGGCCCTCTGTGGCCGGCGCCCCCACCTCTTACCCGTCGGAGCCCTGCCCCCACCTCAGCTCCCACAACTGCCTCTGCGTTGGGTCCCCTGGGGGCCTGTCCATCTCAACAGCGTTGTCCTCACGCCTGGCTTTTCTGCAGTCTGTTGCCGTTTGCTTCCTCTTCTTCAGGGAGCCATTGTTCATGAGGTTCCCCTTTCATTTCCTTCCTATTTAACCTCATTCATGCCTCAGTTTGTATCTTGACTAACTCTCAAGAGCTGGCTCTGGGAGGAGGACAAAGGCATGTACGGGTTTAGAGATCTCCTAGAGACACTGGACTTGCAGAACCTTCCAAGGAAAGTTGTGCACAGCTGCACAGTCCAGTCCCACCGCACACAGCCCTGTAAGTCAGAAGGAGCACCGTCCCCGGCCATTTGGCAAGAGCCAGGCTCTCCCCTGTCGTCTGTGCAGGGGATTTGAAGTCACCGTCAGCAGGCCCAGTAGCACCAGGGCAAGGGAGAAACCTCCTGCTTTCGAGAGATGGTGTGAAGACATTCGGGGCCCCTGGGTAGCCAGAACTCACCACCAGCAAGCAGATTGTGCAGAGAAGGTGCCAAGCAAGACGAGGCGGCCTGTGTTGTGTCTTCCCCCCATGCCAATGGTCCAAATAGGCTTTGCTGGCCCCCAGGAGACCCTCCTGCTCATCAGGAAAAGCACCACTTGTCTCTGTCCTGATGTGCGTGCAGAGGGAAAAGCCACCCCCCAGCGCAGCCTCATCAGCAGCCCCACATACAAGTGAGTGCTCTGAACTCAAGAGGCGAGATGGCTGCCAGTGTCCCAGAGCCCGTCGTGGCTCCATCTCCAAATTGTGCTCTTGCTGCTACATTCTGTCCCCTTTGGCAGTGCGAGAGATGCCATGTCACGTATTTCCTGTTATTTCTCTGCAGGTCTCAAAGGACCAACAGGAAATGAGTTTGCCTGTGGAAGGAGACAGTGCTGAGGGCAAAGGCCCAGCTTCAGGTAAGACATCACACAGTGTGGGAGTTGACATCCACCCAAGTTTGATTCCCTAAAGAGGAAAATGTTTTCTCCAGAAAAACAAGGAGAGGGAGAAATCACCGGTGGGGAGTCAAAGGCTAGGACGCTTGTTGTCTCAGTGGCAAGGAGGACAAGCTTGGGCTCACGTAGTGTCTGCCAATGGTGCCTGGCGTCCCCATGCTAGCCCCACCACCTGCTCTGTGTGCCACAAAGCAGCAGGTGCAAGACGTGGGGCTGAACGCCCCGCTGGCAGAGTGCCTGCAAGGTAGGAGCTGGCCCTGGATGGCGTTGCTGTGGCTGCCGATGTGAGCCATGGACCCTGACGTGCAGGGGTGGCCAGCCTAATGATGGCACCAGAGCGAGGGCCACGGAGAGTTTGACTAGTGACTGGAACCAAAGGCCTGATGTGCTCTGTTAGAGGCTCAGACTCCACCACCCGCACGCACGCTGTCTGCCGAAATGCACGGTGATTTCGTTGTTCACTCGCCTGACCCTTCCAGAGTCCTTCTGAGACGGCCCCACCTCATCTAAGGAAATGTTCACCACTCAGCTTTTAAACAACTACCTACCCTTGGCCACGATGACACCTCCTGCTGCCACCATCACTTCAGAGCTCACAGTGCAATTCTCCAGTGCTCCTGTTTCTAGAAAAGAGGTGGAGGCTGACCTTTCAACACACCTGTGGCCGCAGGAGTCAGTGGCTCCTGTTCCTAGAAAAGAGGTGGAGGCTGAGAGGGTGAGTTTGATTTCTGCGTGATTCCAGAAAGGGCCAAAGCTGGATTTTAAGAAACATAAAATACAAGCAAGTGGCATAAGTGACAGGGAGCCTGAGCCTCAGGTCTGGGTACATGGCAGGTTGGCTCCTGAGTGGACTGACGCCACGGGCACATGCATGTGCACACTGTCCATGTGGGTGTGGTGCTTGTGGACAGGTAAGAACAAGGCGTCCTCAGCCAGGGACGGAGGCAAAGAAAAAACCCACAGAGAGCCCCGTGGGCACCTGCAGCCTATGTCCCAAGGGCCCCTGCCTCCCTGGTGAGCCGGGTTCTCACGGCCTCACATAAGGGAGAGACAGGCCCAAGCTCAGGGTGCAGCCAGAATGGAAGGCCGATAAGTCATCCTGTAAAATCGGGACTCAAATGGCTACATGTGCATTGTAGTGGTGAGCCCGGAGGAACCCCGTGCTCCCCTCCCACAGGACACAAGAATGAACCTTGGAGCCGAAAGGAGCTGAGAAAATCCCCAAACTCCTCAAGCTGAGGATTAACACCAAGTGATTGTGGACCAGCCGTTTGCAGGTGCCGAGAGGCGCTCCCCTCGCAGGAGCTGGGAAGATACCAGCCGCTCTCATCCCACATGGCCACGCCCTCATGGAGGCCAAGGCCACCACCGAAAAAGACACATGTTGGGAGCTGGGCTCAAGGACCAAATGCAAAGTAACTGTGGTTGTTGTTTGGGGAAACGACAGGCAAAGGGAAAAACATCTGAAGAGAACAGAAAACTTGTTTAAATTGCATGTGTATTTGAAGAGAAACCAAATAAGACTTAGAGCTGCAGAAAATACCACTGACGTGGGGCAGCTGACTGAGGGTTTTGTAGCACACGGGTCACAGTTGGAGTTCGTGAGCTCGAAGCTGGAACTGGAGAAGTTACCTGACACTCAAAGAAGGGACGACAGGCGGAGAGCGTGACCGGAGGTGGGGCTTGGGTCTGTGGTGTGAGCGGAGTCCCCCGCAAGGAGTGCTGCTCGGGGGGCATTGTGCGAGGCAGTGGGGCTGAGGGCCCTGCACTGCAAACCCACACACACTCGGGTCCAATGAGTCCAGGAACGGCAAATGAGACTGTAGATATGTCGTGAGCAAGCTGGCACACTCCAGAGACAAATAAAATGCGTATTTTTAAATATTTGGCGATAAAAAAGGGGAGTCCTTCCAGGGAATATCGACTAGCTACACTCATTGTAACAGAAGCTACAGCAGAGTGGAGTCCTGCCCGCAGTACAGGGAGCCATCAGCCCAGGGCTGCCCTCCTGGCTGATGCACGTTTTAAGGTGAAAGTGAAACAGGCACTTCACACAGAAGTAAGGAATGTTAGGGAGTGAAAAATAGACCATTTTCATAGCATTTTTAGAAAGCGATGTCCCTAGGAACAGACCTAACAAAAGACACGCCGGACTCATGGAGAAAATGATAAAACTTGCAGAGAGACGTTTTAAGGAGCCTGATGAGTGCGGACAGACACAGCTCACGGAGTGCGTGCCAGGCCTCCCAGAGAGGCCAGTGCAGGATGCCAGCTCGAAACCCTGCGTCTGAGATGTGTGTGGAACTGCAAAGGATCAAGAATGCCAAGAAGCAGAAAAGGAGCAATTTAGGATGTCTGGCTGGGCTGCTTCCACGAAGCTGGTGAATCAAAGACAGAGTGGTGCCCGTGCAGAAATAAGCGCAGGGCCTGGTGTGGTGGCTTGCAGGGGCCGCGAGCACGTCAGTGGGCACAGGGACACTGTTTCTGGCGTGGGGCGACTGACGAGCAGGGGTGGGTAGATTGTTTCATAAACGCGGAAACATTTGGTGCCATGTGGGAATAACACTAATGAAACCAGACCCCACCTTGTACCGTTTACACAAATTAATTCCACGTGGACTAAAGACATAATGCGTGAAGGGACAACTATACAAACTGGAAGATAATATTTGGTACTATCTTCTTTTTTTAAATTTATTTATTTATTTTGGGAGAGACGGAGAGTAGGGGAGGGGTAGAGAGCCAGGGAGAGAGAGAATCCCAAGCAGGCTTAGCACTGTCAGCACAGAGCCCGATGCGGGGCTCGATCCCAGGAAACCGTGGGATTTTGACCTGAACCGAGACCCAGAGTCCGATGCTTCACAGACTGAGCCCCCGCGGGCACTCCTGGTACTGTCCTTATGTCCTCATGGTGACTGAGGGTCCTTAAGCAAGATTTTCTTAAAGGCACTGTCCCTAAAGGAAGATGCACAGAAATTAGATCACACCCAGATACAAAGGGAGGCTGTCAAAAATTGGGAAAATATTTGTAACACATAGATGACAAAAATTGGTGTCCAGGACACAAAGTACTACGACACCAGCAGGAAAAACGTAGACACATGATGACTAGGCACTTCAGGGAACAGGGAACCCAGAAGACCCACAAACAAGTGCGTACCTGCTGCCATCCTCCGGGAAATGTGACTGAAAACCACATGTGGTGGGGTGAGGTCCCTGTCACATGAGCAGGTGTGAGTCTGACATCACTGAGTACTGGCACAGGTGGGCCTGGGACGTGCACGTGGCTGGTGGGCTGGGCCAGTGCTGCACCCACAACTGGTGGACAAGGCCGTGGGCACCACCAGTCATCCTGGGTGTGGGTGGGGAAATGCCTGCCCGCTGCACCAGGAGCCATGAGCATTGCTGCTGGGTCCGAGGAGATGCCCAGTACGGGGATCCCAGCATGGGGGATAGGTGGAGGAGGGTTCCCGCTGACCCGCTGAGCAGGGCTGTGTGTGCAGACACAGATGTCCTGTGCAGAAGCAGCTGCCCTCCTGGCAAGATGTCAGGACGGACTGCACCAGGAACCTGTCCTTGGCCTTCCTTGCAGAGGGCCGGTTCTGCACCTGGGGCCAAGGACTGGGCGCGCCTTCTGCTCACCGCCCTCGGGTGCTCATGGCACTTTCTTTTGCTCTGCAGGAGCCGAGGAGCCCACACTGGCCAAATGGGCTGTCCACACACCAATGGCCTTAGAGATCCGGGCTCGGGAGGCAGCCCTGGAGAAACTCAGGCTCCCGCACACACTGCCCTCCAGCAGCCAGAATGTGCCGCACATGGATGTCCCCTTGGAGAGGCAGCAGGTCTACAGCATGGAGCCTGCCACTGTCACCACCACCAGGAAGCCTGCAGATGGGCAGGTGTGCAATGGAGAGGACATCCAGCTTCCAGGACAGATAAAAGAGGTGACTTGGGGCCAGGCATCGCCATCCAGCTAGGAAGCAGAGGGCCCGCTCGATGCTCAGGGAGAGACCAGGGTCAACCTGGATATCTCTGTCAGCACAACTTGTGTCCGCCCTGCCACGGAAGCCCCTGAGTCCAGGGCAGGCGCTCACCCCGACTCCCATGATGCCTGGCTGGCCTGAGGCCGGCAGGCGCTCCCGCCATGTTCATGATGCAGTGCAGCCCTCGACTCTATGCAGGCACCAGTGGCAGCCGATGGCCCGGCTTCCTCCAAGCGGAGTGCTGGGTCCTGCGTCCAGAGTCAAGAAAAGAAGGGAGACTGTGAGCACCCTGACTTGTGCTACACGGAAAGACTTTGACCACCCCTGCGCCTCACTCCACCTGGAAGCCATACTTGAAAGGCATTCATAAGTTTCTTGGGGCGCCTGGGTGGCGCAGTCGGTTAAGCGTCCGACTTCAGCCAGGTCACGATCTCGCGGTCCGTGAGTTCGAGCCCCGCGTCAGGCTCTGGGCTGATGGCTCAGAGCCTGGAGCCTGTTTCTGATTCTGTGTCTCCCTCTCTCTCTGCCCTTCCCCTGTTCATGCTCTGTCTCTCTCTGTCCCAAAAATAAATAAACGTTGAAAAAAAAAAAAATTAAAAGGCATTCATAAGTTTCCAAACACGTCCCCATTGTGCTCCAAGATTCAGGACAGACTTGGTGTGATGTATTCACTTGTGTTACTTAGGAATGTTGACAACTGTTATGAACCTAAGTAGCCTTTAAGGAAATTCTTCAGAATTTCTTAGAAAGTTATACGAAATAATAAAAAATAATTTCACCGGCAATAAGCTTGAAATCAGTCTTGGTAAACTTTAAATTCTTGGGTTTCAAGTGTCCTTTTCAAAGCCCCTCCTGAGTCCTGGCCAGAGTGAGGCCGAAGGGTGTGATACAGAGGAGGGGATTCTGGCTTTTTTGTTTTTTTTAAGTTTATTTATTTTGAAAGAGAGAGAGAGAGAGAAAGACAGCAAGCAAGGGAGGGGCAGAGAGAAGGAGAGAGAGAGAGAGAGAGAGAGAGAGAGAGAGAGAGAATCCCAAGCAGGCCCCATGCCACCAGCACAGAGCCTGATATGGGTGTTGAACTCAGAAACAGTGAGATCATGACCTGAGCCCAAACCAAGAATCAGACGCTTAACCCACTGAACCCCCCAGGCGCCCCAGGGCTTCTGGCTTTATGGTGAACTTTTCACCACAAGATAATTAGTGCTCTCATAAAAATGTAATTTCATTGCATCCTGGATTCATACAAAGTGAGAAAATCCTCACAACACCGGAGAACAAAAGTGAGCTGATAGGTAGGTGGTCCAGGGCCAGGGGCTCCTTTGAAACCAGGCCTTGATCCAGAAGCCAGGAACAGAGCTGGGGGCAAGGATCCGGGATGAATCCAGTCTCAGGCAAAAATAAACTGAGCTAAACTGGCCCAAGCTAGATTTTCAGAGCTTGAGATCAGTCCAGATAAGCTCACAACCAAAGATCACAAACCATCACACATGAGAGAGCCAAGAAACAGTAAAAGAGAATTCAGACCCCCAGAAACCTCAAGGACTAGAAATACGGGATATTAAGGAGGATGCACAAGATATTTTAATGTTGGGGCGCGTGGGTGGCTCAGTCGGTTGGGCGACTGACCGCAGCTCAGGTCACGATCTCACAGCTCGTGAGTTCGAGCCCCACATCGGGCTCTGTGCTGACAGCTCGGAGCCTGGAGTCTGCTTCAGATTCCGTGTGTCTGTCTCTGCCCCTCCCCTGCTCACGCTCTCTGTCTCTCAAGAATCAATGTTAAAAAAAAGTTTTAAAAACCAAAATATTTTAATGTGAAACAGAATGACAATAAGTAAGCAAGGAGAGGATGTTCTAAATGATCAGGAAGGTACGTAAAAAGACTGAAAAGGATTTTTAGAAATAAAAAAATATACTTGTTAAAACTTGGATAAATTGAACACCAGATTAAACATAGCCAAAGAGAGAGTTCTTGAACTGGAAAGTAATCTGAAGAAGTTGTCGGAATGTGGATGCAGCCGTGAGGGCCACGTGGAGGGAGGGCTGGCAGGTGCGGAGGGCAGGTGGGCCTCAGACGCGTCCACAAAGCCCACGAGAAGGGACTTACTGTAGTGGCCGGGTCTCCCAGGACTCACAAAACACGTGCCAGTGGCTTCTTGTCCAGCCAGCTGCACAGGTGAGGAGATCTACACCTCGACCTCCTGTACGGAAGCATGGGGCACCGGAGACACTCTGACCTTAAGGACAGCCAGAGGAAAGACCACCAACAGAGGAAGAGCAGACAGACAGCAGACATTCTGGCCGTAAGGACAGAGGGAGGAAACAACTTCCACAAAGCGTGACAGAAAATAGCTGTCGACCTGGAGTCACATACCCAGAAGTGCTACACGTAGGAAAAAGTAAAAACACATTTGTAGATGACAGAGAACTGTGCTTACTACCACCAAACACATAGTGCTGTGACTGGAGAAGGCAGGAAGGAGAGAAGTGTGCGAAGCAAACATGGACAGGAGGCACGGGGAACAGGTGCGACATTCACCCTGACCCTCTCGTGCTTCCTGTCGGCTCACCAGGTTTTCAGAGAGTAAAGACACAGATTTGGACGACACAAGTAACGAGCCTGATTCACGGGATGGCTGCGGACCCCAGGCTCACTTGTTGGGAGGTGTGTGTTCTCCCGGGGCTCGTGGACCTTTTCTAGAAACGGAGCTTGGGCTGCCCTGCCTCACCTCAGCACACTTCACCCAGGGACCCTCGGCGTGCCGCCCCCTCTGTTCCTCTGCCCCTTCACACTGTGCCGGTCTCCCGGCTGTTCCTGTCCCTTCCTGCTCACTGCCGGCAGCGTTCCCCTTGTGGTCCTTATGGTTGGGGAGCATCCAGCCTCTTGCGTCTGTGGGTTATAGTTTACGTCAAACTTGGAAACGTTTGGCCATTATTTTTCTAACACCTTTTCTGCACCCTTGTCCCAAGTATTCTCTCTGCTTTTGGGGGGACCCCAATTAAGCACACAGTAGGCTGCCTAAAGCTGTCCCACAGATCACTGACGATCCGGGTTTTCTAATTCTCTTCTTCCTGTTTCACTTTGGGTAGCTTCTGTTGCTACATTTGTTCCGTGCCTAATCTGCCATTGGCCTGTCCAGGGTATTTTCCATGTCACACACTGTAGTTTTTCAGTCCTGCTAATTCAGTCTGTGGTGCTGCTGTGACTCCCATGTCTCAATGTAACTTTCAGGCCCTGTGGAATGCACTTAGCTGTGCTAATACCTCGTACCAGTCCTGGGTCAGTCCCAGATGACTGGTCTTGTCACATGGATCTGATTTTCCTGCTGGTTTGCACCCCTGGTAGTGCTACATGGAATCATTATGTTCACCTTTTGGGGTGCTGAGTATTCCTGTATTTTTATGAATATTCTTGAAATTTATTCCGAGATGCAGTTAAAGAGTTTGATCTTTGTGTCTTGGTTGGGGCTAATGGTCCCCCACTAAGTTGTCTCCTTTCCCTGTTGCCTCAGTCGGCACTCCATGGATGCTGAGTCTTGAGCTCGGCCTCCGCACTTGCTGCACACGCTGGCCAGACCCAGCTGCATTCTCACGGGGCTCCTGCGGGGCTCTGGGTCCATCTTTGAGTTCTGTCACCCTGCATGGCGCTTGGAGGCTACTACCCAGGCACTTGCTGGGGACCCTGCCACTCAGGGGTCCTGTGCTTTGCTGCCTTTGCTCCATGTGGGAGAGCACACCTAATTCCTGTGACTGTGCCTCATCTGGACGCGAAAAACTGTAACAATGGGACAGATGGTACGTGCTGCTGCACAAAGGCCCATTTTCCTCTGCAAAAGCAGAAAATGCAATCATGGAAGCAGAGTCTGCTGGACCTTAAAAGGCTCAGCTGCTGTGTCCCCAGGAGGTGGAGAGGCACTGGGATGAACCCGATCCCGGAACTCTCGAGGGGAGCACTGTGTCAGAGCAGAGGGCATGGCTGCGCTAACCAGGAGGTGCGCACGCGGTCCTGTGCACGGAACGCTGCAGAGGAACTCTTGCTTAGATTAACTGGGGGCAGATCTGGACCGTACTAAGGGACTGATTTTGTTACCATGTGGAGGCTTCCTGGGAGGCTGTGGCACCTCTCTGTCCCACGGCTGCCTTCTGACAGGTTTTCATGCACATGTGGGAGCAGCTCCTTGAAGGGCTTGGATCTCAGTGGTGGCAGATTGTTTCTGTTTTCATCACCCGATAACTTGGTGGTGGACCGCGTCCTCCCAGAGGGGCAGCCAGAGAGCCACCTTGTTCACACGCCTCCTCTGGTGCACACTCCAGGCCCAGTTTTATGATTGCAAGGATAAATTCATAAGCTAAAAAAGCAAGTTTTGGGCTTCCTGGGTGGCTCAGTCAGTTGAGCATCCAACTGTTAATTTTGGCTCAGGTCATGATGTCACAATTCATGAGATCGAGCCCCGTACCGGGCTCTGCGCTGACGGTGCGGGGCCTGCTTGGGATTCTCTGTCTCCAACCCCCTCTCTCTCTGCCCCTTCCCACCTCTCTCTCTCTCTCTCAAACTAAATAAATTTGCATTTAAAAATAAAGATGAAAAAGCAAGTTTCTGAAGTAAGCATCACACGCACGGGCTGTGGGCGCCAGCCCTGCCCTATGCCTCTGTGTGTCCTCGTGTCAACTACCCAACCTCTCTGAGTCCCAAGAGTTGCCTGGCAGCAGGACTGCAGTCAGGGCTGTGTGTGCTGAGGACCCCAAGGAGGACCCTGGACTCTGTTCAATACGCTGTTGTTGCCATCTTGGGGGTGCTACTAATTTTTACACGAGGGGCCCCAAGTTTGAATTCTGACCAGGCCCCGTATGTATAGCTGGCCCTGACAGTGATGCTGTCTCCACCCTCCAGAAGCAGGGCGCCAGCCAGCCTGAAATGTGGGGGCAGGACCTCCGCCGCCGTGACTCTGCCCATCTGGCCCTGAGGGCTCCCCCAGCGCCCGCCCTGAGGGTGTCCCCATCTCCCGAGGCCTTGCCTCTCCTTTTCAGGGAAAATGCTCCTTGAACATTTATGCTCCTGAAACCTGGTGCCCACCTCCGTTGGCAGCTTACCCTGTGTCTATGTCAGAGCTCTAACAGGTCTTGCAAAATGGATTCAATGGTCACCTTTGGCCGATACGACAGTGGGAACATAGTGTGCAATGTTTTTCTTTCTTCCTCTTGCATCATTAGTAGTGATGTCCAGGAGAAAGCAGTGCTCAGGCCTGAGTGGGATGCAGCGAAGACGCTGTCCAGCTCCGACCTGAACAAACAGAACCCTGAGTCTCAACGAACAGACCTCTAGACGGTCGCCCATCTTCTACCAGTTTGTAGCGGAAGTAGAAACTAGAGGGTTGAAAGGAGGCATGTGGAACCCAGGACCTCTGTGGGGCTGGGGTGGGGCTGAGCCCCTAGGGCTGCCTGTCCCTGGCTCCCAAAATGTCAGGAAAAGCACGTCCTCCCCACCGTGGCCTAGTGGTCTGAGGCAGAGCCTGCACCATAGCCCCCTCTCTGGTTGGTGAGCTGCCTGTGCAGGCTCTGAGCAGGCTGGAATCTCTGAGGTGAGCCCCAAAGCTGCATCCCACCTGCAGAGTCTGGCACTTGTGATTCATGGGGCTCTGAGAGCAGGGCAGAGTCTGGAGGGGGTGTATGTGTGTGTGTGTGTTGGGGGGGGGGCGGTCTCTGCAGCTGGGAGAGTTAAGGACAGAGCCTGGGTGGGGGCGGGGGTCTGGTGCCAGATGGACCAAGGACAGGGACTGGGTGGGCATGTGGGTGGGGGTTCTGTAGCCAGGAGGGGAGGGCAGAACCTGGGATAGTGGTTCCTTGGCGAGGTCCAAGGGAGCCACAGCAATGAAACTGGAAGAAGGGTCACACCCCGCCCCCCGACCGGCCTTCTCTTCTGGAGGGTGTCCTGCAGGACAGACAGGGAGACCCTTACCCCAAGCCCCAGCACTAAGCAAGTGGGGCCAGCCTGGAGGGGAAGGGCAGCAGGCCTCAGCCAGAAAAGAGCAGGAGACATTGGAAGATTTCCGGATCTGCGTGCGCAGGTAGGCAGGACTGGCCCACCTCGAGCTCAGGAAGAAAAGGGTCTCCTGGCTGCGCTGGGAATGCAGCCGCTGCTTGTCCCTGGGAGGGCGGCCCCGGCTGCACCAGGGCCCAGCATGGCCTGACCGCACCCAGGCGCGGCTGCACGTTCCGGCTGCTCCCAATCTCCGGGACGAGGCCCATTCCCCGCCGGCCCTCCCTGCGCCCCCTCCGTGAGGTCCCAGCCCGCACCCCAGACCCCGACCCCACTCCACATTGGGCCTCCTCGTTGGCCCGAGTCTCCGCGGAGAGGCCAGCGCCCCGCCGTCCCCCCGCCCCTCCCCGGAGGCCCGTCCGCTCGCGTGCTGTCTGCCGTGGGGATGCGGGCGAGCCTCCCGAGGTCCCGGAGGGCCAGGTGCGGCCGCCCCTCGCCCACCGCCCCGGGCTCGCCTCCTTTGCGGGGTTCCCACGCCCCTGCGCCGCGCCGGCCTTGTAAGGCAGAGCCGCGCTGCCACCTGCCTCCGTGCACCCCGCGCGTTCCCCGGGCCAGGAGGGGCCGGGAGTGTGGCAGGGCCGCGGGCGGGCCAATGAGCGTGCGGGGCGGGCCGGGACGGGGGCGGGCCAATGAGCGCGTGGGGCGTGGCGGGCCAATGAGCGCGCGGTGCGTGGCGGGCCATCTGGGCGCGCGGTGCGGAGCTGGCGAGCCCGGGGCGGCGGGGGTGCGGGAGCTCGCCGGACACCCGGTCGCCCGCGGCCGAGTCGCGGAGGCGCTCGCTGCAGTGGCCGCATCTCCGAGGTAAGCGTCCGCAGAGCTCGGTCCGGGGCGCTGGACGCAGAACCACCCACTCCGCCCGGGCCCGCAGCGCCTGCCACCTGCGCCCGCCACGCCCCCTCCTGGCTGCAGCCCCCTGCGTCCCTGGGCCCCCAGGCCCTGGGCTGCCCGGCGGTCGGTGCTGCGCGCTGAGGCCCCCGGGGGCTGCGTCGGGGGCGTGGGTCCGGGCACGCGAGGGGCGCGAGCGGGGGCGACCGCGCCGCAAGGGACAGGTGGTTGGTGCGTGGGCCCCGAATGAGGCGCTGAGGCCTGTCTGGGCGGCAGCGCTTCACGCGACGAAGCCGCGCACCACCCCCCGCCCCCCCCACCCTCTGCCGGCAGCGCCTTTCCCCGCCGCCGCCGCCGCTGCCGCCTCCCCACGTCCCGCTACGCGGACGCCCGGGCCTGGGGTGGTCGCCGCCGGCAAGACCGAAGGGAATTAGGGCTTAGAGGGTGTGTAATGAAGCCAGTGCCCTGCAGCCCCAATTCCGGGAGACCCGGGGCCACGCAGAGAGCCCAGAGTGAGCGTGGTCCCTTGACAAAGACCGCGACGCCCCCTCGGGGTCCTAGGCCCCTCTCTGGTCATATTTGCTTCACCATTATCATGCCAGGTGACAGTGTCTGCCGCTCACTGTGCGACTCCAGCAGCCTCCACGGAGGGTGACACATTCACTTATCGCCTGTGAGCACAGAACCTGGCAGTCAGGATGAAGAGATCCGCTGCCAGTAGGTTTGCTCACACACCTCTGGGGAGCAGTGCCCCACCTGTGCAGCAGGACCAGAGAAACCCCTTATTCTGCGGTTTCAGTTACACAAATGCGGCCTTGAAATGAGCTGGGGAGAAAATCCATTCCTGCCACTCTGCTCATGACTATTTCGACAGGCGTTTGGTGTCTCTGAAGATGAGACACCGTTTAGGGTAAGCTGACAGTGTGGCCATCTATCTGCGTATTTAGTGGTTAATTTACCTGGCATTTTTTGGATACTGGCAGGGTCTCGGCAGGGTCTCAGGGACGCTGGATAAAGGACCCAGCTCCCATGTCCCACTCTGCAGGCCTGTCCTGACTCCCCATGGCCAGCCTCTCAGGGAGGACCCAATGGAGTGGGGTGGGGGGGGGGGGGAGCTCTGCACAATCCAGGGCAGCCCCGCACTCCTAGGAGGTGATTGGTAAAGGCCAACCTGGATCCTGAGTGCCCTTGGGACCACAGAGGCTTGGAGTGATGGGGAGAGAGCTTGGAACAAGCAGGAAATGGGGATGGGGCAGCGAGACAGCGGCTTGACTGATGCCTTAATTAAGCTGGATTCTGTGACCCTGTCTCTGGTACCAGCCACTCTTCCCATCACATAGTCCAAATCACAGGGCTCCTCGAGGGTTCTGGGGGGAGGGGTGCTGGTGAATTTGTCTGCAAATTGCCTGCGGTAGGAGGGTATGTGCATTCTCCTGGCGGAAGGGTCTGCCGCTTTCCTGATTTCCAGAGGGTTCCATGAGTCAGAAAGGTACCATAACTTAAGTGCTACATTAGAAAATCCCTATCCGTGAGTACGGAAAGATGAAGTGATGGAGATCATGGGAAGCTCTCTTGGCTGTATTCTTATCTCCCTGGTGCTGTTTGGCTCCTCTTCCCGAATCCTTTGAAGTCTCAGTAAATAACTGTTGTAAAAGTGTATACAAGGTTATAAATACTCATGGTGGAAAATGTGTAAATCACAGGAGAATTTAAAGAAAATTAAATCACTCATCACTGCTTGAGGATGCAGAGAAGGCTTTTAGCAGCCAGACGGTCCTCAGGGCCGCAGAGTGCTCCAGGCAGGAGAGACTGAGAATGAAAAGCTTCCTCTGGCAGAGGCTGCGCTGCCTGGAAGCCAGGCCTATTTATAGCTGGTGATGTTGCTGGTGAGGCAGGAGGAGCATGTCTGGGGATCTCGGGACCACAAGGCAAGGGCCCTGCTGCACCTTGAAGTGTCAGGTCCTCTCTGGGCTCAGCGTGGCTCCAGCTGGAGGGCGGTGGGGGCGGGGCGGTGTGCCCCTGAGCCCACAGACCCTGGACCTGGCAGACACTTGTCTGTGTGTAAGCAGCAGCCTTACCTCAAGGGGGTGGGGGGATGGAGCGCACCTGCACCTGGGGCTCAGACGTGGTCTCCAGCCTTTCTGGGTGAGGACAGAGCCCTGGTGTCTGCCCTCAGCAGTGCGTCTTCAGGGGGACCCTTTGCAGCAGCGGAGAGTGCGGGGTGCGGGGTTGGCCCTGCTGGGGCCTCGGGTGAGGGTGTGGCCCTGTGTGAGCCCCAGGAGCGGCCTGTGTGTGTGTGTGGGGGGGGCTGCTCCTCCCTCCTCCCCACCTCTCATCTGATGTGGGGTGTCAGTCTGCTTCCAAGCTCCTTATTCCCTGGAACTGTGCAATAGCACAGTACGGCCGTCAGCCAGGAGGTGTAATTTAGCGTTCAAACACAGGACCTTCTTGGTGAAGAGTCTAAAGTCTTGCATAGAGTGTAAGGCAGTGACAGTTTTCTGCCTTCCCTGCCTTCGCCCCCAGCCCTCGCTTCTCTCAGCAGGGGGACCTGCCAGCCGGTCCTGGGAGGAGCACGTTCACACCGACTTTTTCTTGTTTTTAATTAGGTTTGTGGTGAGGAATGATGGATTCTTACCTTTGCTCAAGCCTAGATGTTAAAACCACCTGGAGCCTTTTCCACTCCTCCTGCTGCCTCTGTGGTGGGGCGCACCCATGTGTCCCCAGCGTATGTCCCTGTGTGTCCCCACGTGTCCCTGCATGTCTCCAGCATGTCCCCAGGGTGCCTGTGTCTCTGGTTCTCTTGGCATAAGTGCAGTACCCCCGCGTGGGCTCCGTGTGACCTCCGGCCCTGAGCCACGTTTCCCCAGATCTCTCCCTGTCACACCTGTGTGACTGCATGTCTGCTGAGCACCTGCCAGGTGGGAAGCCCCACTGCACTGGGGACAATACCCAGCAGCCGGTGCCCCCGGGTGACCTCGTGCAGTCCCCACATGCCCCGCTGTCTCACCTGCACAGGGGGGCGGGGGGGGGGGGGCGCCAGGTGGGCAGGGTGTGGGACGTGCGGTGCTGGTGTGGGTCTGGGCCCAGAACCGATGTTAAGTCAGGTTAAGTCAGGTGCTCCTCGAGTGTGCCTGCGGCCCTGCGTCACAAGCTGTCTGTAGAAAGCCCACCCACACCCTCCTTCTCCATCCAGGTGTACGCACTTCGTGCACTCACTGACCCTCGACCCCGCTCCCGTCATTTAATACCGTAGGACAGACTGTCCCCAAACCAGGGCTTTAAGATAGTGACCCCATTTGCTTTTTGCTCATGACTCTGCCACCCAGCAGGGCTTGGCACGGACAGTGGTCCCCACCCCCTGACCTCGGCTAGGGGTTTGCTGGCCAGACAGGACCACCCAAGGCTGCCCTGCTTAGTTGAGTCTGGGTTGAGTGGCTGGCATGAGGCTCCCCTGTCTCTGTGTGGGGTCTCTCCAGAACGTTTGCCTGTCCCCTGAGGGAACAGGGGAGCCTGGTTCTTTGTCATTTGGCTGTGTCCCATGGTGCGGCCAGCTGGAAGGGCCCCTGGCTTGAGGGGCAGGAGCTGGTGGGTGGGAGACGCTCTAGGGTGGCCCCCTTCTCGGTGCTTTGGAGGACCAGTTGTGGCAGCCCCTGGGGCCCCTGGCCCTGTGCCCCTTGGCCTTTGACGGCCCCTGGCCTCCTCCCTCAGGACTCGCTGCACCCTTTCCCTGGCAGCAGGTCGCACGTCTGTGGTGGACGGCCTCCTCGGCCGCGCGGCCCGCTGCGCCCTGGTTCTGATTCCTGCTGCTTGGTCAGTTGTCCCCCGCGTCCTCGGGGTCTGAGGCTCCATTCTCCTGACACCCTGCAGGCCCTGCCCCACTGGGCCTTCCACCCTGGCAGGGGCCCCTGCCTGCTTCTCTGGACTTGCTGCCTTTTTCTCATTGAGTTGTAGGGTCCTTTGCAGGTTCTGGAGACAAGCCCATATTTGTATCTTCTCCTACCTCGTGGCTTCCCTTTTCTCTCCATCGGTGATATTTTTTGATGAACAGAAGTTCTTGATTTCAGCCTGGTGCCATCCTAGAATTGTTTCCTTTAAGGGCAGTGATTTTTGAGGCTTGTGCAGTGGATCTTTCTCTATCCCCAGGACGTCAGATACCCTCAGCCCTCACCTTCGTGAGGATTTTGCCTCTCCTACTTCAGTCCTCGGAGCGCCTGAAGGCTGGTGTCGATGCCCCGTCTCCCCTGCGTCTGCCATTTACTGAAAATATGCTCCTCCCTTTTTTCTGCAGGGCCACCTTGTCACACACGTGTGCACATGTGTTTGGGCTCTGGCGTCCCTCCCATTGTTGATTCTGTCCCATTGGTGCTGTCTTTGCTTCCAGACCTTTCTCTCGAGTCTCCATGCCCGTGGAGCAAACCTTGTCCTTTTAAAATCACTGTGTATTCACAGCCCTTCTCCCACGTATGTCAGCTCAGTGCATCTGGATACTAGACACAAAAGTTGTCAGAGTTTTTATCTAGATTAAGTTAAGACTGGTTGAATTTAGAGACAGCTGACATCTTTCTGTATGTAGATTCCAACCCATGTTCATAACGTCATCATTTAGGCCTTTCGTTTCCTTCAGTGGCCGAGTTTTCTGTGTTGACTGTGCGTCCTCTGTGAGCGGTGTTCCTAGGAACTTGTATTTCTTCATACTTTAAATGTTGCATTTCTAAATGCTTTTTACTGTGCGTCTTTGCTGTTATGCAGAAATGAAATGGCCTTTTGTGTGTTGACCACGTATCCAGAAACACCACTAGACTCACTTATTGATGCTAATAATCGTCCTGGGATCCCTTTGGGTTTGGTGTGTGCACAACCCTAGAAACTGCAGATGATGAGTTTTTTTCCCTAACAATTTTTATATCTTCATTTCCTTTTCTTGCCTTACTGTACTGACATGGGGAATACAGTACTTGCCCAACTTAAAAACAAACGCTTTCAATATTTCAAGTGTGGCGGCATTTTTCAGTTTTTTTCAGGTGGCCCTTTTTCTCAGAATAAGGAGTTCCCTCTTTTTTCGATTTACTAAGAAATCGCATGATGCATAGATGCTGACTTCTGTCAGATGCTCTCCCTGCGTTTATGACGGTGGCATTAGTATGACGGGCTTCTGTTGGTTAATGTTTTGTTTAGGATTGTGAAGGACAGTTTTTGTATCCATGGGCAGCTCCTCAGGTCTGCCTGCGGTGTGGAGTGACTCTGGCTCCCACCGAGGCCGGGACCTGGCTGCCTTGCCCCTGCAGCAGGGCTGTGTAGGACCCGCCCCCCCCACCCCCCCCCCCCCACCCCCACACTTGTCATTGGGTTCAGGGCCGCCAGGCAAATCAGACCTCGCCTTGATACCTTCAGCTTGATGACACCTGCAAAGACCCTTTCTCCAAACAAGGTCACATTCACAGTTCTGGGGGTTAGGATGTGGCCGTTCCTTTCTCGGGGCCACCTTTCAGCCCACTCCACTTGCCCTCAGGCTGCCTGCAGGTGCTGACAGAGACCCCTGGCCGTGCACTTGTGGGGCCAGGCGCTGGGTGACTGAGCGGCTAGAAGTTTCCACCTGTGCCCTCATCCAACCCGTAGGGCACCACCTGCCCGGGGACATCTGTCCGGGAGCCTCAAGTCTCCCTCCGGTTCAGCCCACCAAGACCAGAGTGTAAAGTGTGGGAAACGCGGCACCCGCACCCTCAGGGCTTCAGTGTTTTCTGTGTCATGGCTGGGACTTGTGGGCAGAGCATCTTAGGACAGGTCTTAGAGAACCTGTGGCCCAGACGGTGAGCCACGGGCTAGTGCGGGCCTGGGTAGCCATCTCGGAGCCAGGGGGCCCCAGAGGGACCAGGTGGGCTGAGCCCTCAGCCCCTTCTCCTCTGTCCCTGCTGGTAACCCGGGGCCACCCTCCCATGCCACTCTGCTCTCCTTGGTTCTAAGGCCCTCTTTCGGGATTGGGGGTGTGCCGTGGTGCCCCTCGTGCTGTGGTGTCCTCATGCCGAGGGTTCTTGCACAGAAATGGGGTCTCGGTCTGGACCCTGGGCCCCGGCGTCCCATCGGTGGGCCCAGCGATCATCCCAAGGGCTTCAGCACCTAGAGCTTTTGCTGGCCTGGGCCCAGGTGTCAAGATCCGGGAGACGTGGGAGTGAACAGCAGGGACACTGAGCAGGGGCTCAGGGAGAGCCAGAATGGCTTTCAGAAGCTTCCCTCTGATGCGCCCGCCCCCAGGAGCCCTATCCCCCTACAGGGCCTGTGGTGTCCCTCAGGGGCCCAGAGCCTGGTTCTCAATCCCACTTGCAACACAGTGTGTCCCGTGCAGACTCCACTGCACCCAGAGGGGCTGGCACTGTGCCTTTAGCGGAAGAGGTTAAGGCAAGAACCCAGAACAAGATCCTGCCTTTCGTGGGCGGGCACTTCTGGGAGCCGAGGGGCTTGGCGGGGCGAGCAGCCCCCACACAGGCCTGCGCAAATAGGGAATTCTCCCTGCACGCAAATAGGGAATTCTCCAGGGAACGCTATAGGTTCCAAGGCTTCAGGACACTCCAGCCCTGTTATTTAGCAAAGAATATCTGCCTCTTCTGGGTTTGTGGCTGCAGGTTGTCCCCGAGGAGGACACTGGTTCCCCCTGTTTCAGGGGCCTGGACTCACACCGCACCCCAGCAGCACGGGGAGGCCAGCGCAGGACACCTGGGTGCCAGCTTGGCAGGACCTGGCTCCTTCAAGGACACCAACATGGAGTTTCAGGAGTCAGGACAGAGTCTGGGAGTGTGCTGGGGGACTTGGGGTCACACTGGTGGGCTCTCCCCCCTCTCAGAGCGGGGGCCCAGGGGCAGGTGGGCAGGAGGAGGGGCTGGCATTTCTCAGAGAGGGTCTCTGGGAGGCTGCTCACCTCCAGGCCAGAGGTTCCCAGGGAGATGGGGCCAGAGGAGGGGCTCATGCGGCCCCCAGGAAGAGTGACAGAAGCCAGCAGCATGTGGAGGACTGGGGGACGGGGGTCTGGGTGAGCTCTGGCTTCCCTGTGGCCTGTCCAGATTCCCAGACACATGTGCCCTGCCGGCCCCCACCTTACCCCACTCTGCACACCATCCCTGGTCTCCGATTCTAGTGTAAGTGCACTCTTCCACAGAGCCTGCGCACAGACACCTGGTCCTGCTCACAGACACACCCGGCTCTGTTCACAGACACACCTGGTCATGCTCACAGACACACCTGCTTCTGTTGCAGGAACATCACTAACAGGGAATTCCAGTGTTCCTGGTCAGGAATTCTGTGTGCTGATGTCCATGTGGCAGCTGACAGTGGTCTGTCGGGGTCTGTCCTGTGTCACCTTTTCTGTAAGTTTTGCTTTAGGCAGTCGAGGCTTAAGGAGGTTGTTTAAAAAAATTTCTTGCGGCTCCACACCGGGTCTCGATTGAACGCTATTGTTACCAAGACAAAGCCTTCTGGCACCCTCTCCACCCCGAGGGGCAGACCTCGGTGGGTCTGAAATACTAATTAATCCAGACTCTGTGTGCTATCCAGCACAAATAGCACGCTGACAGCCCCATGTGGGGAGCCTGGACGACAGCGTCCCCTCAGTTCGGCCTGTGTGCTCGCGTGGGGTGCAGGTGGAGGGCCCGGCCTGAGGGGGGCAGAGGGCGGCCTCCTGGCCCATGCATGCGCCTACTTTGGGGTTGCTGCGTGTTCAGAGTGAGGAGCCATGTTTCCTGCAACATGATGCTGGTGTCTGGGTCTCAGGTTAGGAAGAAGCACCTTGGTGGGGCTCCCTGGGGCCTGTTGGCCACTGACCGGCTCCATTCTTGCCACACACCCTGTGGCCCCAGCCAGGACGTGGCCACGGCCCGGACGTGGTGGGATTTGTCCGAGGCAGGAAGCGGGAATAACAGAGCTGAGCCTTCTCCACAGAACACAGTCCAGATGCTGCCCGCCACCGGTGCAGCACGATTGTGGGGCGGGGGCATCCACGGGAGGTCCGGGTGAGGTTGGCAGGGCTCCGTGCGTGCGGACACATCCCAGAGACACCAGGGACAGGGGCTCCCCTGTGCTGGGTCTGCCCAGGGCCCACACTCTCCAGGCAGGGGGCAAGTGAGCGTGGGCATTTGGGGTCAGCAGCGGGGTCAGGATGGCCATGTGGCTGAGGCCTTCTCTGTGGGGGCCCTCTCCTGGCCTGAGGCCATGCAGGGCCTCCACGGTGGGCAGCCTGGTGTGTCTGGAATTGGGGAGTTGCTGACACTTGGCCCCTTGCTGGGTTGATGTGGATGCTGGGTCTTAGCACACCTTTTGTCCTTTTAAGGTGACCTTCCCCAAATGCTCAGAAATGGTTTCAGTGACCTCAGTGGGTCTGTTTCATAGCCCATCCCCTGCCATAGCCACGATGGCAATTAGGGGTGCAGGTTGTGGGCGGGGGGTGGTGGCTGGAGCCCCCAGGGACCCTGCTCCTGCCCCTCACAGGGCAAGCCCAGCCCCAGGCACCTGCATGAAGCAAGCACGCTAGGGTGGCTTTTTCCTACTTGGCCGGGAAGAGTCGGGGCCACAGCTGCCCCTTCAGGCAGGTCAGGGCCTCCCCGCAGCCCCTACAGCCCCACAGCATCATGGTTTTGCCCAGGCCCTGATAGGCAGATGGATCAGCAGCAATGGGGAGCCCTGGGTAGGAGCAGGGCGGCCACTGTCTGCCAGGAAGGTCTGGCTTCAATTGGTCCTCCTTTTTTTGTTGTTTATTTTTTTTAAGAGAGAGGGCGAGAGCAAGCGAACGCAGGGGAGGGGCAGAGAGAGAGGACAGAGGGTCGGTAGCAGGCTCTGAGCTGTCAGCACAGACCCGAAGCCGAGCTTCGGGTACCGTTGAGACCATGACCTGAGCTAAAGTCAGACACTTGATGGACAGAGCCCCCCAGGCGTCCCACCGGCGGTCCTCCTGGGCACAGCGTGCAGTTGGAGCTGCTGGTCTGGCCTGGGAACTGCCCCAGGTCAGGCATGATGTGAGGGCATCGCCGCTACATCACAGCCACAATGACAGCTCCCCCAGGAGCCCCCCACTCCTGCCAGCCCAAAGGAATTCCCCACAGTCCCCTCCTTCTCACTGAGCCTCATCAGGGCCTTAAGTGGCCCCTTGACACCCCACTTCCTGCCTGCACTGGCATCCTGGCCAGCCAGGCTGCCCTCTGGACAGGTCACCCAGGGCCCTGGCTTTGCTGCGGGGCGGGGCATGGGGGGCCAGTAGCTTCCTCCCACATGAACGCCAAGTTCTCCGTGATGACCCAGCATGCTGCCTGCCACCTCTTGGAGAGGTGTCCCTGGGAGTGCCATCGGTCTTGAATCATGGAGGGCCACATTTTGGCCCGAAGCCCGGGAGCCTTCCTGCTGTTGGCCCTAGAGGGACATACGCCTGTCTCTGGAGGGCTGCCCAGGCCCCCGCCAGCCCCAGTGTCCCCAGGTGACCTTTGGCACTGGCAGGGTTTAGCCCCCTGCCCACCCTGAGTTGGGTCTGGAGGCCTGGGGGACACAAGGCTTGGGAAGCAAAGTGAAACCCCAGCTCACGGGGCCTTGTGTGTGATCAGTGACCCCATTACTGCTGGGCGGGCCTGCAGGCAGGGCACTGGCCAGCCAGGCCTGGAGCTGGGAGAGGGGGTTTCAGTGTGGGGACACCCTCCAGTTCTGTGGACTCTGGAGAACAGGCTCACTCTGTGTCCAGAGAGCAGTGTAATGTGATCAGTGTCTCTGGGGAAGAGACAGGCATTGTCATTCTAGAACTTGCTGTGCATTGCTCTCTGCAGCAGGGTGCCGGGTCCCCTGGGGAGAACTCCCTGATGGGCAATCACGCTGGGGACACTTGGGGACACCTGGCCCAGCCAGGTGGAGTGGGAGAGTCGGCCTTAGGCCCGTGTACACCAGCTCTGAATGTGGCCCTCTGATGGGAGCCCCCGTCAGCCTTTCCCCCCACCCCCAGCTCAAGTGACTCCCACTGGTGGCGCCCGGCGCCGCGGTGCCCAGAGAGGGCTGCGTGCTCCGGCGGCCAGTCCCGGGGCTGGCCGTCAGGCCTGGCATCCACATGCCACCCGGGCAGGGCGTGAATAGGAGACAAGAGTGCCTTTGACGGCCCAGGACAAACAAACAGGGCCTTGGCCAGGCAGCAGGGCAGGGATCTCCATGTGGGGTGGCTGCTGTGAGAACCTTGCTGCCGAGGAAGGTTTCCCCAGAGGCTGGGTGGGGGGGTCGAGGCCAACTGCTGCGGGGGCAGAGCCCATTGCCCACCACTGTGTCTGAGGAAGGCCTGCACCCTGGTCATGGTCGGGACCAGCACCTGAGGACAGAAGGGGCATTTGTGTTCTGAGTGCAGGCCCCGTGGGGGCTCAGGCTTCCCAGCCCCGATCCCTGACTGTGGGCTGTGTCCCGTGTCTTCTGACAGGCATGTCAAGTGCCTCTGAGTCCCTGCGTGTGGTGTCCATCTGTTCACTGCTGAAGGACACCTGACTACGTGGTTTACGTGGGACTGCGGTGCGTCTGTCCTGTGTCGAGCCCAGATTTGGGGTCTCAGAGCCGTAACTGCCAAACTGCCTCCCCGGGTGGACGCCACGTCAGAGTGCCCAGCTGACCACATCCTCCCAGTGTGGCCATTTCACTGGCTTCAGCCACGCTGGCCGTCCGGTCTGGTAGGACTCGCCACGTGGGGTGGCGCTTTGTGTGCTCTGCGCTGGCCACCCAGGAGTCTTCCTGGACAGTGTCTGGTTCGGGTATTTTGCCCCGTTTTCTATGTGGGATTCTCCCTGTTGTTAAGTTTGAAAAGCTTTCTCTTTCAGGTGTCTGTTTGCACGTGTTTTCTCCCCATCTGTGGCTCATTTTGTATTCCTCAAAACAGCATCTTTTCAAGGGCATGGTGTTTTAAATTTCGGTGCATTCCAATTCCTTGTTTCTTTTATGGACTTTTTTGGTGTTGTTTCTAAGAAATCTTTGCTTCACCCAAGATCACAAAGTTTTTCTCTTAGGTATTCTTCCAGAAGTTTATAGCTCTAGGTTTTGTGCTGAACTTAGGACGATGGCCCATTTTGAGTGAGTCTCTGTAGGCACTTCGAGGCACAGTACAGGGCTGGGTCCCCACTGTACCAGCACTAGCTGTTTAGAGACGGCCCTTTCTCTGTTGGGCTGCCTTTCTTTGCTCTTCCGTGGAAACCCTCGTGTGGGTCTGTCCCTGTGCCTTTGTGGTTATTGTGGCTGTTCTGGGCCATCTGCTCGTGGACATCTGCAGGGCCGTCCCACTCAGGCCTCTGCACCCACAGGGTGTCCCTGAATGGCAGGGAGCCGCCCCCACAGGACCTCTTGTTCTAAAACCCTGACAACTCACTCCATGGATTAGCAGGAGAGATCCAGTCAAAGTGGTAAAAATGGTTTTTTAGTAAAAATTATAAAAAGTGCACAGTTTAGAATCTTCCTGAAATTTTGTGAGTGGCCTGTGGCAAGGAATGAATAGGGCTGCATCTGCCCCTAGCCACCTTGTGCCCCTTAGGCAGGTGGCTTTCAGGTGGGGGCAGTGGGGGTCCTGGGAGGAGGGACAGGCCCTGGGACCACTTTGCTGGGCGTATTGGTGAGGCCACCGCCCAACCCCGTCCCTGTATGATGACAGGGACGTCGGGCCACGGTGGCCCCAGGCAGGACTCGGCCTCTGTGTGGTTCAGATGGGACAAGCTTCTTGACCTGACTTTTTCCCTCCTTCTCTGAGTGGACGCCACACACGCCCCATTTTAGAACCAGACAACAGCTTTGTTTTAACGTCCAGTTGTTCATAAAGGATATGGTTCCTTTAAGCTTTTTTCCAAGACAATTTATATTTGCTGCCGTTGCCCATGGCGACTGACTGTTGGGCATAAACAGTGCACACCAGGGCGGGGGAGGGGAATATTCTGTATTTTAACCTTAGACTTGATTTCTGCTGTGGGAGAGAGGTGGGGGTTCCCCAAGGCCACTGGGCCCCCACCAGGTTCCTGGGTAGGGATCCCTTGATGTCACTGGTCCCTGGGTGGGGGGGAGGGTTACCCCTATGTCACTGGGTGCCCAGACAGGGGCAGGGGTCCCCCGATGTCACCAGGTCCCTGGGAGGTTGTCTCCCGATGTCATCAGGTCCCTGGGCAGGGCCAGGGTTTCCCCAATGTCACCTGGTCCCCAGGCAGGGGTCTCCTGATACCACCAGGTCCCTGGGAAGGGGTCCCCTGACATCACCTGGTCCCCGGATGTCAGCAGGTTCTGGGGGCACTACTTGGTGGGGCTGTGAGTTATGGAGGGGAGTGGCCCTGGCCCAGGCCCTGAGTGCTCTCCTCCCTCAGAGGGAAATCCTGCTGGACCATCACATTCGAGCAGTTCAAGGAGGCGCTTGAAGAGCTCTCCAAGAAGAGATTCAAAGACAAGAGCAGCGAGGGGGCCGTCCGCCAGGTGCACAGGCTCATTGAGGGCAAGGCCCCCATCATCTCAGGGGTGATGGTGAGCATGGCTAGCAGGGACTCCCTGGAGGGCAGCAGCCCATGGGGTCTGGGGTGGGACAGGGGACGTGTTACTCCCTGGGGGTGTGCCGACCCAGCTGCCGGCGGCCTCACGTGCTCACTTGGCCCCTTGTGCTCACATGGGCACGCCCCATTCTCTCCCTCTACAGAAGGCCATCTCGTCACCCACTGTGTCCCGGCTCATGGACACGACCAAGTTCACGGGCTCCCACAAGGAGCGCCTCGACCCATCAGGCAAGGGCAAAGGCAAGGTGGGCCGTGTGGACCTGGTGGATGAGTCAGGCTACGTACCGGGCTATAAGCACCCGGGCACCTATGACCAGAAGGTGCAGGGTGGCAAGTAGCCAGCCCAGGAGCAGCCCTTCCCACTGGGGCCCGTGCCACCTCACACTTCATTACATTCCCTTGCTCCCTGGGGAAGAACTCAAGGCTGGGGCCCCGGGGAACTGTGGGGGTGGCAGTCAGGCCTCCCCCTGCTTGGGGCCTGGCATGCTTCTCTCTGACCCCCAAGTGAGGCCCCGAAATCACTGACCATTTCTAACACACCTGCCGTGTCCAGTGCTGGCCGACAACAAATGGCCTTTTTCAGAGCGTCTCCTGGGACCAGACCACACTAACTACCTGGCTTACAGGCGAAAAGTCCATTTTAAAGGGGCCGGTGGGCCACAAGGGGTGAGTGGGACAGACCCTGTCAGAAGCTGGCCCCCTGCTGACCTGCAAACCCCTCCCTGGAACCTCGAGGGCAGCACAAGCTAACGCACTAACCAGCAGCACCAAGAAGACAGAAGTGAGCTGCTAACAGGACATCATGAAGGTGTGGGGAGGTGGGACAGGTGCTTGCATGTGCACACATACCCACATGTGTGTGCTTGCACACACACATATGCTCATACACACACACGCACACACGTTGTGGAGCCGGAGGAAGGTGAGCCAGTGGAAGGGGCTCCTCAGTGGACCAGAGGAACACGGTCTGAAGTTGTCAAAATGGAAACCAAGGACAAGACCGTTCACTTTATTATGTTTTTCTAAGAATAAACGGGAAATGTATTTGTTCCCAGAATGGGTCAGCGAAGACAGAATACCATTTCTGCCCCTTTCTCTCCTGCCGTTTGTGTCTCTAGGCCAGGAGACCCTGCTGGCTAAGGTTTCCTGTGCAGTCGCTTTGCTGGCATGATGGTGTCTTCTGTCCAGGGCCCCACTCTGCACTCAGGGCCTCTGGGCTGTGGGTCCCCGTGGCTGCTCCCTGTTCACTGGCACGTGGCACAGATCTCAGTGGTTCAGTCTCTGCATGAGTCTTCCCTAACCTCTCCCAACCCCTGCAAATGCAGAAAACCACACAAGAGAAGCAGGCCCACAAAGGGCCCCGAGGCCAGCAGCATTTGTTGGCATTTGGTTTCTCCATGAGGCTGGATAGGGGAGCCAAGCATTGGGACTCTTGTCACGGTGGCTTCATGGGGACATGTCCCCTTGCAGAAGTGCCACCAAGCCTGGCGAGTGACTGGTGGGGCCGTGTGGTCCTGGCGCTGGTCTTGGGAAAAGCCCATGGGAGCCTCAGGGAAATGCTTCTTGGAGCCCATCCACCCTGGCCACTATTCTGTGTCCGTGGCAGCTGGCTGGTTGGGGGCACTCCCTGGTGCACAGCACAGGCGGTTGAAATAAAGACCAGCACCGGGGTGGCACACGCACCCGCCTCCCTGTGCCCAAAGGGCATGCTGGTCGTCACTAGAGCTAGGGATGGTCCCTTGTCTGTGCGGTGGGGCTCGGGGCTCGAGCTCCCATCCAGCATGGCCCCTCTGAAGGGATGTGGTCCTGCCCCTCGCCCCCACGGTGGGGCCTCGCCGGCAGCTTCCTTCCGAGGTTCTGAGACTTCCCAGTGTGTAAAATCTGAGATGGTTGCAGGCCTTGAGTCACCTGTGCTCACTGCAGTCTCTAGTTTCTACCTTGGCGATCCTGAGCTGCCCGGCCAGGCCTCTCCACCCCATGGTGGGGGAAGGTGGGGAAACCAAGGACTGAGTGCTGGAGGAGGGACAAGCAAGCAGGACACAGTATCCCCGGCTGGACTGCGGTCAGGATCTGGAGGCAAGGGGAGGACGTGGGAAATGTTGGAAGGCGACTCTGAACATGACAAATGTTTCTCAACAACGAGCAGCAGATCACAGACCAGACCTCCTCCCAGATCCTCTTGGGCACCATGTTGGGGAGCACGGTCTGAGGCGGTGGGGCTCCGCCTCCTGCCATTACCACCTGGGTCCCCCCGTCACAGCCATGACACAGCGTGGACACTGGAGTCCAGCAGGACCTTGGCCCCCACAGTGTGCATGCCCCAGTGAGCCGAGGGACGAGGGTCCCCATGCCACAGCCTGTACCGGGAATGCACAGCCCCCCTTCCACCGGCCCTTCTCAGCCCCTCTCACCCCCAGGAGGCCATCTTCTGTGCCAGAGCGGGGTCTCCAGGCAAAACAGCCTCCCCAGGACCACCCTGGGAGATTGGGGTCTAAGCAAGAGAAACCACACATCTGCCTGCCCACGGGGACCCCTGCTGTCACGCCCTTCCCCAGAGCAGGAGCCCTCTTCTTAGTGGAAGGCACCAGTGTCACAGTCTGGTGGAGCTGAGCTGCTCACTCATGACCAGTGTTTCCCAATGCGCTCCTGACTGTTCGCACAGCACCTTCCCATGGGGTTTGTGAATGGGTCCCCTTGGCGGTCCACCCCGTCCCACAGCAGGGAGGTCCGGTTGGCCACACAGGGGCTAGTCTCCCCTGCCTCCCCTGCCCAACCCCAAAGCCTCTTCAGATGGCACCTGTCCCCAGACAAAGCCTGGACGTTCCCTCAGTCAGGAAGGAGGGGGAGGTGGCAAAGACTCCATCACGAGTCCTCAGTGCTCTCTATTCCATCAGCTTAAAATAATCTGCTAAATGTGTTGCCGCATGTGTGTGGCCCCCGCACACAGAACATGTGCGCACGCACACATGTGCTCCTCCATCGGCGTCTGAACACTGAGAACACACGGGCAGGGTGTGGGTCTTTGCTGCATGTTATATGTAATGCCAATTATCTTCTACTAACCGTGGTTACCCAGAAATCCAGCGTCTATCTGTGAGTGCCAGTCTCCTCCTGGCAGAACGAGGAGACAGGACACGTTCTGCCAGGGAGGGCAGGGCTGACAGCATCTGAGTGTCAGGAGAACTGGAGGAGGGTGCTTAACACTGATCACACCAGAACACTTATTTATTTCTATTTAACGTGATAGGATAGGCAACTAGGTGGCGGTAACAGTCAGCTTTACCAAAGTGAAGTTCAAATCATGTAAGTTTAGGATGTTATCGCAGAAGATATATATTTATACCGGAGTATTTTCACACCTCTAGTGTCCCTAGTCCTACGTTTGCGGCAGATGAAAATCACAGCCGATGCGAGAAGCCGGGGAACAGTGCACGCAGGCGGCTCGCTGGCACCACTTCCTGTTGGTGTGGCTCTGCGTCTGCGTCCCCATGCTCCGCGCTCAGGACATGCCACGGGCGTCCCTCTGGCTGCTCGGTGGACAGGGCCTGCGGCAGCGGGCTCATGCCCCCACCCCAGACTGCTTCTCTGAATAGTTTTTTGGCGCCCAGCTGTGCCCGTGTGCTCAGTCGGGCATGACGTATGGCCAGTTTTGCGCTATGTCGCCTGGTGGTGGTAGGAGGGGACACCTAAAATTTTCACCATCTGGCCCTTTACGGGAAAAGCATGTGCTGGCCCTGCCCTGGGGACCCAGTCCAGCTCTCTTCATACACAAGCTGGCAGCTCCCCCGTCTTGCAGTCCACGCCACATGGGACGCCCTGTGGTCACCTGTTCCATGCAGGCCAGGTTGAAAATTCAGCTGTACTGTGAAGTTACCAATAGGCTAGAATGTCCTTAAAACACTGACCCTGAACAGCTCCCCTCCACTGATTGACTACTGAACACTGTGGAACCTGGTGGTTCAGGGTATGGCCTCTGTCCCTGGGCATGTGGAGGGCATGGCCCCAGGTGGGCTGGGCAGTGGCCACCCTGAGCTTCGAGAGGTTTTTTTCTCTCCCTCTAGACTCTTGAAAACCCAAACCAAGCCAAACAGAAAGGAAACCCGCACAACTTAAAAGAAACTTGAAAGGGATCGTATACTACTAGTTTGTACTAAGTTTTTTTCAGGAAAGGGAAATAAATTTATATATATATGCAATATATTTTTACACTGTTTTGTTACCATTAGGGAGTCCTGAGTGTATCACTTTATTAGTGTGATAGTGAAGAGTAGAGTCGACGTCTTGGGTGTTCTGACTCAGAAAGGCACGTCTGCTGGCGTCTCAAAGCCGCACTCAACCAGGGATATGTATGGGATCGGGGTGGCCCTCCTCTCCTCCCCAGAGCATGAGGCACTGTGTCCCCAGTCAGAGCTGCTGTCAAGGCCTGACCTGCAAACCTGTAGTGAAGCAGCTCGTGTCTGTCTGCATACTGCTCCTCCTGTGTTTGCTGTTAACATTGTGTGTCAAATTGGTAAAGTGATAAATAAAGGTGTTGAAATGTGGATCTGTTGTCCTCAAGGTGCACCACCTACACCAGCAGTCGCACACAGGCACTAACATCTAAGATGGACGGGCTGTGGGAGGGGCTGTGGGAGGGATGGGAGCCACAGCTCACAGGGTCTCACGTCACCTCCCCGCAGGGAGGAAACTTTTGCTTCCTCATTTAGACAGGGTGACTCCTGGCCTGACCCCAGGCCACCTGCCTCGTAGTCCCAGGCTCCTTCCAATCTTGCCCTGGTGCAGCCCCGGGTGGGGGCCCAGACATAGCGATGATGTCCTCGAGTAAGTACCAACATGAAATCCTCTGTGAAATAGTTTTCAAAACTGAAGATAAAGGCATTCATTCTAAGACTACAACAAGGAAAACTGCACCA
This sequence comes from Leopardus geoffroyi, assembly GCF_018350155.1. Lineage (NCBI taxonomy): Eukaryota > Metazoa > Chordata > Mammalia > Carnivora > Felidae > Leopardus > Leopardus geoffroyi. Next base: position 60,496,757 of record NC_059331.1, read on the forward strand.
GCAGACATTAAAATAAGTCTAATTGCAGCAAGAACATGACCACAGACAGAATGTCTGCAGGGAAGTGGCTCAAAAAATGGGCAGTAAGTAACCATACAAAAACCCTGTAAATAAATGATTTCTGTGGGAAAAAAATATTTCACTAAAATACTCGAACACTGGGGCGCCTGGGTGGCCCAGTCAGTTAAGTGTCCCACTCTTTATTTCAGCTCAGGTCATGATCCCACAGTTTGTGAGTTCTAGCCCAGAGTGAGCCTCTGTGCTGGGGGTGGAACCTACTTGGTTGGGATTCTCTCTCTCTCTCTCTCTCTCTCTGTCGTTCTCTCTCAAAAACAAAACAAACAAAACAAAACAAAAAAATACTAAAGCAAAAACCAAAAACCAAAAAACCCTTAAAAACCATCACATGGAAGCCAAAGGGTGCCCAGGGAGGTACATGTTCATGGCTCCTGTACGCTACCGGGGAGCAGAAGCCCTGATTAGATGAACACCAGCTGTGATAATATGCCAGAAAGAACGCATAGCTTCCAAAACCAGCAGAGGTGAAAATGGCTATAGTATAGAAGGGGACAATCACAGAAGAAACAATACAAAACAAGAAGAAACAAAAGCGTATCGATTATGTCAGGCGATATGGCAAGAGAAAAGAGAGAAAAGTGATAAAGTAAAGGTTTTAGAGCCGAATGCATCAGTAATTTCCATTAAAGATGGAAAGGAACAGAAGCTGTGGTGCAGGAGAGGAAGTGAGAGAGAACGCGGCGCCATGGACCAGCATGAACCACGGCCAGGGGGACGGGGTGGCCCCAGCACCGTGGGGAAGACGCAGGTGCGGACCAAGACTCGCCGGCCCCGCCAGAGCCCCGCAGCTGGCCCTGGTGTTCTGCCTGCTCTGTCACCGGCCAGGGCCGCCCCGACGTGTCCTTGGCTTGAAAGCGGAAGTGGAGCTTGAGGTCGGGAGCAACCCGTGGCCATTGCTCACCCACGTCCCTTCCTTTCCCCGAATGGCAAAGGCTTGCTTGAAGCAACCACCACCCCGACGGGTCTGCCTTAGGGACACAGCTCCAGATGCTGAGGCCATGGAAATGCCATTAAAAGACTGTTAGGCCAAAAACTTGGATAATTAGGCAATACAAGCGAATTCGAGATACAGCCCTTATGAGAACTCAGGAAGAAAGGGACAGCCTGCGCCATCCCAGGGCTTAGGCCGAGTAACTACTGGCAAAGTAGAAAAACCCCCAAACCTAGTGGCTGACACAGTGACATTCCTTTCTTATGCACATGGAGTCCAGCAGAGGTCAAGGAGGGCTCTCTACCCCCAGGAGAGAAACAGGCCCTCTGGTCAGTGGCACTGCCAGCAAGGCTACGGAGGGGACGGTGGCCACCCTGGTGGCCTGGCATCTCTTCTCTGTCCCACTCAGAATGAACCACATGGCCCCAAACCCGCTGCGGGGGGCGGACGAATGGAGGGGTGGATGGTGCTCTGTGAGAAGGGGCTAAGGGAACTAAACCCGTGGCCAGAAGTCTCCCACAAAGAGCATTTCAGGCCCAACTGGCTTCCTCAGCAAGTTCCATCACACACTCAGGGAAGAGAGAGTTACAACCTGTCCTGAATTCTCCTAGAAAGCAGAGAAGGGTGCACAGCTGAACTTCTATCACGGGCATGGCGTGGCGGTGCAAACGCTGAGGATAGCGGCACCTTAAGAGAGGACCGTAGGTGGCATCACCACGGGGACAGGACTGGTTCCTGCCACCGTCCCAGCCAACAACCACACCATGTGGTGCCGCATCAGCGGGGTCCTGGGACCAGACTCTAGCTACCGCTTCCTCTTCACGACAGCGGGGGCAGGCACTTATCACCCCTTTCTACAGATGAGGAAATGGAGACCCAGAGAATTCCAATAATTAAATGTCAGACATTAAGTGGGGTACCCAGAATAAAAAATCCTAAACAAAATAGTAACCAAATCCAAAAGTATGTTTGCAAAGGAAAACCCATCATCACTAGGCTGTGCTTAACCCAGAAAATTTCGGTTGTTTTACGTTATCAAATTACCGAAATTAACCACATGAACAGAATAAAGGAGAAAAACCACATGGTCATCTTCAATGGCTGCAGAAAAAGTGATAAAATTCACCCATTCACAATAAAAAATGTCTTGGCAAATTAACACTACAAAGAGCTTCTTTAACTTGATAAAATCTATCTACAGAAACACTATGCATCACACACCCTCTAGAATGAAAACATTAAAACTTTGACAGTAAGTGCTGGAAACATGGACCGACAGAAACTAATACACTTCTAATGGAGCATCGGTGTAACCATTCTAGAAATCATCTGAAATTACCTGCAGCAAAGGCGTTAAGAACATGGTTCAGGAGTTAAGTGAAACACGAACATAATGGGACACAAAGTTAATAAGAAAGAACCAAATGGGATTTTAGAACTAAAAACATATGTAATTTCTGAAATTAAAAATCCATTATCTACATAGGCCCAACTGCAGAATGGGTGAGGCCTATGACAAGGCAGCAGAAATGACCCCAACGGAGGGCAAGAACAAAAGATGGGAAAAAAGACCCGAAGTCTGGGGACCCGTGGGGATGCTACCAAGTGGTCTGGGTGTAACTGGGGTCCGGGAGGGAGGGTGGGACAGAAGCTGGATCGAATAACCATGTTGAAGAAATGGTGGCAAAACTTTCCCAGATTTGATGAAAATTATAAAGTCACAGGTCTAAGAAGCTCAACAAAACCCAAACAAGAGGAACATAAAGTAATAGCATGGTGAGCGTTTCCAACAAGCCTAAAATGGTTGAATGCTAAAATCTTTTCAATAAATAAAAAAAAATGGTATGATGAAAGAAATTGCACTCCCCCACAAAAACCGTATTTGCTGTGACATGTTTTCCTGCTAAGTTGCAGAGAAACTGATGCCAAAGGACACAGCCAGGACCAGACAGGAAGGAACCGGGGAGACCACCCGGTTCCTGAGGGAAACGCCCGACCCCTGAACGCCAGTGGCAGAGCCCGACGACACACACAGACACCTGTAGGCCTGCCTGCTCTTCTCCATAAATTAAGTAGGCATTGGTTTAAAAAAGTACTTTGTTTTACCTAGAAGCCAAGTATTTAAATAAGATAAGAAGTTTCCAAACTAAAAATCTAGTATTTTGTCTGTGTGCGCTCTAATTTTCAGAAATGCACTGTAATTGTAAGCAAGAGAGCCCCTGGGGAAATACTTCCACTGTGAGGCAGTGATGTCACAAAATGGTATTTTTAATGTTTCCCCAAAATGTGTTACTTTTATTAAATCTTGGAACGTACCTGTCCCACCTGCGCCTAGCTTGCTTCATGAAAGAATTCAGTGAGAAGATCTCAGTCACAATTTATAAAATGTCACTTTTTAGAATGTTAGTTTATCTTGCCACACAAAATTATTTAATCACACACAGTGCTCTTACATTAGGGAGAAAAATACTGCATTTTATCTCAAGATATTTCATGGAAAATTAATGATGCTGGTCTCAAAAAACATCAATATGTCTTGTCTCAAAACATGTGAAGGGCTTGGATTAATCTTTTTTTTTTTTTTTTTTTTTTTTTTTTTTTGCAATCTCAGGAGCAGGAGCAGTGTGGAGTCAGAGGGAGCCACCCTGGTTAGCATCTCCCTGCAAATACTACCCCTACATGTCCTTGTTCGCAGACTCGCCTACTGGCAGATCAATCCCATCTTTTCAGGGTGTTTTAGAAAACTGAGCTGTAGGCCCTGAACACGTTTCAAAACTTCAGCTGATTATGAACGGGAGGCACAGCTCTGCCCCACAATCGTACCAGGTAGAAAAGAGCTTCCGCGGTTTACTAGGTGCGTGGAGGCGACCCAGACGCGGCCTAGCAGCCGCCGCGCGGAAACAGGCCCAGCATCTTCTTGAGCTCCTTGTAGCTCCAGTGCAGCTGCTCCACCTGGGCCTTGTGTTGCGCGCGCACCTGGCTCAGTTCCTGCAGGAGGTGTTCCTTGGTGTTGACCAGGGAGCTGGAGGAGGGCTCGGGGGAGCGACGCCTGAGGACCGCCTGCCGCCTCCTCTCCAGCAGCATCCTCCCTCACCTGGCCGGGGCCCTCCCGGTCCACACCGGCCCCGCAGCAAACACCCTCCCGTTTCCCACCGGCTCCGGCTCCTGCCATCCACCCCTGGCCTCCAGACGGTGTGAGGCTATGCGTGACCCGAGCCCTTGGCCACCAGGCCGAGGTGCAGGCTCAGCACCCAGACGGACGGGCGAAGGCAACGGATGACGGAGGGGTGCCTCGCTACTCCAGCCACACCTGTTTTCTGAGAAAACCATCATCATCTTCCCAGCTAGCAGAACAATGTTCTCATTCTGGAACAGATCCAAAGACTGACATATTTCTATCTCCCGGTCCAATGTAAAGGGGCTCCCTGAATAATTCTGACATAGTGACTGCGTAACTGAAGAGTCCTGGTTTTACAGTGTTGACCATGGTTGCCTTTGGAAGGACTTCAGGGAAGAAGTGGCCCTGTACTGCCCACTTGGCCATCTGTGAAGTGCCCTCGCCCTCCACTCGGCAGTGACCAGGGATAGATGGGAGCGGGGCCGTCTTCCCACAGACACATGCCCCCGAAGACAGACCTCCTGTGCAGGCACCAGCCATCTGCTCCGGCCAGGCTAAGGCCCAGAGTGGATGAAGTCAGTGTGGACCACCACTGCCCCCCACCTCCACCCACTTCACGGCAGCCCAGTCCACACGGAGCCCACAGTGCTGCAGATGGGGGCCCATCGGGTTCTGGGAGCCATCCTGCCTCACCTATCCCCCCCCTACACCCATGACAGCTACCTTTTGCTCCCTTCCGCTGCTCCATCTATGCTCCAGCTCATCTCCCAGGAGCCCCTTCCCCTCTGTACCTCGTGCTTGGGGTAGGCCCGCTGACCCCCCAGCGTCACAGCCTGGCTCCACCTAGGGCCGTGCTGCACTCGAGCCTGGGGGAGGTGTGTGGGACTCAGCCCAAAGTGGGGGAGTAGGGCTGAGTTGGGCTCATGCTCTGCACCTCCACAAAGTACACCTCACACCACCCAGTGGGCGGCATGCCTCCTCCCTGCACCTGCTTCCCAGCACACGATTCTCTGGATAGAAACTGAGGCTCCACCTGGACAGCCCCCACACTGCCTGCTCCCTTCTCACCACCCAGCACACAGCTGGGAGTAAAGGGGGAGGCCCCGTGCACTAGGAGAACTGACAGGAACCACGCAGGGTGGACCAAGACAGCCCAGAGTCTCTCAGCAGCTCTCACCTACCCTCACAGACGCAGCAGCAAGAAGGGACTTGCTTTTCCTGAAGAAAGGGGAGCTCAGGGGAGTTGTAAGTCAACTGGAGACGCGTGTGGCACAGGGCCTGCATGCTGCGAAGCCACCAGGCGACTCCTCTGCGTACCCTGCTGTCACTGGGGCTGGCCCTGCTTCCCCCTGCCCCCCCCCCCTGCCCCGGGCAGGCACCTGTGGCTCTCCTGCAGTATCTGGGTCAGCTCCCGGACCTTGTCATAGTGCTCCAGATGCTGCTTCAACTCCACGATCTCACCAGAGAGCCTTTTCACACTTGTTTCAAGTCCTGAAAGAGAAAAAAAGTAGCATCAAAAGAGCTTCCCTGTCCCTAGGTCTGCCCAAAGAAATGCCTTGGGAAAACCAAAAACCCAAAAAAGCCAACAAACAAACAAAAAACCTAAACAAAACAAAAAGAGGGAGAGAGAGAGAATTGCAGTTAAGGCAGAAGATTCTACACTCATAACCCTAATGGACCTGATCAGTATAGCTATGTCATGTTTCTGTAGAAGTCCTAAGCATCTGAGATGACAAGGAGACACATAAAATTCTTGGACCAATCCCTGTTATCAATGGCAAGTTTTCTGTGGTGAAAGGTGAAGAGGAACAAACGAATAAAAAGTCTTAAGCGAGCACAATTGAAATGAGCGATGACTGTGTCCAGGCCACATAAACAGGAAAACAAAGCCTGCTACAGAATGACCCATTAAAGGAGCTCAATTTCTAGGTCACTGGAGGTAGGGAATGGAGGAGGCAGGTGGAGATGTAAGGGTGGGGTGCGGTGGGGGATGGCAGCTAGTCTCAGTGGCCGTGCCACTGAGGTTGGAAAGATAGATGGCTTCAGATAAAGGGTTTTAAGATTTGGAAAACAAACAATTATAAAAGATAGTGAGATGCAGACAATGATCTAGAAATTTGTCCTTGAAGTTGGGCAGTGTTATGGAGGGAAGTAACTAGAGAAGAGTTCCAAGACCCTAGTGGCCAGGAAAGGTGTTACATGTTAACAGGAGATAAACTTTAAAAAGATTACTAAATATTAGTTGTCCTATTTTCTCAGGCCAAATAAGATTTCTAGTATACTATAAAAAGAAGGAAGAAGAAGAAAACCCCTTTAATGTTTCATATTATAGTTCAGAAAACTTACATTATTGTATAACAATTTCATTAAACTGCAGTGAGATTTATTTTTACAGAATGCTCATATGCTACAGATAGACATTACCTTCTGAAGAAGATGTCAAATAGACTTGTTTACACCCAGAGAAGCCACATATGTAGAAAAAGCCTCACACATCCACTACAGTATCTAAAAGAGCTGAACAAATTGGTGGTCACTACTGATGGAATTTAAAACAGATTCAAAAGATATAAGAAGCTACATTGTTAAAGGAATGGTATATAATTCTTGTGCTTCTTTATGTATGAGATTCTTTTCTAAAAAAAATTGTTGATGTTTATTTATTTTTGAGAGAGAGAGACACGCAGCGCAAACAGGGGAAGTGCACAGAGAGGGAGACACAGAATCCAAAGGAGTCTCCAGGCTCTGAGCTGTCAGCACACAGCCCTACACGGGGCTTGAACTCATGGACCGTGAGATCATGACCTGAGCTGAAGTCCAATGCTTAACCAACTGAGCCACCCAGGTGCCCCTCTAGGTATAAGATTCTTAATTTAAAAAGTAACTGCATAAATCTCGTGACCCTAGGAAATACTTGGTTACACTGAAGCTTTATTTAGCCCTGAAAAGAAATTCAGTGTTCTCTCTTGGTAAAATTTTGAAGAATCACTCATTAGACCTAATTGTTCTTCCAGAACGTCTGGCTGTGAGAGGTAATTCAGTAGGACAGAAAATAAAATATACTCACAGATTACTTGCTACAAATAAGATTGTACTCTCTGTCTGTATCGTGAAACATTAAATCATATTTCCAAAGAGAGCAGTTACCAGATTATCTCCTTGAGAAAATCCATGTGTGTTAATTCTTAACATCTTAACTCTACATTTGGGAAGACCTTATTTTAAGGTTTGACTTTTTCCTGCTGCTGATCATAGACATGAAGACAATAATCAGAACCACTAACATAAGATGACAAAGAAATGCCATAAAAAATACTTACATAAGATATACCAGGAAAACAAACAAACAAACAAACAAACCAACAAACCAACAAAATACTTGTTTTTTCTGGGCAGTCTTATTGTGATATGTAGAATTTTTACAAAGATTAGGTGATTTTGAGTGGCGTTTACAACTAAAAGATAGGAAAAATCAACATTCTTTTAAATTTTATTTTTCTTCTGGAATCCTCAGGCGATATTATAACTGACTCATTTAACTCATCTGAATTAGTTTTTAATAAGCTCTCAAAGGTGGACCAATTGTCTCTAGTTTCTCCTGGGAACTGGAGATAATTAAATGAAGGTGCGATCCAAACTCCTAAGGATATTTTTTGGCTAATTTTTGAGACTTCTTACTTCTAACTAATTTCCCTTAGATCTACATACCATTCTGACCCCACATCTACCATGGGTGATTAAGAGTTCTGCTTGCTTCTTTCACTATCAATAGGAATAACTCTTATTTCAAACTTAGAATTTACCTGCAAAGCTGAAAAACTTGTCAGTTATTATCTACCATTACACTCTGTCTTATTCACACACAAAAAAATCATTTATTGATTTCAAATGTAACCAATGATGGGTTTTACATTCTTAGCTACTAACCAACCACTCCTTTTGATTTTGGTATATTGTTAGAATTTAGAATTCAAACCCAATCCTTTACTCTTGTCTCTCAACTTCCACATATCTATTGGCATAATCAGAAGTTAGGAACAGGTCATGTTTGAGAACCTAGAACTCTCTGCATGTCATTTAACAGCCACCAGTCATGTATAGTTATTGGGCCCTTGAAATGTGTCACTACTCTGAACTGAGATGTGCTGTAAGTTTAAAATATAAAGCAGGTATTTAGGTCCTAGTACAAAAATAGGTAAAAACCTCATTAATTTTTATAATGGTTGGATGTTGAAATAGTAATAGTTTTATATATTTGCTAAAATACAACATTGAAATATTTTATATGTATACAGTATAGTAGTCTGGCTATAAAAAATTTTAAATTACATATGAGATTCACATTTCCATTTCCCATTACAATTTTATTGAACAATACTGCCCTAGCACGAAGTTTGAAATTAGCATTCTCAGTAAATGTTGTATCCTACAAAAGAAAGCAGATTTGGAAAACGTTACAGGACACCCTACTATCTGCCCCACCATTTCTCATGAGTTGTGCTCATTCTTTCTCTTTGAAAATAACCAAGATTTTTTTTTCTTTTTTAATGTGTATTTCTTTTGAGAGAGGGGAAGAGGGAGGGATAGAGAGAATCCTAAGCAGGCTCCAGGCTGTCAGAGCTGAGCATAGCATGGGGCTCAGTCTCACGACTGTGAGATCATGACCTGAGCCCAAAACAACAGTTAGATGCTTAACCTACTGAGCCACCCAGGTGCCCCCAAAATAACCAAGATTTTAAAACAGCTGTTTAAAGATATACCAAAAATTAGCAAGATTTTAAAACAGCTGTTTAAAAGTATGGATTGACAAGAACCAAGTTTTAAAGTGTTTTAGAGTGTAAGCCAATAATTGTAGTCTTCCTACTGCTCACAATGTCATGTGTTATTCTGTAGTCATAACATTCAAAATATCCGAGGAGGTATGAAGTTGAATAGAACCTCTGCATTTTCTATCTCTAGCATTCTTTAGACAATAAAACAGTTATGCATAGGCAGACAACATTTAAAAAACCAAGGCTCTCACATATTTACTCCTCTGGTCACAAATGTGCAATGATTCCCCAGGCAGCATTTTGCAAGAAATGCAGTAAATAATCCAGCACTCCTCTGGTCATGAGTAATTCATAGGGGAAGAACCAAATACCCAACTTGTTGGGTTAAGTGATGCCTACAGTGGCTTTTAAAACTTATCTACAGACTTATTCCCATTCCTCTATTTTTTTTAACCATATCTTTGTGGGAAGACAATTACTATGATAGACATAAAATGTGGAACTAGTGAATGATACTGCAAAATGCTCCATAAAGTTAAGTGCAACATGGAATAATTTCTCCATTTCTCTAAGTATAATGACCAACCTTAGGATTCACGGAAACACCAAATGTCTGTTTTAAATAGGGATTTTTTAAAGCATGGTAATGTTAGCTTTGTAACTATGGATGGCATATTATCATTTAAAAATTTCTCATATCTTCCACTCATTTTCATGTTCTTTAATCATCAATAGTATTCTTTTAAATAATTAAAGAACCCATGTTCATTGTAACAAGTTACAAACAATAAAGTAGAAATATTTTAGGTCTTTTGATTTTACAACTCAGGTTTAAAAAAGACTGTTCAATGTCTAAAACTTTCTAGTTGTCTAGGCTTTGATCTATCACAGATGTCAATGAGGAATTACCACCTCCAAAGCCAATTTCTTACTCCTAGAGCCATGAAGGTTTAAAACATCTTTTTAATGTTTATGTGAGATTAATTTATATGTAATTTATACCTACTGATACTAATTTACACTGGAACTATGAAAACAAGTATAATCTCTCTTCTGTGTAAACTGAACTAGTTTTATAACATTTTTTTAGTCGTTTATATTATCTTTGTAGGAGATCTCACTCACAAATCTTTATATATTATACTTACACAGTCTGGACTATTTCTGTCTGTGCTCTAGTTCCATTCAGCCTTTAACTTGACATCCAACACTTAGCTGTCTTACAAGTATCTCAAACCCCATGCACTGAAAATTAAATCTATGATCTCTATGCCCAAATCTGATGAGAGATTATACTCAGAATAGAATCACCCTTAATATCAGCTTCTTCTTCACTTCCTCTATCCCATCAATCACCATGTCTTATCAACTTCAACTCCTAAATATTTCTAAAAACCAATGATTTCTCCCCCTCAACCTCTCCAACTCTCTGTATTAATTTCTATTGTCTATCACCCAGATAGACGTAATGGCTTTCTAAATGGTCTCCCTGCATCCATTCTTGAGACCCTTTGTTCATCTCTGAGCAATCAAAGTGTTTACTTAAATATGTAAATAAGATGAAGTAATTCCCTGCTCAAATTTCCGCGTTGTCTTTTCCAATTATTCAGAAAAAGCTCCAAAGACTAAATAGTGGCTGAGCATTTGCTACAAATTCTGGGTTCTGCTTACTGTATTCTTGCTTATTTACTCCTCTTAGTTCAGGTATCAGGAAAAACACTTTTGCCCAAGAAAGCCTTTCCTAACCTTGCTGACCACTGTCGGTTCCCTCATTACAATTTGCTCATCATAGCATGTATTTCAACTTCATGGCATTGAATATTATGATTTCATATTAATTCTGAAAGAAGGAAGACAACAGTGCATTAAAATGAACCTTTAGAATACTTAAAGAAAATGTTTATGTCTAGAACTAAACTGTACCCACTGGTGTATATTCATATTTAACATGATCCAGGCAAACAAGAACAAGAATTCAAAGATGAATTACACATCCAAACACACAAAAACACACAGACACATTAAACCACTTTAGCTCCACTCAGCATAGAAAGCCTACACACTTAGCCTAAAAAATACTATAATCTGTATGAAGAAAGGGGATACCTATTTTCAAGACTAACATTATATTATAGTCATGAGTGAAAGAAAGAACATTATCGTGAAAATAGACATATATTAATACAATCTTCTCTATATCAGAAACTCTATTAGGCAACATATATCCTTCTGCTTGTAGTGTGGCTACACTACAGATAATGTGATGGGATTGCCTTAAGGGATGTCACAATTTCCCTATAAAGTGATTTTCATGAATAGATGTTTCAGGTAATAGACATTCAAAAACAAAGAGGAAAGAAAAAAAATCACTTTCTCAGTGGGCACTTTCTCAGATGGTCACAATACATTCACTTTACAGAATAATGTGGGAAACCATCAAAATGACCATCTGCTAGGATGCTCTTACAGGGGTTCACATTCTCTTGCAGCCGAATTTTGGAGCTGACCCAACAGAATCTGACAATGGGAGTGGCAGATGGCTCCTGGAGCCTACATTTTAAGTAGGTTTGTTCTAACCTGTGGATTCATAAGAAATAATGAGAAAGAAAAAAAGAATTGAAACTGGCACTTGCCTACAACCTGCACCCCTAATTGCCATCGTGGCTATGGCAGGGGATGGGCTATGAAACAGACCCACTGAGGTCACTGAAACCATTTCTGAGCATTTGGGGAAGGTCACCTTAAAAGGACAAAAGGTGTGCTAAGACCCAGCATCCACATCAACCCAGCAAGGGGCCAAGTGTCAGCAACTCCCCAATTCCAGACACACCAGGCTGCCCACCGTGGAGGCCCTGCATGGCCTCAGGCCAGGAGAGGGCCCCCACAGAGAAGGCCTCAGCCACATGGCCATCCTGACCCCGCTGCTGACCCCAAATGCCCACGCTCACTTGCCCCCTGCCTGGAGAGTGTGGGCCCTGGGCAGACCCAGCACAGGGGAGCCCCTGTCCCTGGTGTCTCTGGGATGTGTCCGCACGCACGGAGCCCTGCCAACCTCACCCGGACCTCCCGTGGATGCCCCCGCCCCACAATCGTGCTGCACCGGTGGCGGGCAGCATCTGGACTGTGTTCTGTGGAGAAGGCTCAGCTCTGTTATTCCCGCTTCCTGCCTCGGACAAATCCCACCACGTCCGGGCCGTGGCCACGTCCTGGCTGGGGCCACAGGGTGTGTGGCAAGAATGGAGCCGGTCAGTGGCCAACAGGCCCCAGGGAGCCCCACCAAGGTGCTTCTTCCTAACCTGAGACCCAGACACCAGCATCATGTTGCAGGAAACATGGCTCCTCACTCTGAACACGCAGCAACCCCAAAGTAGGCGCATGCATGGGCCAGGAGGCCGCCCTCTGCCCCCCTCAGGCCGGGCCCTCCACCTGCACCCCACGCGAGCACACAGGCCGAACTGAGGGGACGCTGTCGTCCAGGCTCCCCACATGGGGCTGTCAGCGTGCTATTTGTGCTGGATAGCACACAGAGTCTGGATTAATTAGTATTTCAGACCCACCGAGGTCTGCCCCTCGGGGTGGAGAGGGTGCCAGAAGGCTTTGTCTTGGTAACAATAGCGTTCAATCGAGACCCGGTGTGGAGCCGCAAGAAATTTTTTTAAACAACCTCCTTAAGCCTCGACTGCCTAAAGCAAAACTTACAGAAAAGGTGACACAGGACAGACCCCGACAGACCACTGTCAGCTGCCACATGGACATCAGCACACAGAATTCCTGACCAGGAACACTGGAATTCCCTGTTAGTGATGTTCCTGCAACAGAAGCAGGTGTGTCTGTGAGCATGACCAGGTGTGTCTGTGAACAGAGCCGGGTGTGTCTGTGAGCAGGACCAGGTGTCTGTGCGCAGGCTCTGTGGAAGAGTGCACTTACACTAGAATCGGAGACCAGGGATGGTGTGCAGAGTGGGGTAAGGTGGGGGCCGGCAGGGCACATGTGTCTGGGAATCTGGACAGGCCACAGGGAAGCCAGAGCTCACCCAGACCCCCGTCCCCCAGTCCTCCACATGCTGCTGGCTTCTGTCACTCTTCCTGGGGGCCGCATGAGCCCCTCCTCTGGCCCCATCTCCCTGGGAACCTCTGGCCTGGAGGTGAGCAGCCTCCCAGAGACCCTCTCTGAGAAATGCCAGCCCCTCCTCCTGCCCACCTGCCCCTGGGCCCCCGCTCTGAGAGGGGGGAGAGCCCACCAGTGTGACCCCAAGTCCCCCAGCACACTCCCAGACTCTGTCCTGACTCCTGAAACTCCATGTTGGTGTCCTTGAAGGAGCCAGGTCCTGCCAAGCTGGCACCCAGGTGTCCTGCGCTGGCCTCCCCGTGCTGCTGGGGTGCGGTGTGAGTCCAGGCCCCTGAAACAGGGGGAACCAGTGTCCTCCTCGGGGACAACCTGCAGCCACAAACCCAGAAGAGGCAGATATTCTTTGCTAAATAACAGGGCTGGAGTGTCCTGAAGCCTTGGAACCTATAGCGTTCCCTGGAGAATTCCCTATTTGCGTGCAGGGAGAATTCCCTATTTGCGCAGGCCTGTGTGGGGGCTGCTCGCCCCGCCAAGCCCCTCGGCTCCCAGAAGTGCCCGCCCACGAAAGGCAGGATCTTGTTCTGGGTTCTTGCCTTAACCTCTTCCGCTAAAGGCACAGTGCCAGCCCCTCTGGGTGCAGTGGAGTCTGCACGGGACACACTGTGTTGCAAGTGGGATTGAGAACCAGGCTCTGGGCCCCTGAGGGACACCACAGGCCCTGTAGGGGGATAGGGCTCCTGGGGGCGGGCGCATCAGAGGGAAGCTTCTGAAAGCCATTCTGGCTCTCCCTGAGCCCCTGCTCAGTGTCCCTGCTGTTCACTCCCACGTCTCCCGGATCTTGACACCTGGGCCCAGGCCAGCAAAAGCTCTAGGTGCTGAAGCCCTTGGGATGATCGCTGGGCCCACCGATGGGACGCCGGGGCCCAGGGTCCAGACCGAGACCCCATTTCTGTGCAAGAACCCTCGGCATGAGGACACCACAGCACGAGGGGCACCACGGCACACCCCCAATCCCGAAAGAGGGCCTTAGAACCAAGGAGAGCAGAGTGGCATGGGAGGGTGGCCCCGGGTTACCAGCAGGGACAGAGGAGAAGGGGCTGAGGGCTCAGCCCACCTGGTCCCTCTGGGGCCCCCTGGCTCCGAGATGGCTACCCAGGCCCGCACTAGCCCGTGGCTCACCGTCTGGGCCACAGGTTCTCTAAGACCTGTCCTAAGATGCTCTGCCCACAAGTCCCAGCCATGACACAGAAAACACTGAAGCCCTGAGGGTGCGGGTGCCGCGTTTCCCACACTTTACACTCTGGTCTTGGTGGGCTGAACCGGAGGGAGACTTGAGGCTCCCGGACAGATGTCCCCGGGCAGGTGGTGCCCTACGGGTTGGATGAGGGCACAGGTGGAAACTTCTAGCCGCTCAGTCACCCAGCGCCTGGCCCCACAAGTGCACGGCCAGGGGTCTCTGTCAGCACCTGCAGGCAGCCTGAGGGCAAGTGGAGTGGGCTGAAAGGTGGCCCCGAGAAAGGAACGGCCACATCCTAACCCCCAGAACTGTGAATGTGACCTTGTTTGGAGAAAGGGTCTTTGCAGGTGTCATCAAGCTGAAGGTATCAAGGCGAGGTCTGATTTGCCTGGCGGCCCTGAACCCAATGACAAGTGTGGGGGTGGGGGGGGGGGTGGGGGGGGCGGGTCCTACACAGCCCTGCTGCAGGGGCAAGGCAGCCAGGTCCCGGCCTCGGTGGGAGCCAGAGTCACTCCACACCGCAGGCAGACCTGAGGAGCTGCCCATGGATACAAAAACTGTCCTTCACAATCCTAAACAAAACATTAACCAACAGAAGCCCGTCATACTAATGCCACCGTCATAAACGCAGGGAGAGCATCTGACAGAAGTCAGCATCTATGCATCATGCGATTTCTTAGTAAATCAAAAAAAGAGGGAACTCCTTATTCTGAGAAAAAGGGCCACCTGAAAAAAACTGAAAAATGCCGCCACACTTGAAATATTGAAAGCGTTTGTTTTTAAGTTGGGCAAGTACTGTATTCCCCATGTCAGTACAGTAAGGCAAGAAAAGGAAATGAAGATATAAAAATTGTTAGGGAAAAAAACTCATCATCTGCAGTTTCTAGGGTTGTGCACACACCAAACCCAAAGGGATCCCAGGACGATTATTAGCATCAATAAGTGAGTCTAGTGGTGTTTCTGGATACGTGGTCAACACACAAAAGGCCATTTCATTTCTGCATAACAGCAAAGACGCACAGTAAAAAGCATTTAGAAATGCAACATTTAAAGTATGAAGAAATACAAGTTCCTAGGAACACCGCTCACAGAGGACGCACAGTCAACACAGAAAACTCGGCCACTGAAGGAAACGAAAGGCCTAAATGATGACGTTATGAACATGGGTTGGAATCTACATACAGAAAGATGTCAGCTGTCTCTAAATTCAACCAGTCTTAACTTAATCTAGATAAAAACTCTGACAACTTTTGTGTCTAGTATCCAGATGCACTGAGCTGACATACGTGGGAGAAGGGCTGTGAATACACAGTGATTTTAAAAGGACAAGGTTTGCTCCACGGGCATGGAGACTCGAGAGAAAGGTCTGGAAGCAAAGACAGCACCAATGGGACAGAATCAACAATGGGAGGGACGCCAGAGCCCAAACACATGTGCACACGTGTGTGACAAGGTGGCCCTGCAGAAAAAAGGGAGGAGCATATTTTCAGTAAATGGCAGACGCAGGGGAGACGGGGCATCGACACCAGCCTTCAGGCGCTCCGAGGACTGAAGTAGGAGAGGCAAAATCCTCACGAAGGTGAGGGCTGAGGGTATCTGACGTCCTGGGGATAGAGAAAGATCCACTGCACAAGCCTCAAAAATCACTGCCCTTAAAGGAAACAATTCTAGGATGGCACCAGGCTGAAATCAAGAACTTCTGTTCATCAAAAAATATCACCGATGGAGAGAAAAGGGAAGCCACGAGGTAGGAGAAGATACAAATATGGGCTTGTCTCCAGAACCTGCAAAGGACCCTACAACTCAATGAGAAAAAGGCAGCAAGTCCAGAGAAGCAGGCAGGGGCCCCTGCCAGGGTGGAAGGCCCAGTGGGGCAGGGCCTGCAGGGTGTCAGGAGAATGGAGCCTCAGACCCCGAGGACGCGGGGGACAACTGACCAAGCAGCAGGAATCAGAACCAGGGCGCAGCGGGCCGCGCGGCCGAGGGGGCCGTCCACCACAGACGTGCGACCTGCTGCCAGGGAAAGGGTGCAGCGAGTCCTGAGGGAGGAGGCCAGGGGCCGTCAAAGGCCAAGGGGCACAGGGCCAGGGGCCCCAGGGGCTGCCACAACTGGTCCTCCAAAGCACCGAGAAGGGGGCCACCCTAGAGCGTCTCCCACCCACCAGCTCCTGCCCCTCAAGCCAGGGGCCCTTCCAGCTGGCCGCACCATGGGACACAGCCAAATGACAAAGAACCAGGCTCCCCTGTTCCCTCAGGGGACAGGCAAACGTTCTGGAGAGACCCCACACAGAGACAGGGGAGCCTCATGCCAGCCACTCAACCCAGACTCAACTAAGCAGGGCAGCCTTGGGTGGTCCTGTCTGGCCAGCAAACCCCTAGCCGAGGTCAGGGGGTGGGGACCACTGTCCGTGCCAAGCCCTGCTGGGTGGCAGAGTCATGAGCAAAAAGCAAATGGGGTCACTATCTTAAAGCCCTGGTTTGGGGACAGTCTGTCCTACGGTATTAAATGACGGGAGCGGGGTCGAGGGTCAGTGAGTGCACGAAGTGCGTACACCTGGATGGAGAAGGAGGGTGTGGGTGGGCTTTCTACAGACAGCTTGTGACGCAGGGCCGCAGGCACACTCGAGGAGCACCTGACTTAACCTGACTTAACATCGGTTCTGGGCCCAGACCCACACCAGCACCGCACGTCCCACACCCTGCCCACCTGGCGCCCCCCCCCCCCCGCCCCCCTGTGCAGGTGAGACAGCGGGGCATGTGGGGACTGCACGAGGTCACCCGGGGGCACCGGCTGCTGGGTATTGTCCCCAGTGCAGTGGGGCTTCCCACCTGGCAGGTGCTCAGCAGACATGCAGTCACACAGGTGTGACAGGGAGAGATCTGGGGAAACGTGGCTCAGGGCCGGAGGTCACACGGAGCCCACGCGGGGGTACTGCACTTATGCCAAGAGAACCAGAGACACAGGCACCCTGGGGACATGCTGGAGACATGCAGGGACACGTGGGGACACACAGGGACATACGCTGGGGACACATGGGTGCGCCCCACCACAGAGGCAGCAGGAGGAGTGGAAAAGGCTCCAGGTGGTTTTAACATCTAGGCTTGAGCAAAGGTAAGAATCCATCATTCCTCACCACAAACCTAATTAAAAACAAGAAAAAGTCGGTGTGAACGTGCTCCTCCCAGGACCGGCTGGCAGGTCCCCCTGCTGAGAGAAGCGAGGGCTGGGGGCGAAGGCAGGGAAGGCAGAAAACTGTCACTGCCTTACACTCTATGCAAGACTTTAGACTCTTCACCAAGAAGGTCCTGTGTTTGAACGCTAAATTACACCTCCTGGCTGACGGCCGTACTGTGCTATTGCACAGTTCCAGGGAATAAGGAGCTTGGAAGCAGACTGACACCCCACATCAGATGAGAGGTGGGGAGGAGGGAGGAGCAGCCCCCCCCACACACACACACAGGCCGCTCCTGGGGCTCACACAGGGCCACACCCTCACCCGAGGCCCCAGCAGGGCCAACCCCGCACCCCGCACTCTCCGCTGCTGCAAAGGGTCCCCCTGAAGACGCACTGCTGAGGGCAGACACCAGGGCTCTGTCCTCACCCAGAAAGGCTGGAGACCACGTCTGAGCCCCAGGTGCAGGTGCGCTCCATCCCCCCACCCCCTTGAGGTAAGGCTGCTGCTTACACACAGACAAGTGTCTGCCAGGTCCAGGGTCTGTGGGCTCAGGGGCACACCGCCCCGCCCCCACCGCCCTCCAGCTGGAGCCACGCTGAGCCCAGAGAGGACCTGACACTTCAAGGTGCAGCAGGGCCCTTGCCTTGTGGTCCCGAGATCCCCAGACATGCTCCTCCTGCCTCACCAGCAACATCACCAGCTATAAATAGGCCTGGCTTCCAGGCAGCGCAGCCTCTGCCAGAGGAAGCTTTTCATTCTCAGTCTCTCCTGCCTGGAGCACTCTGCGGCCCTGAGGACCGTCTGGCTGCTAAAAGCCTTCTCTGCATCCTCAAGCAGTGATGAGTGATTTAATTTTCTTTAAATTCTCCTGTGATTTACACATTTTCCACCATGAGTATTTATAACCTTGTATACACTTTTACAACAGTTATTTACTGAGACTTCAAAGGATTCGGGAAGAGGAGCCAAACAGCACCAGGGAGATAAGAATACAGCCAAGAGAGCTTCCCATGATCTCCATCACTTCATCTTTCCGTACTCACGGATAGGGATTTTCTAATGTAGCACTTAAGTTATGGTACCTTTCTGACTCATGGAACCCTCTGGAAATCAGGAAAGCGGCAGACCCTTCCGCCAGGAGAATGCACATACCCTCCTACCGCAGGCAATTTGCAGACAAATTCACCAGCACCCCTCCCCCCAGAACCCTCGAGGAGCCCTGTGATTTGGACTATGTGATGGGAAGAGTGGCTGGTACCAGAGACAGGGTCACAGAATCCAGCTTAATTAAGGCATCAGTCAAGCCGCTGTCTCGCTGCCCCATCCCCATTTCCTGCTTGTTCCAAGCTCTCTCCCCATCACTCCAAGCCTCTGTGGTCCCAAGGGCACTCAGGATCCAGGTTGGCCTTTACCAATCACCTCCTAGGAGTGCGGGGCTGCCCTGGATTGTGCAGAGCTCCCCCCCCCCCCCACCCCACTCCATTGGGTCCTCCCTGAGAGGCTGGCCATGGGGAGTCAGGACAGGCCTGCAGAGTGGGACATGGGAGCTGGGTCCTTTATCCAGCGTCCCTGAGACCCTGCCGAGACCCTGCCAGTATCCAAAAAATGCCAGGTAAATTAACCACTAAATACGCAGATAGATGGCCACACTGTCAGCTTACCCTAAACGGTGTCTCATCTTCAGAGACACCAAACGCCTGTCGAAATAGTCATGAGCAGAGTGGCAGGAATGGATTTTCTCCCCAGCTCATTTCAAGGCCGCATTTGTGTAACTGAAACCGCAGAATAAGGGGTTTCTCTGGTCCTGCTGCACAGGTGGGGCACTGCTCCCCAGAGGTGTGTGAGCAAACCTACTGGCAGCGGATCTCTTCATCCTGACTGCCAGGTTCTGTGCTCACAGGCGATAAGTGAATGTGTCACCCTCCGTGGAGGCTGCTGGAGTCGCACAGTGAGCGGCAGACACTGTCACCTGGCATGATAATGGTGAAGCAAATATGACCAGAGAGGGGCCTAGGACCCCGAGGGGGCGTCGCGGTCTTTGTCAAGGGACCACGCTCACTCTGGGCTCTCTGCGTGGCCCCGGGTCTCCCGGAATTGGGGCTGCAGGGCACTGGCTTCATTACACACCCTCTAAGCCCTAATTCCCTTCGGTCTTGCCGGCGGCGACCACCCCAGGCCCGGGCGTCCGCGTAGCGGGACGTGGGGAGGCGGCAGCGGCGGCGGCGGCGGGGAAAGGCGCTGCCGGCAGAGGGTGGGGGGGGGCGGGGGGTGGTGCGCGGCTTCGTCGCGTGAAGCGCTGCCGCCCAGACAGGCCTCAGCGCCTCATTCGGGGCCCACGCACCAACCACCTGTCCCTTGCGGCGCGGTCGCCCCCGCTCGCGCCCCTCGCGTGCCCGGACCCACGCCCCCGACGCAGCCCCCGGGGGCCTCAGCGCGCAGCACCGACCGCCGGGCAGCCCAGGGCCTGGGGGCCCAGGGACGCAGGGGGCTGCAGCCAGGAGGGGGCGTGGCGGGCGCAGGTGGCAGGCGCTGCGGGCCCGGGCGGAGTGGGTGGTTCTGCGTCCAGCGCCCCGGACCGAGCTCTGCGGACGCTTACCTCGGAGATGCGGCCACTGCAGCGAGCGCCTCCGCGACTCGGCCGCGGGCGACCGGGTGTCCGGCGAGCTCCCGCACCCCCGCCGCCCCGGGCTCGCCAGCTCCGCACCGCGCGCCCAGATGGCCCGCCACGCACCGCGCGCTCATTGGCCCGCCACGCCCCACGCGCTCATTGGCCCGCCCCCGTCCCGGCCCGCCCCGCACGCTCATTGGCCCGCCCGCGGCCCTGCCACACTCCCGGCCCCTCCTGGCCCGGGGAACGCGCGGGGTGCACGGAGGCAGGTGGCAGCGCGGCTCTGCCTTACAAGGCCGGCGCGGCGCAGGGGCGTGGGAACCCCGCAAAGGAGGCGAGCCCGGGGCGGTGGGCGAGGGGCGGCCGCACCTGGCCCTCCGGGACCTCGGGAGGCTCGCCCGCATCCCCACGGCAGACAGCACGCGAGCGGACGGGCCTCCGGGGAGGGGCGGGGGGACGGCGGGGCGCTGGCCTCTCCGCGGAGACTCGGGCCAACGAGGAGGCCCAATGTGGAGTGGGGTCGGGGTCTGGGGTGCGGGCTGGGACCTCACGGAGGGGGCGCAGGGAGGGCCGGCGGGGAATGGGCCTCGTCCCGGAGATTGGGAGCAGCCGGAACGTGCAGCCGCGCCTGGGTGCGGTCAGGCCATGCTGGGCCCTGGTGCAGCCGGGGCCGCCCTCCCAGGGACAAGCAGCGGCTGCATTCCCAGCGCAGCCAGGAGACCCTTTTCTTCCTGAGCTCGAGGTGGGCCAGTCCTGCCTACCTGCGCACGCAGATCCGGAAATCTTCCAATGTCTCCTGCTCTTTTCTGGCTGAGGCCTGCTGCCCTTCCCCTCCAGGCTGGCCCCACTTGCTTAGTGCTGGGGCTTGGGGTAAGGGTCTCCCTGTCTGTCCTGCAGGACACCCTCCAGAAGAGAAGGCCGGTCGGGGGGCGGGGTGTGACCCTTCTTCCAGTTTCATTGCTGTGGCTCCCTTGGACCTCGCCAAGGAACCACTATCCCAGGTTCTGCCCTCCCCTCCTGGCTACAGAACCCCCACCCACATGCCCACCCAGTCCCTGTCCTTGGTCCATCTGGCACCAGACCCCCGCCCCCACCCAGGCTCTGTCCTTAACTCTCCCAGCTGCAGAGACCGCCCCCCCCCCAACACACACACACACATACACCCCCTCCAGACTCTGCCCTGCTCTCAGAGCCCCATGAATCACAAGTGCCAGACTCTGCAGGTGGGATGCAGCTTTGGGGCTCACCTCAGAGATTCCAGCCTGCTCAGAGCCTGCACAGGCAGCTCACCAACCAGAGAGGGGGCTATGGTGCAGGCTCTGCCTCAGACCACTAGGCCACGGTGGGGAGGACGTGCTTTTCCTGACATTTTGGGAGCCAGGGACAGGCAGCCCTAGGGGCTCAGCCCCACCCCAGCCCCACAGAGGTCCTGGGTTCCACATGCCTCCTTTCAACCCTCTAGTTTCTACTTCCGCTACAAACTGGTAGAAGATGGGCGACCGTCTAGAGGTCTGTTCGTTGAGACTCAGGGTTCTGTTTGTTCAGGTCGGAGCTGGACAGCGTCTTCGCTGCATCCCACTCAGGCCTGAGCACTGCTTTCTCCTGGACATCACTACTAATGATGCAAGAGGAAGAAAGAAAAACATTGCACACTATGTTCCCACTGTCGTATCGGCCAAAGGTGACCATTGAATCCATTTTGCAAGACCTGTTAGAGCTCTGACATAGACACAGGGTAAGCTGCCAACGGAGGTGGGCACCAGGTTTCAGGAGCATAAATGTTCAAGGAGCATTTTCCCTGAAAAGGAGAGGCAAGGCCTCGGGAGATGGGGACACCCTCAGGGCGGGCGCTGGGGGAGCCCTCAGGGCCAGATGGGCAGAGTCACGGCGGCGGAGGTCCTGCCCCCACATTTCAGGCTGGCTGGCGCCCTGCTTCTGGAGGGTGGAGACAGCATCACTGTCAGGGCCAGCTATACATACGGGGCCTGGTCAGAATTCAAACTTGGGGCCCCTCGTGTAAAAATTAGTAGCACCCCCAAGATGGCAACAACAGCGTATTGAACAGAGTCCAGGGTCCTCCTTGGGGTCCTCAGCACACACAGCCCTGACTGCAGTCCTGCTGCCAGGCAACTCTTGGGACTCAGAGAGGTTGGGTAGTTGACACGAGGACACACAGAGGCATAGGGCAGGGCTGGCGCCCACAGCCCGTGCGTGTGATGCTTACTTCAGAAACTTGCTTTTTCATCTTTATTTTTAAATGCAAATTTATTTAGTTTGAGAGAGAGAGAGAGAGGTGGGAAGGGGCAGAGAGAGAGGGGGTTGGAGACAGAGAATCCCAAGCAGGCCCCGCACCGTCAGCGCAGAGCCCGGTACGGGGCTCGATCTCATGAATTGTGACATCATGACCTGAGCCAAAATTAACAGTTGGATGCTCAACTGACTGAGCCACCCAGGAAGCCCAAAACTTGCTTTTTTAGCTTATGAATTTATCCTTGCAATCATAAAACTGGGCCTGGAGTGTGCACCAGAGGAGGCGTGTGAACAAGGTGGCTCTCTGGCTGCCCCTCTGGGAGGACGCGGTCCACCACCAAGTTATCGGGTGATGAAAACAGAAACAATCTGCCACCACTGAGATCCAAGCCCTTCAAGGAGCTGCTCCCACATGTGCATGAAAACCTGTCAGAAGGCAGCCGTGGGACAGAGAGGTGCCACAGCCTCCCAGGAAGCCTCCACATGGTAACAAAATCAGTCCCTTAGTACGGTCCAGATCTGCCCCCAGTTAATCTAAGCAAGAGTTCCTCTGCAGCGTTCCGTGCACAGGACCGCGTGCGCACCTCCTGGTTAGCGCAGCCATGCCCTCTGCTCTGACACAGTGCTCCCCTCGAGAGTTCCGGGATCGGGTTCATCCCAGTGCCTCTCCACCTCCTGGGGACACAGCAGCTGAGCCTTTTAAGGTCCAGCAGACTCTGCTTCCATGATTGCATTTTCTGCTTTTGCAGAGGAAAATGGGCCTTTGTGCAGCAGCACGTACCATCTGTCCCATTGTTACAGTTTTTCGCGTCCAGATGAGGCACAGTCACAGGAATTAGGTGTGCTCTCCCACATGGAGCAAAGGCAGCAAAGCACAGGACCCCTGAGTGGCAGGGTCCCCAGCAAGTGCCTGGGTAGTAGCCTCCAAGCGCCATGCAGGGTGACAGAACTCAAAGATGGACCCAGAGCCCCGCAGGAGCCCCGTGAGAATGCAGCTGGGTCTGGCCAGCGTGTGCAGCAAGTGCGGAGGCCGAGCTCAAGACTCAGCATCCATGGAGTGCCGACTGAGGCAACAGGGAAAGGAGACAACTTAGTGGGGGACCATTAGCCCCAACCAAGACACAAAGATCAAACTCTTTAACTGCATCTCGGAATAAATTTCAAGAATATTCATAAAAATACAGGAATACTCAGCACCCCAAAAGGTGAACATAATGATTCCATGTAGCACTACCAGGGGTGCAAACCAGCAGGAAAATCAGATCCATGTGACAAGACCAGTCATCTGGGACTGACCCAGGACTGGTACGAGGTATTAGCACAGCTAAGTGCATTCCACAGGGCCTGAAAGTTACATTGAGACATGGGAGTCACAGCAGCACCACAGACTGAATTAGCAGGACTGAAAAACTACAGTGTGTGACATGGAAAATACCCTGGACAGGCCAATGGCAGATTAGGCACGGAACAAATGTAGCAACAGAAGCTACCCAAAGTGAAACAGGAAGAAGAGAATTAGAAAACCCGGATCGTCAGTGATCTGTGGGACAGCTTTAGGCAGCCTACTGTGTGCTTAATTGGGGTCCCCCCAAAAGCAGAGAGAATACTTGGGACAAGGGTGCAGAAAAGGTGTTAGAAAAATAATGGCCAAACGTTTCCAAGTTTGACGTAAACTATAACCCACAGACGCAAGAGGCTGGATGCTCCCCAACCATAAGGACCACAAGGGGAACGCTGCCGGCAGTGAGCAGGAAGGGACAGGAACAGCCGGGAGACCGGCACAGTGTGAAGGGGCAGAGGAACAGAGGGGGCGGCACGCCGAGGGTCCCTGGGTGAAGTGTGCTGAGGTGAGGCAGGGCAGCCCAAGCTCCGTTTCTAGAAAAGGTCCACGAGCCCCGGGAGAACACACACCTCCCAACAAGTGAGCCTGGGGTCCGCAGCCATCCCGTGAATCAGGCTCGTTACTTGTGTCGTCCAAATCTGTGTCTTTACTCTCTGAAAACCTGGTGAGCCGACAGGAAGCACGAGAGGGTCAGGGTGAATGTCGCACCTGTTCCCCGTGCCTCCTGTCCATGTTTGCTTCGCACACTTCTCTCCTTCCTGCCTTCTCCAGTCACAGCACTATGTGTTTGGTGGTAGTAAGCACAGTTCTCTGTCATCTACAAATGTGTTTTTACTTTTTCCTACGTGTAGCACTTCTGGGTATGTGACTCCAGGTCGACAGCTATTTTCTGTCACGCTTTGTGGAAGTTGTTTCCTCCCTCTGTCCTTACGGCCAGAATGTCTGCTGTCTGTCTGCTCTTCCTCTGTTGGTGGTCTTTCCTCTGGCTGTCCTTAAGGTCAGAGTGTCTCCGGTGCCCCATGCTTCCGTACAGGAGGTCGAGGTGTAGATCTCCTCACCTGTGCAGCTGGCTGGACAAGAAGCCACTGGCACGTGTTTTGTGAGTCCTGGGAGACCCGGCCACTACAGTAAGTCCCTTCTCGTGGGCTTTGTGGACGCGTCTGAGGCCCACCTGCCCTCCGCACCTGCCAGCCCTCCCTCCACGTGGCCCTCACGGCTGCATCCACATTCCGACAACTTCTTCAGATTACTTTCCAGTTCAAGAACTCTCTCTTTGGCTATGTTTAATCTGGTGTTCAATTTATCCAAGTTTTAACAAGTATATTTTTTTATTTCTAAAAATCCTTTTCAGTCTTTTTACGTACCTTCCTGATCATTTAGAACATCCTCTCCTTGCTTACTTATTGTCATTCTGTTTCACATTAAAATATTTTGGTTTTTAAAACTTTTTTTTAACATTGATTCTTGAGAGACAGAGAGCGTGAGCAGGGGAGGGGCAGAGACAGACACACGGAATCTGAAGCAGACTCCAGGCTCCGAGCTGTCAGCACAGAGCCCGATGTGGGGCTCGAACTCACGAGCTGTGAGATCGTGACCTGAGCTGCGGTCAGTCGCCCAACCGACTGAGCCACCCACGCGCCCCAACATTAAAATATCTTGTGCATCCTCCTTAATATCCCGTATTTCTAGTCCTTGAGGTTTCTGGGGGTCTGAATTCTCTTTTACTGTTTCTTGGCTCTCTCATGTGTGATGGTTTGTGATCTTTGGTTGTGAGCTTATCTGGACTGATCTCAAGCTCTGAAAATCTAGCTTGGGCCAGTTTAGCTCAGTTTATTTTTGCCTGAGACTGGATTCATCCCGGATCCTTGCCCCCAGCTCTGTTCCTGGCTTCTGGATCAAGGCCTGGTTTCAAAGGAGCCCCTGGCCCTGGACCACCTACCTATCAGCTCACTTTTGTTCTCCGGTGTTGTGAGGATTTTCTCACTTTGTATGAATCCAGGATGCAATGAAATTACATTTTTATGAGAGCACTAATTATCTTGTGGTGAAAAGTTCACCATAAAGCCAGAAGCCCTGGGGCGCCTGGGGGGTTCAGTGGGTTAAGCGTCTGATTCTTGGTTTGGGCTCAGGTCATGATCTCACTGTTTCTGAGTTCAACACCCATATCAGGCTCTGTGCTGGTGGCATGGGGCCTGCTTGGGATTCTCTCTCTCTCTCTCTCTCTCTCTCTCTCTCTCCTTCTCTCTGCCCCTCCCTTGCTTGCTGTCTTTCTCTCTCTCTCTCTCTTTCAAAATAAATAAACTTAAAAAAAACAAAAAAGCCAGAATCCCCTCCTCTGTATCACACCCTTCGGCCTCACTCTGGCCAGGACTCAGGAGGGGCTTTGAAAAGGACACTTGAAACCCAAGAATTTAAAGTTTACCAAGACTGATTTCAAGCTTATTGCCGGTGAAATTATTTTTTATTATTTCGTATAACTTTCTAAGAAATTCTGAAGAATTTCCTTAAAGGCTACTTAGGTTCATAACAGTTGTCAACATTCCTAAGTAACACAAGTGAATACATCACACCAAGTCTGTCCTGAATCTTGGAGCACAATGGGGACGTGTTTGGAAACTTATGAATGCCTTTTAATTTTTTTTTTTTTCAACGTTTATTTATTTTTGGGACAGAGAGAGACAGAGCATGAACAGGGGAAGGGCAGAGAGAGAGGGAGACACAGAATCAGAAACAGGCTCCAGGCTCTGAGCCATCAGCCCAGAGCCTGACGCGGGGCTCGAACTCACGGACCGCGAGATCGTGACCTGGCTGAAGTCGGACGCTTAACCGACTGCGCCACCCAGGCGCCCCAAGAAACTTATGAATGCCTTTCAAGTATGGCTTCCAGGTGGAGTGAGGCGCAGGGGTGGTCAAAGTCTTTCCGTGTAGCACAAGTCAGGGTGCTCACAGTCTCCCTTCTTTTCTTGACTCTGGACGCAGGACCCAGCACTCCGCTTGGAGGAAGCCGGGCCATCGGCTGCCACTGGTGCCTGCATAGAGTCGAGGGCTGCACTGCATCATGAACATGGCGGGAGCGCCTGCCGGCCTCAGGCCAGCCAGGCATCATGGGAGTCGGGGTGAGCGCCTGCCCTGGACTCAGGGGCTTCCGTGGCAGGGCGGACACAAGTTGTGCTGACAGAGATATCCAGGTTGACCCTGGTCTCTCCCTGAGCATCGAGCGGGCCCTCTGCTTCCTAGCTGGATGGCGATGCCTGGCCCCAAGTCACCTCTTTTATCTGTCCTGGAAGCTGGATGTCCTCTCCATTGCACACCTGCCCATCTGCAGGCTTCCTGGTGGTGGTGACAGTGGCAGGCTCCATGCTGTAGACCTGCTGCCTCTCCAAGGGGACATCCATGTGCGGCACATTCTGGCTGCTGGAGGGCAGTGTGTGCGGGAGCCTGAGTTTCTCCAGGGCTGCCTCCCGAGCCCGGATCTCTAAGGCCATTGGTGTGTGGACAGCCCATTTGGCCAGTGTGGGCTCCTCGGCTCCTGCAGAGCAAAAGAAAGTGCCATGAGCACCCGAGGGCGGTGAGCAGAAGGCGCGCCCAGTCCTTGGCCCCAGGTGCAGAACCGGCCCTCTGCAAGGAAGGCCAAGGACAGGTTCCTGGTGCAGTCCATCCTGACATCTTGCCAGGAGGGCAGCTGCTTCTGCACAGGACATCTGTGTCTGCACACACAGCCCTGCTCAGCGGGTCAGCGGGAACCCTCCTCCACCTATCCCCCATGCTGGGATCCCCGTACTGGGCATCTCCTCGGACCCAGCAGCAATGCTCATGGCTCCTGGTGCAGCGGGCAGGCATTTCCCCACCCACACCCAGGATGACTGGTGGTGCCCACGGCCTTGTCCACCAGTTGTGGGTGCAGCACTGGCCCAGCCCACCAGCCACGTGCACGTCCCAGGCCCACCTGTGCCAGTACTCAGTGATGTCAGACTCACACCTGCTCATGTGACAGGGACCTCACCCCACCACATGTGGTTTTCAGTCACATTTCCCGGAGGATGGCAGCAGGTACGCACTTGTTTGTGGGTCTTCTGGGTTCCCTGTTCCCTGAAGTGCCTAGTCATCATGTGTCTACGTTTTTCCTGCTGGTGTCGTAGTACTTTGTGTCCTGGACACCAATTTTTGTCATCTATGTGTTACAAATATTTTCCCAATTTTTGACAGCCTCCCTTTGTATCTGGGTGTGATCTAATTTCTGTGTATCTTCCTTTAGGGACAGTGCCTTTAAGAAAATCTTGCTTAAGGACCCTCAGTCACCATGAGGACATAAGGACAGTACCAGGAGTGCCCGCGGGGGCTCAGTCTGTGAAGCATCGGACTCTGGGTCTCGGTTCAGGTCAAAATCCCACGGTTTCCTGGGATCGAGCCCCGCATCGGGCTCTGTGCTGACAGTGCTAAGCCTGCTTGGGATTCTCTCTCTCCCTGGCTCTCTACCCCTCCCCTACTCTCCGTCTCTCCCAAAATAAATAAATAAATTTAAAAAAAGAAGATAGTACCAAATATTATCTTCCAGTTTGTATAGTTGTCCCTTCACGCATTATGTCTTTAGTCCACGTGGAATTAATTTGTGTAAACGGTACAAGGTGGGGTCTGGTTTCATTAGTGTTATTCCCACATGGCACCAAATGTTTCCGCGTTTATGAAACAATCTACCCACCCCTGCTCGTCAGTCGCCCCACGCCAGAAACAGTGTCCCTGTGCCCACTGACGTGCTCGCGGCCCCTGCAAGCCACCACACCAGGCCCTGCGCTTATTTCTGCACGGGCACCACTCTGTCTTTGATTCACCAGCTTCGTGGAAGCAGCCCAGCCAGACATCCTAAATTGCTCCTTTTCTGCTTCTTGGCATTCTTGATCCTTTGCAGTTCCACACACATCTCAGACGCAGGGTTTCGAGCTGGCATCCTGCACTGGCCTCTCTGGGAGGCCTGGCACGCACTCCGTGAGCTGTGTCTGTCCGCACTCATCAGGCTCCTTAAAACGTCTCTCTGCAAGTTTTATCATTTTCTCCATGAGTCCGGCGTGTCTTTTGTTAGGTCTGTTCCTAGGGACATCGCTTTCTAAAAATGCTATGAAAATGGTCTATTTTTCACTCCCTAACATTCCTTACTTCTGTGTGAAGTGCCTGTTTCACTTTCACCTTAAAACGTGCATCAGCCAGGAGGGCAGCCCTGGGCTGATGGCTCCCTGTACTGCGGGCAGGACTCCACTCTGCTGTAGCTTCTGTTACAATGAGTGTAGCTAGTCGATATTCCCTGGAAGGACTCCCCTTTTTTATCGCCAAATATTTAAAAATACGCATTTTATTTGTCTCTGG
The DNA here is from genome assembly GCF_018350155.1 of Leopardus geoffroyi. Lineage (NCBI taxonomy): Eukaryota > Metazoa > Chordata > Mammalia > Carnivora > Felidae > Leopardus > Leopardus geoffroyi. The sequence goes on from NC_059331.1 coordinate 60,525,695, forward strand.
AGTGTGCCAGCTTGCTCACGACATATCTACAGTCTCATTTGCCGTTCCTGGACTCATTGGACCCGAGTGTGTGTGGGTTTGCAGTGCAGGGCCCTCAGCCCCACTGCCTCGCACAATGCCCCCCGAGCAGCACTCCTTGCGGGGGACTCCGCTCACACCACAGACCCAAGCCCCACCTCCGGTCACGCTCTCCGCCTGTCGTCCCTTCTTTGAGTGTCAGGTAACTTCTCCAGTTCCAGCTTCGAGCTCACGAACTCCAACTGTGACCCGTGTGCTACAAAACCCTCAGTCAGCTGCCCCACGTCAGTGGTATTTTCTGCAGCTCTAAGTCTTATTTGGTTTCTCTTCAAATACACATGCAATTTAAACAAGTTTTCTGTTCTCTTCAGATGTTTTTCCCTTTGCCTGTCGTTTCCCCAAACAACAACCACAGTTACTTTGCATTTGGTCCTTGAGCCCAGCTCCCAACATGTGTCTTTTTCGGTGGTGGCCTTGGCCTCCATGAGGGCGTGGCCATGTGGGATGAGAGCGGCTGGTATCTTCCCAGCTCCTGCGAGGGGAGCGCCTCTCGGCACCTGCAAACGGCTGGTCCACAATCACTTGGTGTTAATCCTCAGCTTGAGGAGTTTGGGGATTTTCTCAGCTCCTTTCGGCTCCAAGGTTCATTCTTGTGTCCTGTGGGAGGGGAGCACGGGGTTCCTCCGGGCTCACCACTACAATGCACATGTAGCCATTTGAGTCCCGATTTTACAGGATGACTTATCGGCCTTCCATTCTGGCTGCACCCTGAGCTTGGGCCTGTCTCTCCCTTATGTGAGGCCGTGAGAACCCGGCTCACCAGGGAGGCAGGGGCCCTTGGGACATAGGCTGCAGGTGCCCACGGGGCTCTCTGTGGGTTTTTTCTTTGCCTCCGTCCCTGGCTGAGGACGCCTTGTTCTTACCTGTCCACAAGCACCACACCCACATGGACAGTGTGCACATGCATGTGCCCGTGGCGTCAGTCCACTCAGGAGCCAACCTGCCATGTACCCAGACCTGAGGCTCAGGCTCCCTGTCACTTATGCCACTTGCTTGTATTTTATGTTTCTTAAAATCCAGCTTTGGCCCTTTCTGGAATCACGCAGAAATCAAACTCACCCTCTCAGCCTCCACCTCTTTTCTAGGAACAGGAGCCACTGACTCCTGCGGCCACAGGTGTGTTGAAAGGTCAGCCTCCACCTCTTTTCTAGAAACAGGAGCACTGGAGAATTGCACTGTGAGCTCTGAAGTGATGGTGGCAGCAGGAGGTGTCATCGTGGCCAAGGGTAGGTAGTTGTTTAAAAGCTGAGTGGTGAACATTTCCTTAGATGAGGTGGGGCCGTCTCAGAAGGACTCTGGAAGGGTCAGGCGAGTGAACAACGAAATCACCGTGCATTTCGGCAGACAGCGTGCGTGCGGGTGGTGGAGTCTGAGCCTCTAACAGAGCACATCAGGCCTTTGGTTCCAGTCACTAGTCAAACTCTCCGTGGCCCTCGCTCTGGTGCCATCATTAGGCTGGCCACCCCTGCACGTCAGGGTCCATGGCTCACATCGGCAGCCACAGCAACGCCATCCAGGGCCAGCTCCTACCTTGCAGGCACTCTGCCAGCGGGGCGTTCAGCCCCACGTCTTGCACCTGCTGCTTTGTGGCACACAGAGCAGGTGGTGGGGCTAGCATGGGGACGCCAGGCACCATTGGCAGACACTACGTGAGCCCAAGCTTGTCCTCCTTGCCACTGAGACAACAAGCGTCCTAGCCTTTGACTCCCCACCGGTGATTTCTCCCTCTCCTTGTTTTTCTGGAGAAAACATTTTCCTCTTTAGGGAATCAAACTTGGGTGGATGTCAACTCCCACACTGTGTGATGTCTTACCTGAAGCTGGGCCTTTGCCCTCAGCACTGTCTCCTTCCACAGGCAAACTCATTTCCTGTTGGTCCTTTGAGACCTGCAGAGAAATAACAGGAAATACGTGACATGGCATCTCTCGCACTGCCAAAGGGGACAGAATGTAGCAGCAAGAGCACAATTTGGAGATGGAGCCACGACGGGCTCTGGGACACTGGCAGCCATCTCGCCTCTTGAGTTCAGAGCACTCACTTGTATGTGGGGCTGCTGATGAGGCTGCGCTGGGGGGTGGCTTTTCCCTCTGCACGCACATCAGGACAGAGACAAGTGGTGCTTTTCCTGATGAGCAGGAGGGTCTCCTGGGGGCCAGCAAAGCCTATTTGGACCATTGGCATGGGGGGAAGACACAACACAGGCCGCCTCGTCTTGCTTGGCACCTTCTCTGCACAATCTGCTTGCTGGTGGTGAGTTCTGGCTACCCAGGGGCCCCGAATGTCTTCACACCATCTCTCGAAAGCAGGAGGTTTCTCCCTTGCCCTGGTGCTACTGGGCCTGCTGACGGTGACTTCAAATCCCCTGCACAGACGACAGGGGAGAGCCTGGCTCTTGCCAAATGGCCGGGGACGGTGCTCCTTCTGACTTACAGGGCTGTGTGCGGTGGGACTGGACTGTGCAGCTGTGCACAACTTTCCTTGGAAGGTTCTGCAAGTCCAGTGTCTCTAGATCTCTAAACCCGTACATGCCTTTGTCCTCCTCCCAGAGCCAGCTCTTGAGAGTTAGTCAAGATACAAACTGAGGCATGAATGAGGTTAAATAGGAAGGAAATGAAAGGGGAACCTCATGAACAATGGCTCCCTGAAGAAGAGGAAGCAAACGGCAACAGACTGCAGAAAAGCCAGGCGTGAGGACAACGCTGTTGAGATGGACAGGCCCCCAGGGGACCCAACGCAGAGGCAGTTGTGGGAGCTGAGGTGGGGGCAGGGCTCCGACGGGTAAGAGGTGGGGGCGCCGGCCACAGAGGGCCACGGAGTGGGCAGCAACCTGGTAGAGGCAGGACGTGTAAGAAAAACCCACAGAAGGAGGTGATGGTGCTTGGAAGCAAAGGTGATCAAGGTATTACTGAAATGATGCCCCAGGGAAGCACACTGTTTGTTTAGAATGAAAACAGAAACACAATGGAGCCGGGCAGTGGAACAGTGGAGGCCTGCCTGCGGGGTAGAGATTTGTGGGGAGGTGGTGACACGTGTTCTCAGAGTGCACATCGGCATCCTTCACCTGAGGACAAAGCCAGGGAACAGGAAGCATGAGAGATTCGTCCTCCACAGATGTGACCACTGTGCTAAAGAGAGCCTTTGGGGTCAACTATTCCAGACTCTGAAGCCAGACCAGACACGGTGCACAGCACCAGGGAAGAGATGCTGTCCAACTCTCCCGAGTAAGTGGTGTCGACAAAGCAGCGACAACCCACCCTCGGTCGTCCTGTGGCGACAGGCCAACAGCCTTCATTCCTGTGCAGGCAGTAGGGACTCTGTACTCCAAAACTTGTCTGTTGTGCCTTTTGGTTGGTCTGGTCATGTCCCGAGGGGCCGGCACAAGGGCTCGCTTGCCCTGGCCCCCTTGGCAGCAGTAGCTGTCTTTGGGAGCATCTAATGGGACACTTATTCCCCCTATTTGCGGCCAGACATTGAAGGAAAACACTGGCTGACCACAGAGATAATGAGAGAAACTTTGCAACAACAAATACATGTTTTGCAAAAGTAGCTTGGGAGAGTCACAAACTGATAGTTCAACAAGCAAAGATCTACAATCCCAAGCAGTGGGAGAATCTGATGTCCAGACTTAACCACATTATAATACTCAGAATATACAGTTCTCAACAAAAAAATTATAAAACATCCAGAGAAACAGGAAAATATGGCGCATTCAAAGGAGAAAAATAATTTGACAGAATTTCCTGGAAGAAGCCCAGACATTTGAATTAGTAGTCAAGGACATTAGGTCAGTTATCTTAAATGTGCTCAATGAGCCAAGGTGAAGAATTAAAGGAAGCCATGAAAATACCGAATGAACAAAAGAGAAAATCAATAAAGAGATAGAATTACAAAAAAGAACCAAATTCTGCCACTGAAAAGTGTGAAATTAAAAATTAACTAGAAGAGTGAGTTCACAACAGAGCAGGAGGAGAAAGGATCGGTGAGGCTGAAGATAATTGAAATTCTCCAACCTGAGGACCAGGGAGAAAAATGGAACAAAGGAAAATGAAGAGCACCTGGCGGACCTGAGGCCCAGAAGAAGAGAGGGGGCAGAGAGAAAAAGTATCTGAAGAAACACTGCCTGCACGCTTTCCAAATCCCATGGAAGATATGGATCTACACATCCAAGAAGCTCAACAAACTCCAAGCAAGATAAACTCAGAAGGGTTCACACCAAGACACAGCACGGCCAGATTCTCAGAACCCAAAGAGAGGAGTCTGAAAGCATTGAGAGAGAAGTGGTTAATCACATACAAGGGGCCTCAGTAAGATCAACAGCTGATTTCTCATCAGAAACCATGGAGTCCAGAGGGCACCTTTCAAGTCCTGGAAGGAAAATCAATCTGCCAACCAAGAATTCTAAATCCAACAAAACCGTATTTTGGGAATAAAGAAGAAATTAAGATGTTCTTAGATAAACAAAAGCTGAGAGAACTCATGAGCAACAGACCTCCCCTACAAGAAATGCTAAAGGGAGATATTGAGGCTGAAACAGAGGCTCTAGACAGTAGATGAAATAAAGTACGCTCGGAAAGATAACCACACAGGTCGAGACATAAGCCAGGATTGTCGTACTTTGGTTTGTAACTCCTCTTCTTCTCTAGGTGACTTAAAAGACCAATTCACAGAATAATTATAAATCTTTCTTAATGGGCACACAATGTGGAAAGATGTAACAATATAAAGGAAGAGGTAGGAAGATGTAGAGGATCAGAGTACATATTACCGAAATTAACACAGTATTATTCAAACTAGACTCTTATAAGTTTAAGGTATTAATTGTAATCCCCAAGGTAACCAGTAAGAAGGTAACTAAAAAGTATAAGCAAAAGGAAAGAAGATGGGAATCACAATGGCACAGTATGCAAATTCAACTAAATACAGAAAGGCAGTAGTGGAGGAAGTATGGAATAAAAACTATACGAGACATACAAAAAAATAAATCAGTGGGGGAAAGAAGGTCCATTTGATGTTTAGCAAAAGCAGCTGGAACAACAGAAACCCACCTGGAACGGATGAAGCTGGATCCCTACCTCACACTAAGCACACCAATGACCCACAGAGTGAGGACTCAACTCTCAAAATCAAATGTTGAAAATTAGTAGTGGAAAGTATAGATGACTGTCTTTTAGAAGATTGGGTTCAAGATTAAACGAGACCAAAAAGCATTATCATAAAATATGCACAAGTGTGAGTGTGACTCTGACTCATCAAATGTTGAGTTCAGCTAAGCATCGAGTCGAGTTGCTGTGACACTCTATCTGTAATTCACCCAACTAATGAGGCATTTGTATCAAGCATCTATAAGGAACACAAATAAATCTATAAGAAAAGCAGAAACAGGCCAGGAGGAAAATGGGCCAACGACAAGAGCAAGCACTTCCCACAGAAGGAAATTCACATGGCTAATGCACATTCAGCACCATCGGTGGTGAGGGGAAGGCTGGGAGGGATCGTGAGCCGCCAGCCACACCACTAGGTGCCCCGGGTGTTGGGGACGACACGGACCTACGGGGCTCCGAATATGCATATGCTTCTGCGGGAGTGCAGACCGAGCACCCCTGTAGAAGAGTCTGGCCTTGTAGAAGAGATGGCCTACTGCTCATCACAGAGACCTGCATGGGGGCACACGTCCTGCTGGCCCACAGCAGAGGGGAGTTACAAGAAGCAGTCGCAGAAGGAAGGCAAATGAGCTCGGCCACCTGGGACAGGGAACCACCGTTTTGACCGAGAGGTGATTCCCCCAAATTCCAAACATCACATACACACTATGTCCTTTCTGTGAAATAAAGAGTAACCGATGTGTTGTGAGCATCTATTTTTTAGGAATACGTATGATGTGAAACACTGAAGTGAAAGGAAAACATGAGAACAAAGAGCGTGGCCAAGCCACGTACACAGAAGCAGACCACACGTGGCTGGGCCACACAGAAGCTGACCACATCAGGACCCTGCCTTTTTCTGGGGGGGGGTGGAGTGATGCTTCATCTGTTACCAAAAATAAATAAAATACTGAGTAAACTTAGGAAGCAGGTAATGCAGAGATCAGTGATGAGTCTGTGTCCTCAGATGAGGATTATAATTAATGGGCAGCGAGGTCCAAAGCAGGTGTGATGGGGGATGGGGGTTACCATTTACTGAGCACCAGTCCCAGCTGGACACTGGCAGCAGGACTCGGGACCCCACACAGAGTCCATGCATATCTTGCAAGCGTGGAGACCCAGGCACTCCAGGAGGTTAAAGAACTTACTCTGGGCTGTGGAACCAGTCACGCCTGCACACCAGAGTGGACTCCAAGTCCAAGTGTGTCTTATGGTGCCCATTTCTCTCTAATGACTCTGCTAAGAGCTACGGGCCTTGGGGTCGCCCGCAGAGGGGTGGGCCTGGCGTGAAGTGGGGGCACACAGGGTGTCAGGATTAAACGCGGGTTCCAGAATGAGCAGAGAGGAAGCCCCAGCCCGGGGAAGGGCGTGAGTTCAATGAATGTGCATGGGCGGCTGAGCACCAGGGTCTGAGGGGCCCTCTCAAGTGCAGTCAAGCTCGAAGCCGAGGCTTCCAGCACATTGTCTGGAGCCTCGTGCTGTTACAGAAGCAACTCAGGCCCCACTGGCTGGGTGGCCTCGTGAGCCACCCTGGAAGGGAGCACACAGAAGGATGGACGGTGGGACCCGGGTCCTCCACAGCCCTGCCTTGCTGGGTTCTACACTCACTTGCTGGTGAGGCTGCCACCATACTGTGTCTACCTGTGTCTCCTGCCTGGCCACACAGGCCACCCCACACGCCCTGTCCTGGGGCCATGAGCGTATCATCTGCAGGCTTCCTCACTCAACCCCGTGTGTGGCTCACACGCTCTGTGTTGACCGTCAGTTATACACACCCCTTCTCTATCCCAACATTTATCCCCAACATTTATTACAAACACACAGAAAGTTGAAGGGATTACACAGAACACCCTGAAAACACCCACTGCTGAGAGTCTATCACAGCGGGCGTTCTGCTCTGTGTCACCTACCACGTGGCCATCACCAGCATGTGGCACCAGAGCACACATACGAGGCTTGTTTTAGGGACACCTGTCTGGGGACTCTGCTTCTCACACGCACGGGCCCCTGTCAGGAGCGTGATCTGCTCTCGCTTCTCCTCCTACTCCACACACACCGTCGGTGCTCTTTGTGTAGTGGCCCAGGCACCCAGTAAATGCAGAACACCAGTGCGACCAGCATCCAGGTATGGTGCTGAGCCCAGCTTACGAGGGAGCCCCAAGCCCTACATCTGAACACAGGCTCACCTTCAGCGGCAGGTGGTCCTCTGTGCCGGCAGCCAAGGTGGGGTGTAGGGTGAAGTCACTGGATGGCGACAAGGACACCTTGCTCCCAGTTAGGCTAGGGCAGAGCAGGGAAGGAGGAACACATTACAGAGCAGGCCCTCGCTGGGTGGGCTAGCACGTGGGGACCCTGCAGGCTCCACGGTGTCCGTGGACGTCTCCCCGCTGGGGCCCCCTCTTATCTGCAGGCTCGGGAGCAGGCAGCGCCTGGAGGCTGAGTGCCAGAGGGGGTCTCGCGCCATAAACATGCAGAAGGTTCATGCGAGAAGGACACTGCAGGCTTCCACCACCAGCGGAAAATTAAAACAAGCCACCCGGTGGATTTCTGCTGACAGAAATGCCTTTAAAACCAGACAGAAGCAGCTTCACCTGCATGATGGACCCTCCCCCTTATTCATATATTCACTGTTTGGCTGATTTGTACATAACCAGCAGACCATACACCCTAGACAAATAAACAGCCGGACAGAAGTACTCCCAATAAGTTTGTCTGCCAGCAACTGCCAGGAACACAGGCTGCATTAAGTCCTACAAGGTTTCCCCGTGATCGACGTCCCGGGGAGGCCCTGGGTGGGTGGGCCTCGAAGACTAAGACTCGGGTGAGGCCTCAGGAGCAGGCCACGGAAGGTGTCTAAAGCGCTAGCTGCTCAACTGGGTCCAAACTCTTTGGTTACCAAAGAAACATTTTCTGCAACAATCCCTGCGGGCCAGAGCGGGAGGTGTGTGTGTCTGTGTGTGTGTGTGTGTGTGTGTGTGTGTGTGTGTGGTGGGTGACATTCAAGTAAATAACTTGCCCTTTTTAATTTTACTTCAAATGCATTAAAGGGCACTTGGTACAAAGTTACTGAGGTTGTGAAGTCAGGATACAATATTCAGACACTTACAACTGCAAAATATTCCCCAGAACCATCCTTCCAGGAACACAGGGAGCCTGTGCTCTCCGTGTGCTCAGGGAAATGTAGGGGAGACAGCACGGACCTCGCTGACACGGGTGCTGTGAAGCCTCCTGTTACTCATACTCCAGGAGAAGATGACGTCTTGTCAAGGGGACGGTAGTCACCGTGTTTCGCTACACCTGATTTACTCTCTAAAATGTGTGCTTGAAGCCGGGCCACGATGTGAAAGGGGCCACTCTCTGTCTTTGTGGCACAGGAGGGGCAGAGGCCGTGTGCTCCCCAGGGGCCTGCGAGGTGCGGTCACCCACCTGGCACACGGCGAGCCCTGCCACTGCTGCACACGGTCATGGACCGCGGTGTCCTCTGCAAGCGGCACATGCTCACAGACAGAAAGTAGACGGGCATCGCTCACACCTGTGCACTAGCTCACATGTTACTTGTGAAGAACCTAGAGAGGTCTCATCGCAAGCTCCAGTGAGCGGAGTATGGCGAGCCCTTCGGGGGGCAGTCCGCATCTGTGACGTCAAGGGAAACCGGTTTGTCTTCGATCACGTCATCACAGTACCCCAAGGTTTCCCACAAAAGACTGTGTTCCTCAGGAATCACGGTGAAGGCTTTGAGACACGGGAAGCACCTGCAGGAGGCTCAGAGACTCACCTGAGGGCAGATAAAGTCAGGCTTCTGTCTGTTTTCTGTGAAGGAAGAAATGATTGTTCACAACAGGAAACAAGATGGAGTGGTCAATGTCGAGCTTATTGTTAAACACAACCCACATTCTTTATTACCCGATTTGGAGCAAATATCCTCAGGGTCCCGGGGTCAGGGAAGGGGTCTGTGAGGGAGCGCACTCCACAGCCAGTGCCCACACTGGCCAAGGGGCCCGCTCAGGACCGGTATGTGTCACACGGGGCCACCAGCGGGCCCTGACCTCTGTGGCAAGTCTGCATGCGGGCAGCTGCCAAGACTGAGGCGCACAGAAGAGGGGCCGCCTGAAGGACTCGGAGGGCTGAGGGGAGACACCCCAGGAGAGTCTGACCTTGACAGCACCTGGGTCTCAGGGCAGTCAATACCTAAGTATGGTATTTTTTTTTTTTTAGTTTTTTTTTATTTTTTAAAATATACATCCAAATTAGCATATAGTGCAACAATGATTTCAGGAGTAGATTCCTTAGTGCCCCTTACCCATTTAGCCCATCCCCCTCCCACAACCCCTTCCGTAACCCTCTGTTTGTTCTCCATATTTATGAGTCTCTTCTGTTTTGTCCCCCTCCCTGTTTTTATATTATTTTTGCTTCCCTTCCTTTGTGTTCATCTGTTTTGTGTCTTAAAGTCCTCATATGAGTGAAATCCTATGATTTTTGTCTTTCTCTGACTATTTCACTTAGCATAATACCCTCCAGTTCCATCCACGTAGTTGCAAATGGCAAGATTTCATTCTTTTTGATTGCCAAGTAATACTCCATTGTATATACCACATTTTCTTTATCCATTCATCCATTGATGGACATTTGGGCTCTTTCCATACTTTGGCTATGGTTGATAGTGCTGCTATAAACATTGGGGTGGATGTGTCCCTTTGAAGCAGCACACCTGTATCCCTTGGATAAATACCTAGTAGTGCAATTGCTGGGTCATAGGGTAGTTCTATTTTTAGCTTTTTGAGGAACCTCCATACTATTTTCCCGAGTGGCTGCACCAGCTTGCATTCCCAGTACGGTGTTATTTTTATTTCACAATGGATATCTGGTTGTTCCAGGACCATTTGTTGAAATTTTCACTTCTCCCCAAAGGATTGCCTTGGCCATAAATGTGAAGGCTTACTTCTAGAATTTTTATTCTATTCCATTTCTATTCCGTTGACTACACTAACCTGATTACTGTAACTTTTTAGTAAATTTTGAAGTCAGATTGTATAATTCTTCCAATTTTGTTCTCTTTTCAAAATTGTTCTGGCTACTCTAGGTACTCTGAATTTCCATGTACATTTTATGATCAGCTTGTTGGTTAAAACAACAACAACAACAACAACAACACACAAAAAAACAGAACCTCCTAGGAATTCAATAGGGATTGTACTATGTCCATAGATCAGTTTTGGGGGAAATGCTATCTTAACAATATTGAGTGTTCATATCCATGAACGTTGTATATCTTTCCATTATTTTAAATGTCTTCAGTTTCTCTCAGCAATGACTTATAACTTTCAATGTATAGACTTTACTACAGTTTTGTTAAATTCATTATTGTTAATGCTATTGTTAATAAAATAACTAATATTATTTTCAGTGGCATTTTTGCCAAATACAGAAATATGATTGGACTTGCTATTTTTTTTTAACAATACAAAGTCAAAAGATTTATTTTTTAACAACTGTTTCCATTCCAGATAATGGCAAATTACATAAAACATTTCTAGGTCAGCCAAGGCAATGGAGAAATTTTTACTTTGACCACGTGGTGGCAATTTGCTGTGGAGCTAGCTGGAGGCACACAGAGGTTCCTGACGCCAGGTAGGGACTGTATTTGATTTCAGGTGTGCTCTGGATAACACTGAAGATAAATGTCCCAGAGCTTACTGGAGAGCACTTTACCTGCCTCTTGCAAAGCTATTTCATCACTAGTAGTTTTGTTTTTTGTTTTGTTTGTATTTTAGAATCATGTTGTCTGTGATCAACACAGTTTCACTTTCTATTCTTTATTCCTTTTTCTTGTCTTATTGCCCCAGCTGGAACTTCAGTACATCCTTGCCTTGATCCCGGTTTTAAGAGGGATGTACTCAGTCTTTCACCAGGAAGTATGTTAGTTGTATTTAATAGGTGTATTGCATAGGTCAGAATGAAGATCTTTTCATTTCATTCCTGATTTGTTGAGAATATTTTTTTGTCACACGTAAGAGTTTCTTATTGGCAACTCCCTTTCTGAATTGACATCGCCATATTATTGTCATTTATCGTTGGTATTTTGTATAATGTCAAATAATTTTCACATAGCCATGGTACTTAATCCTGTATGCTGCTAGATTTGGTTTGCTAACACTTAATCAATGGTGTCTGTCTGTGTTTTCTTGAAGGATTTTGCCTCCTGATATTCTTTTGGGATGACATTGTCTGGCTTTGGTATCAGGTTGGAACTGGCCTCACAGAACAGGTCTCCCTTCCTCTATATTCTGAGAGGGTTTGTGTCATTATTTTTTAAAAATTCGGTAGAATTCGACAGTGTTGGTAATTTGTGTAAATTGGCTGGAAAGGTAACTACCTTTCTTAAGTGAGTAATGCATTTTTCAACACTGGAAGACGTAGAATGAATATACAAATGTTTAAAAGCTCCAGACCCCATGCTATTACTACTGTGGCACTAGAAAGCCATATGACCATATCTGGCATATACAGTTTTGAAAACAGAAGAAAATGTATCCTCAGGGGTGTGGGGTGGGGAGGGTTTAAGCCGGTGGGATCCTAAAGCTCCACGCACACCAAGAGGCGAGCCCAGCCATCAAAGTGGGATGATGATCTATCTCAGATAACCCACAGAGGGATTAAACGTGATGATGGATGAGAAGTGTCCAGCAGAGTGACAATGAACGGTCACAGCTTCCTTGGATTCCTGAGACAGGATGGGAATAAGGTGGCCCTGAGACTGCTCTACTACACATTCTAGAGGCGAGCTCCAGAGCCACACACCAGAGAGAGGGCTTCCACATGTTCACCTGGACACACATTATAACCAGCGGGGGTACATGGCCCTCACGGTCATACATGGTCAACACCCCACATCTTTGCTTCTTGTCCTTCATGTCACTCAGAAGCTGTGTGGCCACCACCACCCAAGAAGGGATGGCAGGGATGGGGCGCCAATAGATGCTATCACTGCCATAGCTACCACTGTGACCCCTGGAATGGAGCATCAGCCTGGTCTCCATGCATGTAAAGCATGTACTTGTTGGAAGGCTTGATGGGAGCGAGTGGCGGGGAGGGGTCATGCCATAATTGTGTTGGCTACGGTTTAAGCTGTGACTTGGCCAGTCACACACAGTCCCCACTGAAGACCGGCCTCCAGCATCTCCAACACGGAGCTCTGACTCCAGGCTCTGCGATGAACACAGTGGACCAGGTATGTCCCTCCTCCCCGCTGACCTGGGAGATGAGCAGGGGCACCCTTCTGCCGTGACAGTAAGTGGGTCACTGAGCCCTTCCTGGCCAGAATCCCGCCAGCTTGCTGGAGTGCACACATGTCACCCAAGCACACGTGTGATGCTTCCGTTCCAGTAGCACCCATTTTTCCGTCATGTTTCTCTGCTCACACACATGCCCTGTGTTTTAGATCGTTTGTGCTGCCCGCCTTGTTTCCCTTTATCCCCCTCCCACCACTGTCCTGTTCGAGCAGTGTCCCCAGAGGACACCATAAATGCCTTAAACCAGCCAGACAAGCAGGTCCAAATACTGTCCTGCCCTTGCTCTTGTGGGGAGCTTAGACTCAGCACTGGACCCCACCCCCGTGTTTGAGGCTCACTCACGCACGGCCGTGCCTCACTTACCATCACCCACGACGAGTCCTCCATGAACGTGTTGGTGGAGGAGGGTGGACCTGAGTGCACATCCGGCAGCAGGTAGTTGAACTTCACTCTGTGGGATGGCAGGGGGAAGGGGAGACACTCATCAACAAGGACGGCCACTGCTTCCTGGAGGGGATGCTGATGGCTGCCGGAAACCACAGGCCACAGCATCACACAGCCTCCTTACCACCCTTTCCCCTCAGGTCCACTGCATGGTGGGAGACCCCGGGAGGGCAGGGGAGGAGCACCTAAAGGGAGAGCTGCAGGAGCAGCAGGGGGTGTCAAGAAGAAGGGGTGCCCCTGCAGATCAGGAAGGGATTTGGGAAGAGACCCTGGGTTTGGAAGGAAAAAGATGTTCAGGAATTACCAAGAGCAATGGTGGGGATGTAGGTCGTGGGACACTCAGCTAACTGAACTGTGCAAGTGGATTGAACAGTGTCCACCAATGACCTCACATTGCTGTAAGGGGGGTTTTCAGATGCAGCGACTCTAGCAGCTCAAGGTGTCATCACCTGAGACCAGGGTCAGCCCGATGACCGCGTCCGTGCAAGAGGACAGGCCCTAAGCCCAACTACTGTGTCCGTGCAAGAGGACAGGCCCTCAGCCCAACAACCGCATCCGTGCAAGAAGACAGGCCAGCCCTCGGCCCGACGACTGAGTCTGTGCAAGAAGACAGGCCTTCGGCCCGACTACCACGTCCATACAAGAGCACAGGCCCTTAGCCCAACGACCGCATCCGTGCAAGAAGACAGGCCCTTAGCCCGATGGCCGCGTCCATGCAAGAGGACAGGCCAGCCCTCGGCCCGACAACCATGTCCACGCAAGAGGACAGGCCCTAGCCCGACTACCGCGTCCATGCAAGAGGACAGGTAGGCCCTCAGCGGGATGACCACTTCCATGCCAGAAGACAGGCAGGCCCTTGGCCTGACAACCGAATCTGTGCAAGAGGACAGGCAGGCCCTCCTGGTTCGTTAATTTTCAATCATTCTTGCCAGAAAGGGGCAAAATGGGAAAACTGAAGAGACAAAGGGAAAACAGCATCAGGTACGAGCCAAGGAGAGAAGCCAAGTGCAGGTCCTATGACTGGGGACATGTCGAGGTGAGTCCGGCTCCAGCCTCCAGAGCAGTGAGACAGTACATTTCTATTTTTTAAGCCACCTGTTTTGTGGTCCTTTGTCAGGGCAGCCCTGGCAGACCGAGACCCTCACCCTAATGTGAGCATATTTCTCATTTCTCCATGTTCTGAGGTGACTTTCCACACTGGTACAGTTTCAAAGTGGAGACCAAGTGCACGTTTTAAAATGTGTGCTTACCCTGGGTCGTGACCTTCATAATGGGCCACTTTCTGCTTCTGTGACTTTGCAGGGGTGCACTTTGGGTGCGTGTGTGCCTGCAGGGCTGTCCTCTGTGTGACTCCTCGCAGGCTCAGAATGAGCAGGCATGGCTCAGGAGCGACGGGAAACTAGGTATTATCGGAGGTCATAAAAAGGAGGCTGGGACCCGCTCCCCACACGTTCTCCGACTGACACACAGAATAAATGAGCGCTGACGCTGGCGTGCTAGTTCAGATGCGAGTTGTCCACAGGGAGAGAATTACTACATTTCCCCAAGCACGTGGAGCGCAAAAGGTCCCTGTGTAGCTGTACGTGGTACTGTTACGTTAAACAGAGTTATTTCCTACTGTGTTGTCACATTATTTAAAAATATCCCATCAGAGATGAGTCACTTTCCAAAGCAATTTGACTTAAGATCGCGTAGCCATTTTCATTCAGAGAGAACAAGTCCAACAAGCTCACAACCTACCTGGGTGAGGGTGATTTCAGGTCACCTGTGGCTGCCTGTAGGGGTAAAGGAAAAAGAAGAAGAAATTGTTGGTACTGAGGCTATTCGTAGGAAATCAAGTCCGTCATTAGTTTCAGGTGCGTGTGGCTCAGAGCCTTCCTAGGAAGGGGTCTCTGTGTGGGGGTCGCTGTGTCAGAGGTTAAGAATACATTGAAGATTTTAAGAAACTGTCAAACTACTTTCCACAGTGGTATCACTGTAAACCCCCGACGACTTTGCACACCTAGCTACGGGCCTCCGGTTCCTCTGTGTCTCCCACTCCTGGTGCCGGTAGCCTTTCTCAGGGAGCCGTTCCAACTGTCTTACCGAGGCTTTAGTTGCACTTTCCTAGTGGTGAATGATGTTGAACATCTTGTCAGGTGATTATCTGCCACCCATATATCCTATTTGGTAAAGTTTATTAGAATCTTTTCCCCATTTTAAAAATGGGGCCGTTTTCCCCTATTAAGTGTTGAGAGTTGTTTATTTATTCTGGATTTAAGTACAGGCTTTGCAAATATTTATTCCAACCTGTGACTTACATTTTTATTTTTGCAGTGGTGAATTCTGAACAGGAAATGCTTTCTTTTATAAAAAAGTCAAATTTTCCATTTTCTTCATAGTGGTTTTGGTACCCATATTAAAGAAAACTTTGTCTACCTCAAGATCACAAAGGTTTTATTCTGTTTTCTTCCTAAAGTGTTATAGGTTAGCCCCTAAATTCAGAACTGTGGTTGATTTTGAGTTATTTTTGTGTGTATGGTGAGAAGCAGCTATTAAGCTCTTCCCCGCCCTCTTTTTTTGCATATGGTCATCCAGTTGTTCTGGCACAGCTTATTAAATATACTCTCATCTCTCCCTGTTTAATTATCCTGGCACCTCTGTTTAACACCCACTGATCAGGTTTTATTTCTGGACTTTCTATTCTGTTCCCTTGACCTGCATGTCTACCCTCACTGGGCACACCACCCTCACGGCTCACACTGTCCTGACTACTGTAGCTTGATAGTTCATTTTTAAGTCAGATTGAGTAAGTCCTCCAATTTGCTGCTTCTTTTTCTAAATTCTTTTGGTCACTCTACGTCCTTTGGATTTCTGTATCTATTTTAGGGTTGGCTTGCTATTTCCTGAAAGAAAAAAGCTTGCTGGAAACTCAATAGGGCTCATGGTAATTATGTAGATCAATTTTGGGGGGAGTTTTCTATCATGACAATATTTTGCGTTCCAGTCCACGAATATTCTAAATCTTTCCGTTTATTTGGATTGTGTTCAGTTTCTCTCATCAATAGTTTGTAGCTTTAAGTATACACATTTGGTGCTTGTTTTATTTTATTTTATTATTTTCAATGCTATTACAGATGGAACGGTTTTCTTAATATCATTTTGAGATTTTTCATTGTTAGTATACAGAAATATAATGGGGGTTATTATATTCATTTTGTATTCTACCACCTTGCTGAGCTATCTTATTATTTCTACTATATTTTTTTGCAGATTTGTTAGAAGCATGTTTCCTGCAAATAAAATCAGGTTCATTTTCAAATCTATATGTCTTTGTATTTCTTGCTGTATTACACTGGCTGGAACTTTAGTAAAATGTCAAATAGAAGTTTGAGGTGGACATTCTTGCCTCAGTCTCAATCTGTGAAGAGCAGACATAAACAGACACACACACACACACCCCTTACTCCACGTCTGTGTCCTATAGTTATTCCCTAACACTTTTTTAAGAATGGACAATTTCAAACACCCAGAAAAGTGGAAAGGATTGTATAAGAATGCCCAAACACTCAACTTCTAGGTTCTATCATCATTAAAATTTTGCTGTGAATATTTCTTTTTAACCATGTGACTATCCATCCATCATTTTATTTTCCGGTGCTTTTCAAAGCCAGCAGGACACAGACATCAATACCCTTCGTTAAAGCACACGGATGCCACTTCAGTCTTCACACACCCAGATTGCATTGCATTTATCTCTTTCTCCCCCCTTACACACACACACACACACACACTATAAGCCCTACAGTTAAGGATATTTTCTGTCAGTTTTTCTTCTCTTCTCCCTCCACCTTTGTTCCCATATGAGTAACATGCCTGGGTACTGGGTAAATGCTTCAAATCGGTCAAACAAGCAATCCCAAGCGTTTTCTGTCCTCATTCCGGGGGCAGCCTGAGACCTTTCACGTGCCCAGCGGCTCTCACCTGCAGCGGGGAGCTCTCCTGGCACGTGGTGATGGTGGAACGCAGACCCGGGCACCTCGGCTGCGGCGGGGCCTCCTTGCGCTGCTCTCTACAGGGATGGGGCAAAAGGGAGGACAGACTTCCATGAGCAAAGAAGGGCCTTGCTTTGTGTAGTGAGCTCAGAGAGCACCGCTGACAGCTGCAAAGCTCCATGCACTGGCCGCCATCGTGACATGCTCATCTGCAGAGCCTCAGAGCCAGCAGCTCCTGGGAGGCCGTCCGTGTGCCCTCGGGTTGGCGGCACAACGGAGGACACGGCACAGGAGCACCATCCATAAAGGTCTATGACTGCTTGCCGGTGGGAGGCCACAGGGGCGCTTCTTCCTGCTGTGGCACCCCCACGCTGGGCCACTGCGTTCTTGAGTCTGTGGGTGCAGCAGGGCTCAGTTACAACTGGACAAAGTGACCTGCCTTGGAGACCATGGCATTGTCACTTTGTGCTCATTCCTTGCGGCAACTGTAGGAAACTGAGGACTGTCCTTGATTACCCAAGTAGGTCCAATGCAATCACACGAATCCTTAAAAACTGAGAAATGAGGAAAAAGAGGAAGTCCGAGAGATCTAAAATATGAAGAGACTAGACCCACCATTACCAACTTAGAGATGGAAGGGCCACGTAGCAAGAGTGGGAAAGCAACAGCTGCACTGGCATTCTCTATCTGCCCGGAAGCAGACTCTTCCCCATAACCTCCAGAAAGGAGGGCTGACCTGGTGAGCCGTGACTGTCGCCTTGGGAGGCACCAATCAGGGACCCAGCTGAGCTTGCCAGGCACATGACCCACAAGCACTTTCAGACGAGTCTTAGTTCAAGCCACTACATTTGTGGGAATTTGCCAGATAGCAATAAAAAATTAATACAAGCCACTTGATGGACATTAGCTGAGCAGAACACCTGTAGAATTAGGCAAGAAGTATCTTCACACGTGTGATCCTACTTTTGCAGCAGATTAATGGTCCAGAGGAAACACTCCCAATAAATTGGTCTGATACCTACTAATAGAGAGAAGCACCTTAGAGAGTGCTACACTAAGTTCTCCCCTAAAATATACCAGTGATTTACATCATGGAACTCCACAGGCACTTACTGAGTGGATTTTTCTTTTGGGGGGATTGACAGAGTGCCACGTGATTTAAAGATACTCTTTGATCTCTTGGAGCTGACATTCTGACAGTGGGCTTTGCCTAACATGTAAGGCTGTGAGTGTCCAGGTCAAACTAGGGACACTTCTGCAGGAAAGAGAGGCCACTGGGACAGATGGCCCAGCGCATTGAGAAGGCTTGTCTCTCAACACAATCGACCTTTCAATACAAAGGTTAGCAGCTCACTTTCCAGTTGGAGAAGGGAACACTATAGTGATTGAAAATAAGGAATAACATTCCAGAAATGAGGAATATGGTCCCTCCCAAAGATGAAGTGACTTATGTTCATAAAATTATGTTTCTTTTTCTTTTAACTATGTCCACAATGTATGGAATTTTTTTTAAGTTTATTTATTTATTTTGACAGAGAGAGGCCTTGGGGAGAAGGGGCAGAGAGAGAGGCAGAGAGAATCCCAAGCAGGCTCACTGCTGCCAGCACAGAGCCCAATGTGGGGCTGAACCCCACAAACCGTGAGATCATGACCTCAGTAGAAACCAAGTGTCCCATGCTTCACCGCCTGAGCCACCCAGTGGCACCACAATATATGGAATTTTTAAAAGGGGCTCTAAAGAGTTGAACAATGTGATTACAATTTTATAAAACCAAAGCATTGTGAGTATAACTCACAAAATAATACTAAAACAGAACTTGGAAGACAGTCCTCGGAGCACCAGCAGTGACTGCAGTGCGTGGGGCGGCCAGAGACTTGAGGTCCCCAGTTCCTGCGCAGTGTCCACACCGACTGCCCGAAAACGGGGTTAGTCTCAGTTGCTTCTAGAGGCGGCTGGCCCCCAGGCTGGACAGGGCGAGGGGAACGTGCTCAGATTGTACCTAAAGGACCGCAGTGTGGCAATGCTTCAAGTGAAACTCCCAACGACCCAGGTTTTCCCAGAAGCATGGCTACCGGGTGTCTAAGGAAACAAATGCAAAAGGAATGAGCGGATTCTTTGGAGGGATTCCCGATCCTCCGTCAAGAACCAGCACCAGCCCTGCGACCTGCCCAGCTCCGCCAGAACATGGGAGTCGCCCCCACCCGTTTCTGCCAGGGCCGAACTTCCGAGAGCACCACAGAACTGGGGCACTTCCGGCCCGCTCCCCCAGGGGAGACCGACTTCTGGGGCAGTTTCAGGGCTTGGAGCTGAGACCATGCGGCTCCGCTCGCTCCCGCCTCTAAGGAATGTTTCCTGTAACTCCACTTCGAACTCTGCCTTTCTCACAACTGCATGAAAACTATTTTAAAAATTATACGGAAACTAAAAACGTGGAGGAATTGTCAACAACTATGGAAACTAAAGAATGCCGAGGGCGTTCCCCTGCTGGACGTTCAGGGTGAGGCACGGCCGGAAGAGGGTCTCCTGGGGGAGCCGGGGGCACTAGGTCCTGGGCAGATCCACCTTAGCCCCTGTCTCCGTGAACACACAAATTCAGGACGGCTTGGAAATCAAAATGCAAAGCGAATAAAGCTGGTGAAAACACTAGCAAAGAATGTGGATATTTGTATAACCTTGGAGTAACGAAGACTTTTTAAAGCAAGACAGTTGAGAGCATATAGTATTTGTCAGACAGATAAAACAACTCTAGTAAGCTTACACACTTACCTACGTGCAGACAGACTCAGGTCATCTTCTTGCT
This sequence comes from Leopardus geoffroyi, assembly GCF_018350155.1. NCBI lineage: Eukaryota > Metazoa > Chordata > Mammalia > Carnivora > Felidae > Leopardus > Leopardus geoffroyi. Next base: position 60,545,422 of record NC_059331.1, read on the forward strand.
GTGAGCAATAAAAATTCATAACGTGAAAAAGTTGTTGACACTGGGCTTAGTCTTATACACGATTCAAGTCAGTTATTAGTTAATTTTGAGTAATGGTGCTTCAGCGTCCCTGGGTCCTAGGAAAGGATCTCACTGGGGGATAGCACCCCTGTCACATGAATACCTGTGTCTTCACTTCTAATAGTTAAGAAACTGGAAGTGGGATTGCTGACTTCAACGGTGACTATACATTTCACTTTTTAAGAAAACACCAAACTGCTGATCAAAGTGATATAATTTGGTATCTGCACTAGTAACGTAGGAGCCTTTCGATCTACAGCTTCACCAACGCTTTTTATTATTGGTTCTTTTGATTATAGCCATTCTACTGGATGTGTAATGGTATCTTACTGTGGTTTTGTGTTTTCTTAATGGTAACTGATGTCGATGTGCTTATCTGCTACCGTGGATCCTCCTTGGTGAACAGTTGGTTCAAATCTTTTGCGCATTTAAAAAGTTAAAACACTGGGTCATTTTTCTTATAATTAAATTTTGAATTCTTTATATATTCTGGGCACAAGTATATGATTTGCAAATATTTCTGCCTTTGGCTTATGTTTTCACTTTCTTAATGGTGCTCGTTTGAAAAGCAAATGTTTTTAATTTTGATGAGAAACAGCTGCATTAATATATGGGCCTAAAAGGAGTCAGCCCTGCTGGCTTGATTCTGTGGACAGTGAACGTACAAATGATATAACACACATGCACACCACACACCAAACACACATGTACTGCGCTGCACACACACACATACACTGCATCACACACACCATGTACACATGCACACATACACATGCACTGCATCACACACATGTACTCAGTCACACACACATGCACCGTATCTCACACTAAACACACACACACACACACACACAAAACCACACACACATGCACTGCATCACATACTATGCACACACAACCACACACATGTGCATCACATTATACACATCATGCACTCACACGTGCAAACATGCAGTGCATCTCACACCAAACACACGCACGCACACACACTGCATCACACACACCACATACACATACACACATACACCTGCACTGCATCACACAATGTGCGCACACACACACACACACACACACACACGGAATCAGAGAATTGTGCCAACACACAAGCAAAGGACTGTGAGAAGTTCCAGCTGCAAGGTGACACTGGGTGCTGCCCCAGGCCTGGATAGCGCAGATGGTGAAGCAGAGGGGCACCCGCTACCTGTGGCATGCTTATTTTGAAGGACAGCTCTTTCCTCCCTGCTGGAACTTTTGGAATGTTTTGATAGCGTTTCTGTATCACATACTCATATGTGCTCAACTTCTTGAACACTAGAGAGGAGAAAGGCGGAAACAGGCAGTTACAATTACGCAAGCGGGCAGAATGGCCCACAGGCCACAACCCGGTCTTCCAGGGCTTCCCCCCAGGGTGCCGGGAGCTGCCTCCTAACCTGGGGCGCTGGGGGGCTGCTGCATGGCCACCCCGGGGCCCACCTTGCCTGTGGGAGGCAAGCAGTAGCCCATCACAGCCCCAAGGCTGCTGGCGCCCCGTCCCAGGAACAGCTACCCTGCGGCCTTCCAGGCCCACAAAGCCAGTGTGGACCCGGACGCTGGCTCCGGCACTGTGGCAGAAGCACCCCAGGTCACTGAAAGGACATCTGAGACCCGGGTCTGTCAACAGATAGCACCGTCCACGAAACGGGTTCTGTGCCTGCTTCAACAGAGGCACCAATCCTCCCACTTCTCTCCCTAAAACCAACAAACACGAGGACAGATGGCTTCTAATTATTTCTGGAAAGGGATAAGGGCCACCCACGGAAGCCTAATTGCAGCTGGAGGGGCAGGCGGAAGGTGGGCTGCCCCCCACACCCGCGTGGAGCCCGTTCCCTTCCCTGGGTGGTTTGTACAAGGGCATCTGTCTGTGTTTGCTTTGGCTTCCTGATGAACTACACCTGGCTCTTACTGGTTCTCCCACCTCCCCCAGAACCTATGTGCGGGCGTAATTTGCATCTGGCCACATGCTCGCGAAAACACTAGTTCTCTGGCAGGGATTGCAGGGATGGCTGCCATCACCATCAGGTGGCAAGTACACACTGTGTGTTCCCCAGAGCTCACACTCGTCCTGAGTTTTGAGTAAACACCTTCGTCTGACAGTAATGAGAGGAGATGTGGCTGGGGAGGGAGGCCAGAGTGCGGTGTGCACTGAATGAGTGTCTGCCGTGTCCCCTCCAGCGACACTAGGTGTCAACACAACAGCCCGGGGCCGCTGGTCTTTGGGATGCTCTGTCCCCCGCTTGTGTGGAGGCGGCTTTCCCCACACCCCTGCTGCTGGTACCAGACATCTGTGCATCTTCCTGGGAGGTCTTGCCCTCACCAATGCTGCACTCCACTCGTGCTGCAGTGTCAGGATGTCCTTCCCCCAAACTTCAAAGAGGCATCCAGCTGCCCACAGCTTCTGACAGGCCCCCAAGCAGCCCCTACCCCCCACCTCAGGGTATTTGTGTCACGCCATTCCTTGGAGAGTGGGTGGCCCCAGCACCTTGCACAAGAGGTGAAGGGCGTCACTTCCATGACTGGGCTACAAAAGGCCGGCTGCCCCCTCGTGCTGGAGTGTCCTGGTGGGAGGAGGCACCGGCCAACAACTCATGGGGAACTGAGGCCAGGAACTGGCCTGCCAACACCCTGGCGTTGAACCTAAACGTGGGTCCCAGTCGGATGAGACCACAGCCCTTCCTCACACCTGGAGGAAGCCTTGTGGCCGAGCAGGGCCAGTGGACCCAGCTAAGCTATACTGAACCCATGACCCACAGAGACTGCAAGGTGATAACTCTGTTACTTCAAGCAGGGTAAGTTTACTATAACAATAGCTAATATCCCAACTTTTTCTGGAAGTCTGTGCTTTGCTGTCCAAATACCCTGTAAACAGCACCTTGAGCCATAAGCTCCGTGTGCATCTCCCTCCCCTACCCCCACAGTGAGTGTGGCACCACCACCCTCCCTGTTGCTTGGGTTGGGGCTCTCTGGTCCCTGTGCCTGGATCTCCCATTGGCCATCTGTCCCGTGGACCTGTTCTCCAGTCTCACATCCGTCTGTCCTGAGTGGCCGCAGTGGACTTCTGGACCTGCCCAGCTTGCCACCTGCTGGCTGTACTGTATGCTGCAGCTGGGGCACTGTCCCCAAATTCACCCTTGTCCCCATTGGCCAGTGCGTGGAAGCTTTTAGGATAAGGGCCTGGGCTGACCCACCTCTGGCTCTGGGTGCTGATTCCGGCCCTGGCTCTGCTGAGGACACTCCCTGTGCCAGACCCGCTCTGGCAGCCACATAGGGCCCCCGCTGCCACCTTCTCCCTTGCAGAAGCCACAGAGAGAATTCATGCCCTCCCCTGGGCCACGGCGTGGTGGGGCCTGCTGCACGCAGTGCCGCGTGGACTCCAGGAAACGGCCAGTGTCCCTGCAGCAAGCTGGGTCAGCAGATACCCTGTCGCTGGCTCACTATTTTTCATTGTCAGGACTTGGTGCTTCTCTAAATCCCCCGTTCTTTTTTTAATGGTGCCTGTTCCTGCCTCACACGTTCTGCTCCCTTATCTAACTTACTCCTAGTCCCTCTCGTGTCCTCTGCAGGCCTCAGAGCAGAATGAGCCCTGCTGTCCCTCTAGGGGTGTCTCTACCTGTCATTTGTCTGATGTGCTCGTTTCCAGCAGGGGCCGGCAGACCTTGTCTTGGGCCACGTGGGAACGCGAGGGACAAAGACTGGAGTGGGGGTCAGGGCACATACTTAAGAAGAGGTGGAAGATGAACAGGTATCCAGGCAGCACGACGCTGAGGGCAGACAGCAGCAGGACGAACACCCCAATGCCCAGGACCACCAGGGCCTTCGTCTTTACAGGGAAAAAAGGAAGGAACAGCAGCCAAGTGTCCTTGGGGATATCTGCGGAGGCAAGGGAGACATGCATGCATCCAGCACCTGGGGCATGGCCAGCCCCTCCTTGGGAGGTGGGGGAGGGTGAGCAGCCCAAGGAAGCCCCTCCCCCACCCCAGTGTGTGCCCTACCTCACCCAGGTGCCCTTGCAGCCCCCTGACTGAGGTGGGTGTCACAGCCCCACTTTACGGGTCTGGAAGGTGAGGCTGGGAGAGGATAACTAAGGGTCCGGGTTGCAGAGCCTGACCCCCTCCCTGGCTGAACCCCCACCATGTCCCAAGGGCCATGCCACTGTGCCAGGCCCTCCCTGTTCTCAGTCAGCCACCCTCACAGGGAACTGCAAGGCAGTCGCCAGCGCCTTGGGACATTTCCAGGACTTGGTCATCTGGGCCCCAAGGGCTGTTGACACTTCCGAACTTCGGTGTGAGGAAAGCACTGAGGAATCTGCAGGCAGGCCCATGGAGATGGAATCCAGCTGAAATGCTCTCATCCCACCACAGGGTCTGGGAGGTACTGATTCCAGTCCTTTACGTGGCGTGGAAAGTGGCTGCCAGGCCCGCTGTGTGCCTCGGGGGCTGCAGCGCAGTGTGCATGAGGCTGGATGTACCATGGGGTGGCCGGCCACATGCTTGTCCCCTTAGCCGGTGATGTCTTGATGAATTCCCACCAATGAGACCAAAGTGCCCCAGGGAACTGGCGGGTAAGCAGCCCCATGGAATCTTCTGGAACAGCAAACCCAGGAGATTGCCTCAGTCATCAGGCATTCATGTGCAGCACATCCACGATGGTTCTGGAGCGAGCAAGTTCCCAGAGAGAAGCACCTTCGGAGACCAGGCTGCCCTCTGTTCTGCCAGCACGTGGCAGCGAGGGCCCAGCCGACGCCCACATTGGGAGGAAGTAATGACATGTGCTATGGAACTCGGGTGCGCTGAGGCTGCTGCTTACCATGTGCGAGCCGCATTTCAGAGTGTGCTGGGGCAATGAGAGGCCCCGTGGCCGGGAGGACCTTCGCAGGGAATCCCCAGTGCCCACCGGTGACCGTTCTGAGGTGGCGGTCACCGGCCAGCCCCTCTGCTCAGGCCATGTGTGGAGAATGTCAGGAAGGATGGCAGGCGGAGGCCTCCAGCTGGCTGTGTGCAGAGCGCAGGCGGCTCTTCCCGCTGAGCAGGGCCGGGTCTCGCTGAGACTCCCACTGTTCCCTTTTACCATGGAAATAGCCAGGATGCACTCTGGAGCAGGTGCAGGTCAGATGGCCCATCCCACCAGGGCTCATCCAGCCCAGGTACACTGAAGGCCTTGGGATGAAGGTGCACAGGGCATGGTGCCCTTCCAGGAAGAGGGCATGGCCGTGACGTGCTCTGGAGAGAGGCCTGGACAGGGAAAGGAAGCTTTGCTCTGAACCCTGAGGGCTGAGGTCCCCAAACACTCAGGACAGACACATGAGGTGCTCCGCTTGGGGTTCTCCCTGTGTCAGTGTCCAGAGCTGCTGTGACTGATGGCCATAGACCAGGCAGTTTCAACAGCAGAGATGAAGCCCCGACGTCAGGGTGTTGCAGGGCCCGTCTCCCTCCGAGGCCATGGGGGAGGATCTGTCCTTGGATCTTCCAGCTTCTGGGGCTCCAGGCACCCCTTGGCTTGTGGCCATGTCCCTCCAGTCTCTTATAAGGATGTTTTCACTGGATCCAGGATCCCACACATTGCCAGGTAACCCATGATCATCTCGGGATCCTTAATCACATCTGGGAGGACCCTCTCTCCAATTAAGGTCACGGTCACAGGCCCGGGGTTGCGCAGTGATGGACAGACCTTTGAGGCACATGTGTTCCCAAGGCCAGGTTCCTGGAGCCGCTCAGCAGACACCTGCAGCCACACACCACCCAGCACCTTCCCCAGGCAGCCCTGCCCTCCTGCCCCACCCTGCTCCCTGCCAAGACCAACTACTGGGTGATGGGCACGGGGCCCCAAACCTGCCTTCTGGTCCCTGGGGGACTGCTGCCCTCCTGCCTGGCCCCACAGCTCACCCAGCTGGGGGCAGGCCAGACTGACGTCCCCCAGAAGGAGAGCTTTCCTTGAAAGACAGCTGGAGGGAGAGGCTACCACCACGAGTGACCCAAGAGAAAGCAATGCCAGAGAGGAGCCCTCCCCCCCCCCCCCCGCCCGTACCTTCATATAGGGGATGCGTACGCAGCACCTCCGGGTTGATTGAGTACTGGATGAAGACATAGAGCAGGATGGTGATCAGGCAGAGCAGGCTGGCCAAGGCGGAAACCAAGGAGCCGAAGAAATATCTGCAGGGGGCAGAGCCAGACTCAGGGCTGGGCAAGGTGCCCCCGACCCCGAACCCAAGGCCCAGCCTTCTTCCTGTCTCCTGGCACCCGAGATCCCCAGGGGACGCCTTGAGGGCACCACCAGTTTCTGTGCCCCCTTCCCACCCCCACGCGGCGGTGAGAAGGGCCTGGCCTGGCTCCCAGGTGGGTACCCGGAGGCTCCAGGCGGGTCGGGCTGCCTGCAGCTTCCTCCACACACCGCCACTGCTCACCAGGGCTCCGCCGGGTCGGGATCGGGACCACCACCCCTGCCCCCCATGTTGCACGGGATCCTGGGTGCTGTGCTTCCATCCAGAAGCATGGAAGCCCAGCAGGTCGGGGAAGCAGGGGTGCTGGGACAGGCGCCTGGCCGGCCAGCGGCCCACATTGCATCATCTCCACACACCCTCCCGGGGCCTGTGCACACTTCTGTGCACAAGTGACATCTTGTGCTTTGGCATTAGACCAGAATCACTCCTGTCCTCTTGCCTGTGCTCAGGACACAGAGAACAATCTAACCATCAAAAAATTAAATTCTGGTCAGCAATTCTTGGAATAATCTCCTGCTGCAAGGTCTTCCTTTGGGCTTTCTACCGTGGTGATATTTAAGGAAACGGTTTCTTTAGCATTTTCAATCTTCAGCAGTGTCTTTTATCCAGCTGAAATTTATCTGACTCCATTATTCTTTTCCAGAACATCTTGAGGTTTGTTTTTGTTTTTTTAACACATCTTTAGGCAGAGAGCTAAAACGAGAATGTCCTCAAAGGGTCATGTGGATGTGGAGGGCAGCCTGCATTGTGGCCCCTTGTCAAAGGCCCTGGAGGGCACGTGTCCTGTGTGTCCCCGAGGTGCAGGGGGCACAAGCCTGGCCCCACACCTGGCTCTGGTTCCCAGGGAGCCTGTGGTGTGCGGTGCAGCTGTTCCAGCCGACGGGCCCACCCCGCAGCAGAAGGCCCTCGGCCATCCGGTGCTGCTGGCACCAGGCCAGAGGCGGCCCTCCCGGCAGGGTGAGGGCCAAAGCCTGTCCAACTGCATGTTCGGAGCCAGAAAACGTCGCTGTCGTCTCTGACTCCTGTGTCTGTGGTGCCTCAGCACCCAGTCCGGGCACTTCCCCTGTGAAGGCACGTCCTCTCAGGAGCTTATCACACTTTGCCAACTGTTTTGGCCAACTCGTCTTGTAAATGTAGTCATTTCCTCTTGCTTTCTCTGCCTGACGGTGGAAGGGACAGGAGGGAGTCTGGGACTCCACGTGGACAGGAGTGGCCATGCCCTCACCAAGACCCCCGCGCACATGGTGCCCTCCCTCACTTCTGCACATACTCCTTGCTGCTGCCACTGCCCAGTGGATAGGAGGGCTCCTGGGGCCCAGCCATCCCCACCAGGAACTCCTGCAGCCTTTTGTGCCCGGAGGCCACTGTCAGGACCTCGGAACTCCACCCTGTGTGCCCTGTGGGGCCCGGTCAGCGTGGTCCTCCTCAGTGGCAGGGCCACACACCCTCGCCCATCCCAGACAGCCGACCAGACCTCAAGGCGACCAGCCTGTGGCACCAAGACCTTAAGAGGAGCATCTGGGGGAAAGAAGAGAGCCCTGCTACCGTGAGGAGGCAGCCCCCCGCCCCCACTCCAGCTGGCCTGGGGCTCCTCCTCTGTAGTGGAGAGGGCGACATGGGGGCTCCCAGGCCCCCAATTCTCATTTGACTTTTCTAATGACGACAGCTTTGCATTTCCTTCTGCTCAAAGCAGCAACGCTTTTGAAGCCTGAACAAGTGGAGCATTTCTTGACTGGGCTGCACGGAGCATGGCCCTCCTGAACCAGGCTGCCCAGAGCACAGACCACAACGCTCCTGGACCAGGCTTCCCAGAGCACAGACCACAACCCTCCTGGTGGCTGCCCGGACCATAACCCTCCCGGACTAGGCTGCATGGAGCACAACCCTCCTGGACCAGGCTGCCCGGAGCACAGACCACAACGCTCCTGGACTGGGCTGCACAGAGCACAGACCATGACGCTCCATGACCAGGCTGCACGGAGCACACCTGCTATGAGTGGTGGGTGAGCAGTGGAACCCCTTGCAGCGCCATGAGCCGGCGAAGGCCACTCTGAACTAGCTGGGGGAGCCCCTGCGCCTTTCTTGGCCACTCATAGCCTGGGCCCTAGCACATGGGGTCCTGGCAAAGCCCGTGCAGGACTGAACACCTGCTCCCAGTGCAGCCTCGGCCCACATCCTCTGTGCTCTGACGGCCTCCCAGGAGAAAGCGCCCGGGTCCAGGCCAGCGGGTCAAGGACAAGTCAGCTCAGCCTGAGCCCCTCTGGATGGGGCTGGGCCTCCACATTCGGAAGGGGCTCCAGGCCAGCACATTTCAGAGCCAGACAAGGAGAACAGAAAGACGTTAAGGACCGCTGTGCTGGGGACAGCACGTGACTCCCCCCACTGCCTGTGGCCCCCACCCTCTTACCCATGAGGCCCCCAGCCTGCAGGACCCCTCTCTCCGGGCCCCCTCACCCCTCCCCCTGACCAATCCCCCTCCCTCCCCCAGTCCTTTCACTTTCTCTTTCCCTAGCACCCCACCCCTCCCCCCTGCCAAGGACCTCCTCTCTCTCCACCAGGACCTCACCCCTCCCCACTTCGAGGTCCCTCCTCCCTTCCCCACCCCCAGCCCCTGCAATGCCCTTTTCCCTCTTCCCTGCTTGGTCTCCCTCTCCCTCCCCCAGGACTCTGCCCCTCCCTCCCGGACCTCCCCCTCCAGCCCCTCACCTATAATTCCTGCCCCCTACACAGTTGTTAAGCCATTTGCAATGGTGGTCAAAGTCAAAGATGCACTTGTTGCAGGCCCTACAGTGTTTAGCCTTCTGGCTCCTAGAAGAAAGAATTCACATGAGCAGCCCGTTAGCAGCATGTGCGGGAGGAAGACAGGGTCAGAAAGGAGAGACAGGTGGCAGGGAAGACCAGGCCCCAGGCAGGTTATCTTCCCTCAGCCACGCCTGCCACACTGCGCCACCAGCTCCCATCCTGAGCCACAGGCCTCCCTCCCAGGCTGCCTGCTGAGCCCTCAGGGCTCTGACTAGCCCAGGTGGGGTTCCGGTAGGGGGGGCTGGGACTCATCTGAGCCCTTAGATGGGTGAGGGGTCCTGCGTGTCTCAGGGCCACTGCTGGTCATTCAAGGAAAGCAGCACCGGTCAGCTGCGTGAAAACAGAAAGGCTGGGGCAGGACCTGCCTGTGCACAGCACGGAGAGGGGACGGGTCCACACGGCAGGGGCCGTGCCCTCGGGGCTGCCTGCTCCCACACCCTGGGCACTTACACGTTGACCTCACACAGGTGGCAATATTGGTTCTCGATGACACGCGGGTGTTTGGATGGGTCAAAAATGGGTACGGGCTCCAAGTAGTTCTTGAGCCGTACGTTGGTTTCAGCAGGATCGATGGAAACAGCAAGCAAGTTGAGCACGAAGTAGAAACAGAAAAGCCCACCAGTCACCTGGGCGTGAGTGTGTCAAGGAACGTGCAGGCAGGCCTGGTTAACACGGCGAAGGTGCCCGCTCAAACTAGAAGCAGGACCCTGGAGGCGCCTGCTCAAGGCGCCTGCTTGAGGGTGTGGACCCCGCGCTTCACCAAGGCAGCAAGGGAAGGCCTTCAGGGGCCAGCGGCCACCACGCTGGGTGCCGAAGTCGTGGGGGTTCTTTGGGCAGCAGAGATGCCCAGAGCACGTGCGTCGGGGGAAGAAGACAGTGTATCATCAAAAAATGAAGGAGGGGAGCAGGGAGGGCTCACACGGCCAGTCTGCACAGTCTGTCTGGGCCCCATCTTGTCTCTCCTCGCCCCTAGGCCCCTCAGGCTCTCTGGCACCCACTCCCGCCGTGGCACCCAGGGTAAAACCAGTCCCTGGGCTCCCACCCTCATCCTCCCCTTCGGGACCAACACACTGTCTGTCCCCTTGGAAACCAAACAGAAGAGGTGGAAGCCGCCTCCCCGTCAGTCCTGCCCTGCTTCCCAGGACCAGTGCTGAATGGGAGGGTTCAGGGTTTACAGGTTGGGTTCCCGGGTGTGGTAGGGAGAAATGACCCAGCCTGGGAGGCGAGGCCATGGGTGCACGGGGTTCTGCCGGGATTTGACAGGGGTGGGGGTTTGGAGCAGGGGGCTGGGGCTACTGCTCAGGCCTGCGGGAAGCCCCCTCGGGGGGTCCTCCTCAGACCTGCCAGCAGCCTCTGCTTCTGCCTCTGAGCAGCCTGGAGCTGACAGGCGGGGTCCTGCCTCCACAATGCACTAGCCTGAGTGGGAGGCTGCTTCTGGCCCAAATCGCTCATTCCTCCCTCGCCCTCCAGCCTCTAGGCACCACGTGCAGACCCAGGGCTCAGGCTGCCAGATGAAGGCATGGAGGTGATGGGGACCCAGCCCTGCTGGGGGAGGAGGGCAGGAGGAGGGCAGGAGGAGGGCAGATGAGAATGAGCTGAGGGCCACGAGGATCAGCCCAAGCTGGTGCCCAGGCCAGGGGTGAGTGGAAGGGTGGCTGAGAACCAGCCGGGCCCTGGGGGACCTGCACGGGGGCACGAGACTGACCAGATCCCTCAGTGCCACATAAGGGTTGCGGTGACACCAAGGCCCCTCCTGTGGCCACCGGACCCTGCGGGGCTGGGTAAGGCCTGAGCCTCCCCTGCTCTGCTGTCCCATTCAGGGTATGGGGCTGTGGCCGGGTGGTCAGGGGTCTGGTCAGGCTTTGCCATCACAGCTGGAGACACCAACACAGTGCTGGTATGCCATCTCCCTGCACCTATTCCCTGAAGCCTGAGGCACTGGCTGGAGGCAAGCACTGTTTGTGTGGTTACTGGGGCAGCGGGAGCAGGTCCTGAGCAGAGGGGTCCGGCCCAGGACAAGAGGTGCAACAGGAAGGCCCCTTCCTCTGTTGCATCAGAAATAGGCAGGCAAAGTATGGGGGAGGGACTGAGGCGTTGGGGCCCTTGGAGACATTGTAGGGGCAGCGTGGTCTGCACTATAGCCTCAACCTGGAGGCAGCGAGGCCCCTGACCTGAGCTTGATTTTCCCCACATGTCCCAACCCTGCAGGTGCCGTGGCCAGACCACTCCCAGAACGTGTCCCCCAGGAACAGAGGGGCAGCCCCCTGCCATGTGGTAGGCAAGCCCCCTTAAGCACGAACACGGGTTCATGACAGGTCACCCGTGGGAGTGACACGGGTGAGCAAAAGGCCACCGCGTTTTGCCTGGCCGTTCACACCATCAGCCACTTGGCTGAGAAGTGTCAGCAGGTGGGCACCACACCAAAGTTCTGCCCCCACATTCAGATGCCCGGGTTATGGGTGTCTCTCAGGTTGCAGAGAATAACAAAAAGTAAAAGGGACAGGGCAGGAGGTCTCCAGATGCAGAAGGCCAGGCCCTGCCCTCGAGGCCTCATCCCCTTAGAGACAATCTGTGTTTGGTAAACACAGCTCCGCCAGCCCAGGACACATGCCCTCCTGACCTTCCTTTCGGGTCCTTCAGGTTCTGCGGCAGGAAGGGGTGAGGCGCCCCCCAGAGCTCCCACCACCCGCCACCAGCCCTGCAGTCACTGAGGCTAACCTAACCAGGGGTTTTGCCTGGCCACGGCGCAGGCCCTGGGACTAAGACAGGTCACATCAGAGGCCAGTCCCTCAGCACAGGGACCCTCTGGGCCCTTCACAGGGGCAGGGCGGTGGGAGAAGCTGGCCTCTGAGGTCAGCAGGGAACCAGGGGTCCGCCTCCTCTGCTTTGTCTTCTGGAGGTGCAACGGAGACCCTGCCCTCCCTCCTGGGGCAGCAGCCCCTGCAGCGCCGAACGACGCTGGCGTCCCCCGGTGGCCAAGCGCTTCGGAGACTGGGGGAAAGGAAGCCAGCCAGAACCTGGGACTTGGGGCCAGCCAGGGGCTCCTGGGAGAAAGGGCGTACAAGTGAGCTCAGGGTGCCCTCTGGGCCCAAAAGCAGGTGACTTCTCAGAGTGCTCCCTGCACAGAGAACACACGAGGCAGCTCGAGAAGGCCCCAGAACAGGCTGAGCCACAGCGAAGGGAGAAGGGAGACAACGGATTAGAACCCAGAACGCAAACCCACGGTCAGGGACGGAGGTTAGGATACAGACAGAGGGGCAGCTGGAGGCTGCAAGGAGGCCAGGAACTGGCCCTCCCCGGAGCTGGCCCCTGCCGACACTGAGGGCTTCTGGTCCCAGAACGAGAGAGGGCTCCCTCTCAGAACTGGGAGATGTTTCGCTGTGGTGCGAGTCCCAGTGAGAGCGCCATTCTGACCAGGAAGTCGTGGGTCGGGCACTGCAGGCCTTTGTGCTGGGACAGAGAGAGGAGACCCCTTGCCACATGCAAAGCGTGAATTGTGACTGGATTCTGGATTTAAAAACCCAACAAAGCAGGTTTTGGGGACCAGTGGAGAAATCTACAAGGCTGGCCGACTTCTGCCCATCCTCTTGTGTGTGAAAGACACAAGTTACACGGGGTGATGTGGGGCGTGGGATGTTGGCTTTGGAGGCCCCACCTAGCTTTGCCAACCCTGGGCCACAGGCCTAGAAGTGGGGCAGCTGCATTCAGACACACAGGACCCACATTCCCGGCTCTGTGCCGCTGGATCAGACACCCTGAGGGCCCCACAGGGGGAGGCCGGCCAGATCAGGGGCTGCGTGGCGCTGGGCAGGGGGCAGCAGGCTTGCACATCAGGCCATGGGGGATGCCCAGGCTCACTGGTGGGGTTGGCCAGCGGTGGCCCCCGGAGCACGGATGCGCTGGCGGAACTGAGGTCCGTCACTCACAGAGTGAGGTGTGAGGAGGGGGCTAGGCTGGCGATGCCCGCCTGGTCAGGGGAGGAGCACTCGGCTGCACCTGCCATGCTCCACCACGGGGCCTGCGCGTCAGCCCCAAGTGCGTCCCTGATGCCTGCCCACCTGGCCTGAAGCCTACTCTGGTGACATGTCTGGAACCTCCTTTCAAGGCCACCACGGGGTTCACAGTCCCCACTGTGTGGCTCCTAGCAACCGGCAGGTTTTCTCTCTGGCCTCGGCCACTCCAGGCCCGGCCAACACCCGTCACCAGACTCACTTGTTGCAAGAAGGGACATGGTTATAATCGGTGTCTTCCTTGTACCCCTGGCGTGGTTCCCCCACCAGCCAGCCTGACCCAGCCCACTGCAGACCTGCAGACAAGTGGGGCCCGCATGGGGCACCCCAGACCCTGAGAACGAACGCCATGTGAATCCCTGGGACTCAGCCTTCAGTTTCTGAGCCATCCCTGTGACCCCTCTGCGACCCTTTCCTGTCGTCCAGGCTGCCTGCCTCACCCCAAAGACCCTGGACCCCAGGCGTGCTCTCCCTGCACTGACAGCAGGCAAGCAGCAGACACTCCTGTGCTTTTAGCCCCAGCCCCAAGCCAGTGAGCCACACAGAGAACAAACGTAAGATTTCAGGCAGCGTGGCCATGGCGGGTGTCTGGGGTAAAGAGGGGGAGTGGGGTCACAGAACAGAGGGCGGACCCGTGGATGACTCAGGTGTGGGGGGCTGGTAGGCATGGCAGGGCCCCGAGCCAGATCTGGGGCAGGGCCCGTGGGGAGCCTCCCTGGGACAGCAGGCACTGCTCCCACAGTGAAGGATACACCATACATGATTAAGTTCCAGTTAGGTGGTAGCAAGGGGACGAAGATACAGAAGTTGGCAAAGGCCAAGATGAACAGTATGGTCCAAACCACCACCTGGAAGCGGTCCAGGGGCCACGACCAGCCATTCACTCTGGACCAGCGGCGGGGCGAGGCCTGTTCCCTGCTGGCTTCCCGCAGGGCCCCTCTCTGGCTCCGGCTGCTCAGATCCATCTGCAAGACAGGTGGAGAGCCACCCCCACCCCCAGGGACACCGAGGAAAAGGTTGCAGGAAAAGCAGACCCTATGACCACGCGACACTTCTGTGTGCTGAAATCCTCAGGGAATCTTCTGCAAGTTTCCCTTGAGGACGTTCCTGCTCCAGAACAAAGGCCTGCTGACCAAGGGGCTTCTGGGGTCTCTGGGCACTCTGGGGACACCCAGGTCGAGCTGAGGGGCTGGGAGGGAGCCGTGGCCACTTCTGGCCAGGTGTCAGTCTGTTGGAGAAGGTGAGCCACATCACAGCCGCCCCCGGCAGAGCCGAGGGTCCCGGGGACTTTGCCTCATTAGGGCGGATTTCTGCCACTCTTCTCGGGGTGTGGGGCCAGGCAGGGCTTACCTGATCAGTGAGACCCCTGGGGGACCACAGAGACCATCCCACATGGACGGCGAGGCCAGCACCCCGGGGGTTGGTGCACAGAAAGGCACCCTGTGTTACAAACGACACAATTCCCGCACGAAAACAACATTTGGATGGAAGTACCGGCCAATGGAAAGGATGCTTCTGAAAACCAAACCCCACTAGCGGGGAGGTGGGCTCTAGGGTGTAACCACAGACCTTGGCACAGGGAGGTGAAACAGGGATGTGGGAGAAATTGGAAGTGCCGTGGAGGATGGCAGTGGAGACAGCACTTATCTTGTCGAAGGAGCGAGGGGGTGCGGAGAGGACACGAGGGCACAGGGAAGGCACGGGAGGGCGCATGTCAGCCCAGGAGCCCGTGGAAGGCAAGGGTGGGCCACATCCTACGGGGCTTCCCAGGACAGAAATGGTATCACTGACGTGGAAACACTGAGGTTGCAGCTGGCATTGGATTTGGTAAAACTTGAAACAGAGCGAGTTTTCAAGTTCTGAAAGTACTTTGAACCCGAACAAAGACAGCCAAAGTGTCACGGGAACATGGGACCGAGAGTGCACGTGTGGGGGCACCGCAGCAGCACTCCTCGGAGGCCCCCCGAAAGCTTCCCTGCAGCCAATCTCAAAGTGGCACCAAGAGCAACACTCCACGGAGGGTGAGTGCAGCCTTGGTCCCTGGGCAGGACCACAGCACCATGAGTGTGAGGTCACAACCACGCACACGGCCCAAGCAGCCGCGGCGGGAGGTGCACACTTACCCAGTCACCAGGAGTGGCTGTGGTGGGCACCACCAAAGTCGGGCCCCGCGGGCTCCGCAGTCACGTGGGCTCTGGTGAGCCGGGGGGTCTGGAGAGAACAGCTGCAGGTGGTAGCAGGGGCCTCGCCCCGGGCCCCCTGGCGGGGCAGGTGTTCGGCTCGAACACCCCCTTGGATCTTCTGGTTCGGTTTTTCAGTCTCAGAAGATTCCAGCAGTTCTCACCAGGACAAATACACAGTTACCAACAAATGCAAGGGCTCCTGACTCCTGCCGAGACCAGACGGCACAGTTAACGTGGGCTCCGTGTGTGCACAAGACACCCGTGCGGACACGTCCATCCACATGCTCATGCTCACACACCACACACGGAACACACGTGCACACGCAACACACCGCACATACCACATGCGTGACGTACCACACACATACACCATAGAGCGCATACACATGTGGAACACACACCACAGAGACATACACATGCACCACACGTACAGCACACACACAAGACACACACGCAACAGACACACACCACAAACACACACACACACACACACACACACACACACACAGCATAGGCACACAAGATTTCTTGACTCATTTCTCGTTCCTCACCTTTCTCGTGCTATTTCCTCGGCCTGGAGCCACGTCGTTCCCCACCCCCTCCACTAATGGCCATCTCTTGCCTTTGGAGCCTGTGCTGGTGTCACTCCCTAGACGACCTCCTAACCACCCCCCCCCTCCCCCACCAGATCTGAGCCAGTCCCCCGTCTACTCCTTCCTCAAATGCCAGGACTGTTCCTCTGGATTCAGCCTGCAGGAAGGGAACCTAACGATCTCCCTCTTGGGCAGACTCGGTGGGGCCTGGGTCCCCTCTTAGCCCAAGCTCAGTTCCTGACATTCGTTTTTCGTTACTCCTAAGGGTTTAGTCCAGGTTTTGGTGTGAGATGTGTTGGAGTCGCAATGCTCCCACAAGACCATCGTCACCTCCACGTCCCCAACACAAACATGGCCGACTCACAGAAGCTTCGAGCAGAGGCTGCTGCACTGGCCCAGTGTGACTGTGGGTGGTGACCCTGTCCCCTGCTAGACAGACACCGTCACACCATGCTCTCTGAACAGGGCGACCTGGGCACACCTGCGTGTTTATGATATCACAGCCTGGCAAACGTGACCTTCTGAAACCTGACACAGGTCCTGACAGCCCCTGAATCATTATTTCATTCTGTGTCTTGCTTGGGGATGCGCACAGGTTGTGCTTCTGAGTTCTCTGGTCACAGTAGAAGCAGGAGACACCTACCTCGCTGGGAGACAGAACCCGCTCCACTTCCTTCCTGGTTAACAGTCCAGGAAGGACTGAGGATCACAGTCTCACTCGGCCCAGGCCTGAGAAACAACAAAGGCCCAGTTGCTGTGGCAATGATGGAGCCCAAGGTGCCTCATAAAGCCAAGGCCTGCCCCACCCTGGGGCCCCCACAGCCAACGGGGGGCAGGGTGGGTCCAGCTACAGACACCCTGTAGAGAAGGCCCGGGGCCCCCCCAGCCAGCTGGGGACACCCTGCAGAGAAGGCCCCCGTGGCCGGGGTGGGGCCAACTGCTGGTCTGTAGGGTCATTCCTACATCCAGCCTGACTACCTGGGCTTCCACGTCCTCAACACATACCCCCTTTGGCCCAACACACCATGCGGAGCGATCTTCAGGAGCAAAGAGTCCCTGGGGATGACAGGGACGCTGATCCTGGCAGCTTTGTCTGACCACAGGCGGGCGAGAGGAGATGGGGCCCAGGATGAGGGGCCGCAGGGAATGAGGGTGCTGGAGGCCGGTGGCCGGGCGGGGGAGGGGAGAGCGGCTGCCCCTTATGGGCCCTGCACACCAGCACCCGCCTGTGGGCAGCCCCGGGCTGGGGCCCGCACAGCTCTGCGTGCTAACCTCCACCTGGAACCACATCCCAGGGAATCCCGTGCCCAGGCCTGCCGGCCACCACCGTCCACAGCGCTACCCCGGGCCAGGCCAACATGCCACCAGAGACCCAGGGCAGACGACAGGCTGCTTGACCAGGGTCTCAGACCCCCAAGAGCCCAGCCATCGGCACAGCAGAGGCCGTGGATGGTGGGAGATGCCAGTAACTGAACACAGTTCAAGTTCAGGGCAGGGCACCCACCAGAGTGCAGGCCTCCCACAGTGCACTCACTTTTGAGCCGCCACATCTGACACGGCATGTGAGTGTTGGCTGTGAGGCCACCACTCCCACTGGCAGAGCTCAAGCTGCGGCAAAGTTTAGTCTTTACAGCGCTTGAAAGTGCTTTTCGGTAAATGAAGACGAGCAAGGTGTCGGCCTTCTGCATAGAACGGGCTTCCCCAGATACGCCTGTGTGCAGGCTGCTGGCCCCTCGCTGGGGTTTTTTTCTGGGGCCTGTGGCCTCAACCCCTCCACTCGGCAGACCCTGAAAGAGGCACCAGGGAGTGGGGCAGGGGAGGCACTACCCCAGGGGTCCCCCGAGTCTGCAGGTGGTCGGGCCTCCTGGCTGACCTCAGCCACTCACACCTATGAGAAATGTGCCTCCAAAAGAGACATCTTCGCTCCATGAGAAAAACTTCAGAAGCTACAACGCTAAGAAACAGACTAAAAACCAGAGCCGTAACCCCCGCCCGGGACAACCAGGACTTTTCCTACGCACAACTGCATGCCCTAAAATTCTAATGGGCCCCACTCTGTGCTGTGGGCCCCACTCTGTGGACCCCACTCTGCAACCCACTCTTGTCCCCTCTACTGCAGCCCAGTGTCCCCTTCCCTCAACACAGACTCCCCCCTAGTTTTAGGGTGCACAGAGCACTCCACCGAGTGTGATCCTCAACCTGCCTGACAGGAAGGTCATTCACAAGCTCTGTTACGGGCCTGCTGCAATCCCGCTGCGCACACACCTAAACACCCAACCCCCAAAGGGTCAGCACTGGGGCTGGGGGCGGGGATGGCGGACGAGTGAGGTGGAGTGCGGGACAGGTAGGCGCTGGCACTCACGTGCACACACACAGGCACCAACACACACACGCCAACACATGTGCTCACACGTGTACGGGCATTGACTCACACACATGCTCACACACGTGCTCACACATGCACTAGCACAATGTGCATGTGCACACCCGTGCACCAGAATAAACATGTGCACACGCGTGCTCACACATATGCTCACATGTCACACGTACTCATGTGCACACAGATGCACATACGAGACTGCACAAGCGTGCAACACTGACACATGTGCACACTCTCCACCTCACTGGTCTTGTTTGGAGTGTGGCTTCCCACAGAAAAGGCAGCAAGATGGACCCCCATCACCTGGCACTGTCTGCCCAGACAGCCCCTTTCTGGAGAGTCAACAGCATGGTTGAGGTGCTGTGGTGCTCCCATGCATCCGTGGCTGACACGTGGCCACTGTGGCTCTGAGGGACACTCCCCCTCTCAGGCCACCTGCCCCCAGTTATTCTGACCACCAAGAGCACCTGTGGGTTCTGACCTGGATCCTGCCAGCTTCCTGGGGCAGCAAGCCCAGGGAGGCGCCCCAAGCCCCAGGTCCCCCCTTCACGGCTGTGTGTGACACACCCAGGAAGGAGCAGCCTGACCGTGGGGTCTGTCCTCCTGGGGACTTGCTCCTTTGCTGGCACCTGCCACGGCTTCCTGACGCCTCAGCTATGCAATGTTTTGCTCCCCTTCTCCTGAGGTTCCCAAGGCGCCCTACCAGTGCAGCAGGCAGTGGCCAGCAGGGCTGGCCCACCCCGTGGCACTTGTGGGCCGGGGGACATCGTGCTGTCCACTGCCTCCGTCACACATACCCCCTTCCCCCAGGATTCACTCTGCCCTGTGAGGTGACAGAAGCGCCAATCTCGTTTTGTTTTAATATTTTGAAGTTTATTTATTTTGAGAGAGAAAGAAGTGTGCGCATGTGCGTACAAGTAGGGGAGGAGCAGAGGGGGAAAGAGAGACTCCCAAGCAGGCTCCGCACTGTCAGCACAGAGCTCGACATGGGGCTTGAACCCACGAACCGGGAGATCATGACCAGAGCCAAGATCAAGAGTGGGACGCTTAAACGACAGAGCCGCCCAGGCGCCCTTCCAATTCTGTTTTCAAAAAGGAAGCCACCTGGAAGTTGTGCAGGGTGGGTAAGAGAGACACACTGCGGGCGGAGAACGGGGCCAGACACAGAGTAAACGCGAGAGGGTGAGCAGCCGGAACAGACGCTGCTGACCTCCTGTGACAAAGGTTCTTGCTGAAAAGTCACTTGGAAGTGGACACTTACAGGGGTGCCTGGGGGGCTCAGGGTGGTTGAGCGTCCGACTGTGGCTCAGGTCATGATCCCACGGTTTGTAAGTTCCAGCCCCATGTCGGGCTCTTAGCTGGCAGCTCGGAGCCTGGAGCTGCTTCCGTTTCTGTGTCTCCCTCTCTCTCGGCCCCTCCCTCTCTTGTGCTCTCTCTCAAATATAAACGTTGAAGAAAATTAAAAAACAAACAAACAAAGAAGTGGACACCTATGGGGCTGCAAACAATTACATGCAATCGCTCTGTATTTTATTGAGATCTCTACATTTTGCAAATGTAAACAAGCATCCAGTAAACACATCCAGATTAAAAAAGTCTATGGACACAGCACATCACTGTCGTCAGGGGGCAGTGTCAGCTTCCAGCAGAAGGCAGGCCTCGCCCAGCACAGAGCCTATCCCAGGCCAGGAGGGTGCGGCCCCACCATGACCGGCTTCGGAAATGTGGGGACGGCGGGGAGGGCGGGCAGGGCAAACAGCACACAGGACCCTCAACGTGGGCATCTCTTGCCTCCCAGGGGGTGCTCGGGAAAGAAGCTGGGGCAGGATGGTATGTCCCGGCCAGCCACAGAGAGGAGCTTTACAGACCCCTCAAAGCTCAAGAGACAAAGCACAACGGCTCAACCCCACCCGGTCACACACCTGTATGTGTGCTGTCCACTGTCCAGGATTCACGGGGCTACCCACAGAAACACGGGATCCGCGTGTGGCTGACATGATGCCAGAGACATCTCCCCACCTCCCCGGGGCTGCTTCCCACACGCCAGAGGGGACAAAACGAAAGTCTCTGTCTCACGACAAAAACTCTGTACACACAAATAAAAAAAAAAACTAACGGAAGTCTATCTACAAGGCTAGCTCTTTGCAGAGGCTGCAGGTTCTGGAAACTGAAGAAATTCGTATGGGTCATGGGTCACCTCTGGCTGCTCCCCGATGCTGAGGCCAGAAGGACTTCCTGCAATTGTGGGAAAGACAGGTGTTCACACAGTGGATCCACACACAAGTCGCGGTTCACACCAGGCCGAAAATGTGTCCTAGTGACGGCGGTTAGTGAAACCACAACTCAGCCATACAGCCCGCTTGTTACTCAGCCAAACCTCCACCATGGACGAGCACCCCCGAGCCCACAACGTCAAGACGTATTTCGCGAGCCCGACCTTCTATCTGGGAACTACAACAGCAGCATGGGGAAGTAAGGGAGTAAATTCAAGGAGCCAGGAAGCGTTTGGTTCCCTTCCTGGTGGGACTGAAATCCCGGTGGGGCCCACACACCTGCCCGCTCTGTCTCAGTAAACACAGAAGGCCCCAGGCCACCTGCTCTCCCCTCAGGGCCCCGGAGGATCGACACACTCGTTGACACTCTGTGTTAGGACGAAAATCGGGAATGGCAGAAAGAAACAAACGTTCCCCGAGTTGAACTCAGCGTCTGAGGCTCGTTCTGCCCCTTCCAAGGTCCCTGGGGTGTAGCCAGCTGGGGCTCCTCATGACGCAGGGCCGGCCATGTCTCACGGCCACTCCCCACGATTCCTAACCCCAAGTGACTTCCACTCACACGCTTCAGCCCCGTGCAGCTGCCCGACTAGAGGGCGGTCTCAGCGCCCCAGGGGCAGGGGCACCCTGCAGAGGGAGCAGCCCAAAAAGTCCCGGGGCCACCTTACCCAGGTGGTGCTGGTCCCTACTGGAGGGGGAGGTGTTGGACAGGGAGCTGAGGTTGGAGGACAGCCAGGAGCCCCTGTGCTCTGCCTGTGCCTCGTGTAGGTCCTGCAGAGGCGTACAGAGACACAAGCAACCAGGAGAAGAGGGAGGCTGCAGCACAGATGACTGGCAGGCCTGACGTCCATCCGCCGGTGGGCAACATCCCCACTACGGGGCGAGCCTGCCTGCAGCGACCCCATAACACACACCACTTCTGGGAGGGTCCTGCTCGCGAGGCACCCCAGAGATGGAGCTGGTGACAGGACCCAAAGAGAGCCTGCGGGACACGAGCTCTGCCCAGACACCCCTGACGCTACCTTGCCCCTGTAAGAGCTGGCTGATCCTGTCCCGAGCCTCGTCAGCTGCGTGCTCCACCAAGGCTAGCACGTGCTCCTCTGCCGTGCTGTCAGTCAGGCTGCAGGCATTTCCTTCCGGCTCAAACGTGCAGCTGCGAGGCAAGAACACCACCCACGTCACCGGGGCACCCGTGCTGCTCCCACCTCACCACAGTCAGTCCCTACCACTCCCCAAGGTCACCATGGGCTGGGAGCAGGGGCACGAAGTACTCCTTGACCCTGTCCTCATGGCTGTAACTGCAGCAATACGCGAGGCCTCCACGAACAGCAAGGGAGACCCAAACGGCCGCTGGAGGTGTCTCGTGTCTCAGCTGCACACCTGAGTCGATCTAAGAGCAACCTGACGGCAACCTCACTACTCACAATGTCATTCGAGGCACCGTTGGAAAAAGAGGCAAAGCTCCATGGAGCGTGGAGACACCAGAAACACGGGTGAGCTGGGAGCACAGGTCATGAGGCAAAAGGGGCATCCCGAGGCTTCGGCAGGTGGCCTCAGACCCCACACAGAGAAGAGCTTTATTTGAACAGCCAAGGGTCGCTGGGTGCAGCACCCAAGGGATGTGGTCTCTCCTGTGGAAGGTTCCAGAAGGATATGGACAGATTCCATCCAAGGAGCTGTGGGAGCAAATTCTGCCTGTGGATCCCAAGCCTGCAAGAAGCGCTCCCCCCCCGGCCCAGGGTGGATGGCTGCAGGAGTTGGGGGGTCGGGTATGATGAGAATGAAGCCCTCCCCAAAGCGTGTCACTTGCCTAACACAGCACAGCTATGTCCCCCGCTCAGGGACAGCCAAGCCAGGCCACCAACAAGTGTCCTGCATAGGAGGGAACTTCTTCAGAGTGAACGGCCAACAATCACTGCAACACACATATGGGAACAGCAGTGTCACACCTGGAACAGAGCCTGCGTATGGCTGGCAGGGGCGGTCCAGCCCTTGTGCCCCCAGGTCCGTTAGCGTGACAAGGCCCGGCTGGTCCAGGTTGCCGGCCAGCTGCCTGGAAACACCTGAGACCAGAGCTCACACGCAGCCTCTGGGGACCAGGCTCCTTCCAGCAGGTGGGGGGGGGGGGGGGGGTCCACGAGCCACTCCACAGACACGGGCGCCAGCACAGGCTCACCCTCACTCGCATTCCTGAGGTGCGTTTCCCGATACCTGATAACTTCTCTACTTCCTTTTGGATTCCTTGGCAGTTTCAACTTGTACAGGTGCTGCTTCAGGAACGAGCTCCTCAAAAGCTGTGTCTTCGCTGCCCAGAAGATCTGCCTGCTGAGAAAAATCCATGTCCTGCATAAACGACATGCTGTGCTTCAGAGCTAACAGCCGCTCCTAGAATCAAAAAGGACAGAGCAGCAGGCCTTTACCTCTGCCTCACAGCCGAGGCGCCATGGCGATGGGTTGGATGTGGACAGCCGCAGCCTCACCTGGCCTAACAGCGGGCTCCCATGGCGCTACCGCGGCAGGTGTAGGTGGGAGTCAGCACCACAGGCGCAGCCGACTGGCTGGGAGCACTCGGGGCTGGCAGAGGGGGACGGGCCAGAGGGCACAGTGGCCCTCACCTCACCTACAGGCCGATCAGGTACAAGGCACTGGTCCTAGATGCGTGACACATGCAACCTGGCTCGTGGGACAGATCTGGGAAGTCACTCTGGATGGCCAAGACGTCCTGTCCGGACTCAGTGAGGCAGCCATGTAAAACAAATCACGGTCTGGCTGCAATCCATCAGACACCCACACTTAGATCAACAGATCCAGCACTTTCCACCAACCCTAAAGGAGACGTTCCAGCTGGCGCAGGAGCAGAGAGAGAGAGAGAGAGAGAGCACCTGGAGGGGAGGGTGGCCTGGGATGTGTACCCTAGAGCAGAAGCTCCGCGCCACTGCCAGTGATGGACTGGTGGAAGCATGTCAGTCAGTGGGGGTGGGGCTCTGTGTAGGCATCGAGACAGAGGGGAACTCATGTCTCCGTGGCTCCCTGCTGCCGCGGGTTTCTTACTTTGCTCATCTTAAAGCCTGCGTGAAGGATCTTCTTGGTCTACTTGTAGTACACGGTGTCTGGTCTGTTGTAGGTCATCGCGTTATCACACATCAGTTTGAAATCTGCCTGAAAGGGAAAAAAATAGAATCTGTCGAATTTGAACCACTAAGATGCCAGCGAAAACCGGATTCCTGTCAAGAGGCTAAAACTGAGTGGCAAGCAACTAAACCAGGCTCTTCAGCTTCACAAATGGTTTTTAACGACTCTTTGAGGAAAGTTTCAGACCTTACAGTGAGAAGCCTGCCAAACCTGGAGCTTCCTCTTGAGCACGACACATGCTTGCTTTCTGTTTCTGTTGTTTTATTCTGAGAAAGAGAATCAGTGTGTGTGAGCAGGGGAGAGACAGAATCCCAAGCAGGCTCCACGCTGTCATCACAGAGCCTGACGTGGGGCCTGAACTCGCGAACCATGAGATCATGACCTAAGCCGAAACCAAGAATTGGACGCTTAACCGACGGAGCCTCCCAGCTGCCCCAACAGGTGCGCGTTCTAAGAACACCGCAGCTCCCTCTCTCCATCTCCAACTCCCCCGCTTTGGGAGAAATCAGATGTAAATAGGAACAAGAAGTGACAGCCAGGTCCTTTTAAGTAAAAGCTGAGGGATGAGCAGAGACCTGAGCACGTTCACGTCCTCTCTCTGGGATTTTGCCACAGAATTCAAAACTTGGTCTATCGGCGATTACTCTAATAGCATCAGCAAAAAGGCTTTCCGTAAGATAGGAAAATCTTGCTGAACAGCTTACATTAAAAGCAAGCTATTGGACATTTCCATATATCATCACCCCAACCAAATTACAGACAGCACACACCTGTCACAGGTGCGCTGGCCATGAGGACGCATAAGGACAGCCGAAGCCAGCCAGACCCTGACTGAACCCCAGCACTGGCCCCACGGCCAAGGTCCCCAGGGCTGGGCCTGTGGCCAAGTCCCCACCCTCTGCAGGCCTTGATGTAGCAGTCTTGAGGACAAGGCAGAGGGGGGACACTGCTCACATCCAGGACTGTCACTGGGCAGCAGAGCAAACCAGCGCCCGACAAGGAAGGTGGAGGATTGAGGGCCACCCGCCCCAGTACCCTTTCATGTGGCACAGCCTTTGAGGCTCAGCAAACACGCTCAGTCATGTCACCAGAAAATGACAGTGATAGAGCTAAGCCTTCCCAATTGAATAGAAACTAAGAAAGAAACCCGATGCCTTTTCCTAAATGACATCATTACCAAAGTGTCAAGCACTCATCTTGATCCGCCCCTGGTTTCAAAGCCAACAAACACTTCCTACCTCGCAGTTTTACCAAGAAACAGAGTTCAGAACTACACGCTAGGGAGTCATAGCGGCGGTGGTGGCGAGGTGGCATTGGCGGCATGAGTAATTTATTAGGAATATTATTATTAAGTGTTAGCATATAAATTTTATTATAATAAAATATATTAAAATAAAGGTATTTCTGTAAAGAAAGAAACACCAAATAAGCTTCTTATGGAAAAATCACATAACATTAAGTAGGTAGTTTACAGCCATCTGATATGAATCCTGGGATATTCTCATTTCATACAAACAGAAGTTTTTAATTGTATGCAGAATATATGCACTAAGACCATTTTGTTAAGTATTTTCACTGAATACTCTACATAAGTTATCAACTACATACCCCCTTAATTATAACAGGAAAAAAATTTACTTACAATAACTTTACAGTAAACATTGAATATAATATTAAGTATAAATATAATGCATAAATATATGTTTTATTTCATAAAAACTGAAAATGAAAGTGAGGGATTCATGTCTGTTATATTCCTCAGTTTTCCCAATTTACAAATGCTTAAACAATCCTATCATACTGAGGATGATACGGAGGATCCACTAGATCAAATATTGATTCCCATTATAAATAGAAATCATTTCAAAATACAATTATGATCACAAAATGAAAATTTTAGAACTTTATCCTACATAGATTTCTCTAAAGAATGGTTGGATTGACATCAGCTTCATTAGAAGACAACTTATGTTTAAAGCCATCATATCTTTCTATACTATTCTTCTTTTGCATCCTTAATTACTTGTATGATATATTCCTTTTGCTACATAACTAGCCGTCCCAAAGGACTTATTCTAATGGTACTCACCTGCATCCTTGAACATATATACCATCTTACACTGACTGTAAATAGCCAAACCACCTACTTTGTCAGTTCAGAGACAACAAATCAATGCATGATAAATAACACCATTCCACTTTGGACTAAAAAACAGGAGGTTAAAGTGTTTCCCATTATTGCTACCAAGAAAAAAAGAAAATTTCCTGCCTTTGAAAATAGGCGTTGACTTCTCCTGACAGAATGTAAGTTTATCTACAGAAAAGATCCACGAATTCTTAACACATTTTTTTCCATAATAATATAGTCTGTCCTTTAAAAAATAAATGTAAGAAACAACTGTATATATTCTCTATAACAAGTAGGTAAACCATTTCACATACCAACAAAGAGTTGGTTTCACATACCAACACATACGCTACTGTATAGATATAGGTATATTCCTATATTGAGGTTCTTATAAGGCAGACAGATACACATATGAATACATATATCACAAGGTATCGTGCATTTACAATAGCATAGGAACAAACATAAAAAAAATAGCCATGAATTATGGTATGTCCCCATGGTGGTAGTAGATGGTGGGCAAGGGTGCTGAGAAAAAAGTATAAATGAAGAGAAAAAAGTTATGGATGAAATGGCATTTAAACTTGGTCTTGATAAGTGAGTAGAATCACAGTAGAAAGATGGATTATAAAAGCAGTCCATGCGGACTAAATATTATGGGTAAGTTCTGAGTATTCTCATGTATATAATTTAATTAGAGACCAGAAATTGAAGCACATAAAACTGTCAGGATAGGTACTCAAATATGGGTCTAGCTATAGACCACTGAGTGCCAGAATAAAGCGTTCACAATTGATTTGGTAACTAAGAGAGAGAAATTGAAGGATTCTGAGGAGAAAACCTGACTTGCAAGAGAAGATGGGAAGTCTACTGGAATTTGTAGGAATGATGTTGAAAAACAATTTTGACAGTGTAGGTAAGAAAATGTAACCTTGGGGGCGCCTGGGTGGCGCAGTCGGTTAAGCGTCCGACTTCAGCCAGGTCACGATCTGGCGGTCCGTGAGTTCGAGCCCCGCGTCAGGCTCTGGGCTGATGGCTCAGAGCCTGGAGCCTGTTTCCGATTCTGTGTCTCCCTCTCTCTCTGCCCCTCCCCCGTTCATGCTCTGTCTCTCTCTGTCCCAAAAATAAATAAACGTTGAAAAAAAATTAAAAAAAAAAAAAAAGAAAATGTAACCTTGAACTGAGGGAACTAGTTATAAAAGACGCCCGATAGCTATCGGTATAACTCTAGTACTTTTCTATAGCAAATTTCCCCAGAAACGGATTAAAACACCAACATGCTAAGGAAAATCATATGTTGTAGGGAAGGCCAGCAAAAGAAACTATGTGCATATGTATGGATAATTTTTTGTTTTGGATGCTACTTTTTTTTAACAGTATGGTAATTAATAACTTCTGTGCACCATAAAAAGATAAGAAGACAAAAGTAGTCTGGGCTTAACTTACAAATCAACAGACATGCAAAAAATCATCAAGGACATCTGTGTGTTATACCTCCCTCAGTAGTATGTCAAAAAGACAACCTACTCTCTCAAGAACGATGCCTGCAAAAAGCAGAGAGGAAAAAGCTCTCCTCAAGAACGCTTTTTGTTTTTCCTACAGCAACATTAATTACATCGTCGGCTAGAGCTGAAAGCATGAGATAAGCAGAAGCAATCTGATTCTCATCTTGTTTAAACTTGTCAGTTCTAAAATGAAGTCAAGAGTTAGGGAAAATGGAGAAGGTCTCCTTCCTCATTTAAAGATAAATGGGAAGTCCAACTCCTGAATTTTTTTAAAAGGAGGGTTACTCTCTAGAAGACAGTTGTCTCTTTGAAAGTATTTCTAATTCAGCCTCTCACATGACAGCCTCCCAGAGTCTGAGAGTGATATGTTTCATCAGGAGACGCTCCCATCTTCAGTGCAGCTCTGGATCACCTGTTCTGCCTTTGACCCTCTGCTAAAAGAAAATGGATCTCTACAGGGCTTAGAAGCTGCCAAGACTTAACAAATTTTTCAGCTGAACTTTTGCTTCAACTCAGTGTTCTTACTTCCTAGTTCTGCTGTTTCATGTGGCATGCTAGGCAACCCTAAAGAGAAGCTACTTTCAATAAGCACTTATTTGTTAGAATTCTGACTCCCAATATGATCCTGGAGATTAGATACATGTTCCTCCAGAGAAGAGAAAGAAGGAGAGGGAAAACTGAGGAAAGAACAAGAATAGATGAAGTATGAATACGTAGATCACCTAGTGAAGGGAGGGTTAGAGAGTATGACACAGAGATGTGAAACAAAGCGTCTGAGGGGATGCGATGCCTGGGATTTGTCCCAAGTATCAAAACACTATGAATGTACCATATATTGAAGGGAATTTCAATACAGATCGTATCCAGTCAACATTTTTTTTCCTTCTGAGTTGTGAATCCCTTTCCTCTTCTAGTTGTGTATCCCTAAATTTTTCCTCAACTAAAGCCTTTTATTTTTTCAAGTGTTAAACGAGTGGAATGAAAAGAAAGAGACCATTTTATTTCTCATTTCTTGGACACATTTTTTTTATCCCTTAGAAAGTAAATCCATTCAAATAATTACTTATTAAAATTATCTGGGACAATGCTTTAAAAAGCCCAATGCATGAATGGTTTTATTGTTGAGATTAATATATTTCACCAAATTCTACCCACTATTACATATCCAGACTGCTCTGATTGTTCACATGAATTTTTTAATGAGATATATTTTTAAAGTGTATTCTTTCAAGAATTTTTTTTTTAAATAGAAGCTTAGGCACATGAGTGAGGTCTGACTTTATGGGGGGAAAAATATCACTTGAATCAAGACATGAGGTCTAGTCTATGCACTGATGCAGTGCCTACAATTCTGATGTGACATTCCAATGAAATCCTGAAAGTTAATACTTCCTAAATTCAGGTTTAGGGTACATGGGCTGGGAGAAAACAATTTCTCCATTATCTTCTTCATAATCTGAATCTTAAAGGTCACTTAATGATGGCAAATTGATGGGAGAAAAACTAAAAGCAACAAAAACAAAACCAACAAATAAGTTTTATTGTCAATTGAAAAAATAAATAACCAGCGCTGACAAGTAACAAAGAATCCTGATTTTAAAAAAGAAAGTGCATTTGCCAATTTTTTCTAATCTCTTTAAAGGTTTTCAATAGTTCTAAATTAAATCCCTTTCACCCTTATCTCTTTTTCCATCAGAAAATCTGAAGAGTATTTGGATTCAGACATCCACTGCACCAAAGATCTTTCATTACACAGCACAAACAAGCAATTTATTGAACAAGAACCCAATTACTTAACCTAGCTTCAGGTTTCATTCTATCTACCCTGCCGCATCTACCTTGACAGAAGCTTACTCATCTCTTCTGATGGACGTTGCTACATATCAGTTGCCATTCTTGTTTTCAAACTTATTGATAAACGATGTTAATGACTTGACTTTTACATCACAAACTCTCAATAGTAAATGCACATTAGAAGAACCTAGGAACCTACAGCCTGAGTCCCATCCCTACAGATTTTGATTTAATTCATCAGGACTGGAACCTGCGCATTGTTATTGTTTTTAAATTTCTCCAGATGATTATAATTTACAGCTAATGTTGAGAAGCATTATTTGATGTGAATAGCCACCAAAATTTCGTTATTATATTAGAATTATGAACAGCTGTTAGGAACCATTTTAGTTTAGCTTAATTTCCAAAGCAGTAATATTTTAAAGAAAAGCCTTGGGGGCACCTGGGTGGCCCATTGGTTGAGCATCCGAATTCCTCTCAAGTCCTGTCCTCCTGGTTCATGAATTTGAGCCCCGGGTTGGGCTCTTTGTTGAGAGCTCGGAACCTAGAGTCTGCTTCATATTCTGTGTGTGTGTCTCTCTCTGCCCCTCCCCTGCTGACACTCTGTCAATCTCTCTCTCTCAAAAATAAATAAACATTAAACAATTTTAAAAAAGGAAAGCCTCTAAAAGTTTACACTCATGTAGACATCGTTACCTCACAGGAAAGTCTATTTCTTTGGTTTCCTTTTTAACATTAAATCTTTAGAGAAAGTTCCCGATATATTTCAAAGTATCCATGTACACGACTGCTCATGACAACGCTGTTTTTCTTAATAAGTTCAATAATACCGACAATAAAGAAGTGGAGTTACACACACAAACACAGAGAAAGAGAAAGAGAGGGAGGAGAGGGCAGGAGAAAGGAAGACACCAACTAACTCACATAAATGGGAATAGGGAGAATGCCTTCAGTGTAAAATACTTTACGGATGTACTTATAGGCATATATGTACATGCATAATACCTTTTTGAAGAACACTGTAAAGGGTGGTTTCTAGAAATATAAGGTTAGGCTTTTATTTCTAGTATATACCTTTTTAATTCTTTCTATATTCTAATCATTTGTATGAACTGGTTTCATATATTTCAACTAGGAGAGACTATTTGGACAATGGGATAACAAATCATTTGTTTCTTTTTTAGAAGTTTTCAGTATTCTCC
This sequence comes from Leopardus geoffroyi, assembly GCF_018350155.1. NCBI lineage: Eukaryota > Metazoa > Chordata > Mammalia > Carnivora > Felidae > Leopardus > Leopardus geoffroyi. The sequence continues at coordinate 60,575,734 of NC_059331.1, forward strand.
CAATACTGATGTGCAATTAGCTACCCACACTCTTCCTTGTGCTACCGTTTGGAGGTGATGAAGTTACCAGTCTTCTACATGATGGCCCATTAGCTATTTTAAAGAAAACAACAATGTTTTCCTTTGGTGGAAACTCATTTCAGATTTTCTTCATATCCTTTTGAAGACTGTACTGTGTGTCTAGTATTAATGTGCTGGTATTAAAGGATATGAAAATAATTTCACCAATTTGTGCCATGAAGAAGCTTACATTCGATCAAGGAGATAAAAATAAAAACATAAATAAAAAATAAAAAGTAGTAATTTCATTGCAAGTTCCTTTGTAAACAGAGGAAACAAATGCCCACAGGGGAGTCTATTCTCTCAAGATGGTGAGCAACCAATACAGGGAGTGTAAAATTGGCAAATGGGCATGGAACATGTTTCTCAAAATTTACTTTTCAAGTTAACAGAATTTTGATGTGTTATTTTAGTTCAATTTTACAACAGTACCAGATATTATTATTCCCAATTTATAACTGCATAAGTAGCAGCTCACGATATAATGGCTTTAAGATCTTTTCTTCTCTGACCATGTTCTGATTCATCAATGTTGCTCTACAATAGCCAAGAATTAAATATACTTTCTAAATATGGTCTGATCAGTGCACAGGCAAGTGACACTACTGAGTCCACTGATTTTAGCACTAATATCTCTGATAATTTGTTCCAGAGTGAAGAGAGTGGAAGGAAAAATAGAGTTGATAGAAGCAGTTGGGTATATGGAGAAAGAAACAGCAAAGGCTGCCTGGAAGACTCAATGATGGCTTCAGAGAGCAGGCAGTGTTGGCTTGAACTGAGATTTGAAAAGCAAGGTTGAGTATTCCGGGGATAAATAGTGGGGTCTTCATTCCAAGCACAGGGAGTAATACAACCAGAATACTACCTGTTTAGACACTATGGATGCTTTCCACATTGTGTACAGTCACAAGAACAGGAACAAAGGGGCAAATGGGAGTGAGGTTTGAAAGGGAGATAGAGGACTGACCATTATTGTCTTGGGAATTTGGATATGATTGTACAGGCAATTAATATAACAACATAATAACTCATTTTATGTCCTGGAGAAAGACCTGTGTGTCTTCCCGACATTAAAAAGGAATGAAAACATGTATAATAGAGATGCGCTCAGCTAAAATAAAACATCGCCTAAATATCAGTAGTTTTTAAGTTGAAATGACAATTTCATACTTTTGTAATTTTTACTCCCCATCGGGAACACAGTTACACACTTTTGTGAGAAACAATGGTCTTTTTCATTAAGCTATGCATGGTATAGAAGAGTCAACAGGTGCCTAACATGACTGCTTGTGGTTAGGATCACTTTCAAATTTATTTTGGCATAGTATTTCCATCAGAAAATTCTAAGTCAATAATTTTTTTAAAAAATTGGTACTTCTAGGGGCGCCTGGGTGGCGCAGTCGGTTAAGCGTCCGACTTCAGCCAGGTCACGATCTCGCGGTCCTTGAGTTCGAGCCCCGCGTCGGGCTCTGGGCTGATGGCTCAGAGCCTGGAGCCTGTTTCCGATTCTGTGTCTCCCTCTCTCTCTGCCCCTCCCCCGTTCATGCTCTGTCTCTCTATGTCCCAAAAATAAATAAACGTTGAAAAAAAAAATTGGTACTTCTATTACAGGCCATTTATTGCAGGCTGTTTACTATGATTCTTTGCTTACAATTTCTTGTCAAATGAAAAGCCCTAACTTAGCTTCTCCCGAACAATTTCAAGCTTTAGCTTCTATAGTACAGCTGTCTACTGCATATCCTAAAATTGGTATCCCTACTGGGAACAACAGGAGACCATGGTGAGGAAAGAAAACACACAGCAATATGTATGAAAAGAGTTTTTTTTGTCTCTTGGTTTTAATGTTCTTTAAGATAGCATGCTGGTTTCCTCTGATGCAAGAAGATTCCTCAAAAGACACTAAATTTAGAGTCTTTAAACAATATTCTGCTCTATGAAGTTCTTATCAAACATTCATTGTTGAGATTTTTTAAATATGGGTTAATAAGTAGTTTCAGACAATAGCAGAACAAAACTACTTATTTTATATTTGGAATACAAGACAAAATTGTATTTGTGTGATACAATGTTAGGGACTATATTGGTTATTTTTACTTGATAGAAGTATGATTTATAGTGTCTTTGTGTAGATTGTGATTGTTTCATGTTTTATTGTCAAATTTCCTTGGCTGATAAAGCCACAGATAATGAAGCTGGCACAAGAGGTCATTGTCTAGAGTTTTCAAGGTCAAAATGTCAATTAAGATCCATGAGCTACTCATTAGGACCGGAAAAAAATGAACATGCTGAGCAAGAGGAGATTACAAGTCTGGGATATCAAACATCTGTATTGACTTATGACAGCGTCAAGTTCTCCCTTTTGTGAAGTGATTTAGAGGGGCAAATTACTTTTTCACTAATTTGACAAAGATGACACTTTTTAAAGCTTCCTAATATAGGTTCAAAGATGCTTCATCACATACATCCATAAACCATGATACATATATTGCATCAAATTCTCCAAGTACATATTGTCCATTTCATCTAGCAGAAGCATTAATTTATTTCCTTCATTCATTTGACAAAGACTTATAATTTCCTGAGTATGTACTGTGAATAAAGTTCTGGGTTAGCCAGAGGAGAGGGGGAAAAATGAGGTAACCACGATTTCTGTCTCAAATACCCTACAGAGATAGATACTAAGCAATTAAATACACGATCAGTTAATTATAGCTGGTATAAGTGTCACAAAGGGAAAGTGCATGATGTGAGAACATACAATTATTATCATATAGGACCTTCAATGAGAGAATCATGTGGTATGAACATATCCACAGAATATAGATATTAATTTACTAACTAAATATAATTGAATATGTATTTATTGAGAACCCACTATATTCCATTCATTCTGTGGGGGTTAAGGATGTAAGAAAATCATACGATGTAATTGGGGAAACAGACATATGTACAGAAAAATGCTAAAAGCTACAGAAGCACAGATAAAAGGTGGTCCCTGAGATTTAAAAAAGAAAAAGAAAAATACTTGAAAGAGAGAACCGGTTCATTCATTTAATAAAATATTTATTAAACATTTATCATTTTTGCAATTTGGTGCTTGGTGTTAGGGTCTTATGTCAATAAAATATAACCCCTGTCTGTAAATGACTCACTTTCTACAGCAGTGGTCGAAACCAGGATGGTTTTCTCCTCAGGGGACATATGACAAAGTCTGGAGACATTTTTTTTTTTTTTTTTTTTTTTTTGTCATAACTGGGGAGGGGGCACTACTGTCATCTAGTGGATAGAGACCAGAGATACTGTGAAACAGCCTACAATACAAAGAACAACACCCCCAGTGATGAATAATTATATATCCCCAAATGTCAATAGTACCAAGGTTGATAAACCCTTGAGAGCCGCAGAGAAATAAGTAACCAATTACAATGCAGTATTATTAGTGATGAAATTGGGCTGTGTTTTAAACGACTAAGGAAAGTAAAGGAATAAATGTGATGCATTAAGGAGAGTAGGCAAGGAAAATCATTTAACATGGTACACTATTATTGCAAATTTTGGTGAGATTCTGGAAATGCCTGTCAAAATGAAGATAGCAAGGTTAATATAGAATGGATGTGAGAGGGTTTTTGAGAGGTAAAACAAACGTTAATTTATGAAGCAATTATATGATGAAAGTTTGTGAGGTTGAAACAGATGGAAGAAGCAGATGGAAGAGTCAATGCTTTCCTTACAATTTGTTTTGTTTGGGTGGTAGGTTAGATGGTGTTAACATGAATATATATCAAGACAAAGGTGAAAGACAGTTTTGAAAGATATTAATGATAATAAAAATAGCACTTACATGTTACATGTCAAAGAGTATGTTAGTCACAGCAAACTATTAAATGTGTCATAACCCTTGTTAAGGAGGTAGAGCTATGTAAAGTAAGTAGTTATCTCTAATTTTTAAGAAAGGGAAAGAGAGATTAAATACATCACTCAAGGTCCCGTTGCTTATTTGTGGCAACATCCAAACTCCAATTGATATTTATCTTCTGAAGCCAGTGTTGTCAACCTCTATGCTCTACTGGATAAGGAAAGAGAGACTGTAGACCATCTAGGTGGAGTTTTCACAGTTTGGATTTAGATTGCTTGGGTTCTCCAAAAAGTGAAACCTGGCATAAAGGTTTATATACTGCCAGTTTCTTAGGGAATACAATTCCAGGGAAGCAGAAGTGAGGGGAAATTTGCGTGAGACACAGATATACGGAGAGAAAACATTCAATTTTAAGTCAAGCACACTTGATGGTTTGATTGCTGGAATGTCTTCTAAGAGACCATCCTAACTGTTGCATTTCAGGACAGCCCATGGATAAGACAAAAGGGAGAATATTCACCACCTCTCAACAACATTAGTTAAAAATTTGCTCTAAAAACTTTGAACTCTTCTGCCTTTCCTACATTGCTCATCTAGAGATACCAAGTGGGTGTCAGTGGCAACAGAGATGTCTTGAGGCAGGAGGCAAGAAAGATTCAGCATGAATGGAAGATAAAACACGATGAGTTGTGCCAGTGAGAATCAATCACAAGGAAAGCTAATGCAAAATAAGAGGCCAAGCCCTGAAACAAATACAACTGGGAAGCTATGCAATGGTGTGTACGAAATAGCTGACCTATCTGCTCTAAATATTACCAGCTTTGTTGCGCTCAAGTTATTTCCCCTTCTGGGGTCTTAATTTTCTCATCTTCAAAACAGAGAAAATCATAGTACCTATCCAGTAGTATTGAGAGGACTGAAGGATTTAATATATATTAATAATTTAAAACAGAATGAACATAAGCACCAAATGCATTTATCATTTATTATTGACATCACCATCATCGTTGTTGAGAAGGAGGATATCAGCCCCTTAATAGCCACAAATGGGCTGAGTCGAACAGCAAGGCCTGGGTGTTGTTAGAGCTGGCCTGGCACCCACAGTTAAGGGTATAATGTCCTCTTGTTGAATATAAATTATCTCGGACAAAACACGAAGATCCAACAATGTCACTTTGTGACCATGATGAAGTGAGACAAAAAACAAAAACTTAATTGATCAAATAGAGAGTACAATAGTCAATATTCCAAAGAGTATTTGAGAAAAATGGATAAAATAGAAGACAGATCACACTGGGCAAATTGATGAGCAGGAGATGGGGAAATCAATCATTTTTAAAGTATGAATGTGAATAAGACAGAGATGGGAATTTAACTTGACGAAAATGTAGGGTTGCAGGAGAAATTACGTATGACAGGGAGAAGTAAACAGTTAGTTTGCTTTAAGAAAGGCTCTGTGGGAAAGAAGTGTTTGCAGATCCAAGAAAGAGAGGGGAAATCTGATGAAGTAAGTTCTTAAAGTACATAGAAAGGAGAGATAGCAAGAAAATCGTTGGAAAACTAACCCTAAGAAGGAAAAGGTATTTCATTCTCTGAAATTGGAGGAGAAAGTGAGATAAATCCTAGTATCACTGAATATGAAGAATCTGTGATAGAGGGTAAAGAGGGGCAGCAAAGAAATTTCATGACTGTTGACTTGTTTTCTCACTGAGGAAATAATCCAAGACATCTGTTGAAGTTAAAGGATAGTAGCTTGGTAACACTGGGGCAGCCACAACAAAAAAGGGACCTGGAGCTAGCAGGAAAGAAAAAGGTATCAGACATTAATAAGTATGCAGCCAACACTTCCTTTTGTGGGCCGCAGTGAGAGTGGAAAGTGCGCCCCAAAGGCCTCAGGCACACTGGGAGAGTACAAGGTGATAGAGCACTGCCTGCCTACCCCAAACGCCATACTCTGCGCCTCTATCACGTGCACATCTTTGTACATAATCATGCTGTCAACAAGTTCCACTTCTGGTACTTTGTCTCTCAGCTGAAGAAGATGAATATATCTTCAAGGGAAATTGTCTACTATGGACAGGTGTTTCCGAAATACCCCATGTGGGTCAAGAACTTTGGCACCTGTCTGTGCCATGACTCCCCAGTGGCACTCACAATATGTACCAAGAGTACTGGACCTGACCACTGCAGGTGCTGTTACCCAGTGCTACTGAGACATGGACACCTGGCATTGCACCTGGGCCCACTCGATCCAGATTATAAAGGTGGAGGAGACTGCAGCCAGCAAGTGCCTACCAGCAGCCAACCAACTCCATGACTCTATGATCAAGTTCCCACTGACCCACCGGGTCTTGCATGGCCAATAGAAGCCATGTTTTACCATGAAGAGGCCCAAAATCTTCTTTTAGATACAGAGCTTCCCTGTCCCTAGGTCTGCCCAAAGAAATGCCTTGGGAAAACCAAAAACCCAAAAAGCCAAACAAACCAACAAACAAAAAAACCTAAACAAAACAAAACAGAGAGAGAGAGAGAGAGAGAGAGAGAGAGAGAGAGAGAATGCGCTTAAGGCAGAAGATTCTACACTCATAACCCTAAAGGACCTGATCAGTATAGCTATGTCATGTTTCTGTAGAAGTCCTAAGCATCTGAGATGACAAGGAGACACATAAAATTCTTGGACCAATCCCTGTTATCAATGGCAAGTTTTCTGTGGTGAAAGGTGAAGAGGAACAAACGAATAAAAAGTCTTAAGCGAGCACAATTGAAATGAGCGATGACTGTGTCCAGGCCACATAAACAGGAAAACAAAGCCTGCTACAGAATGACCCATTAAAGGAGCTCAATTTCTAGGTCACTGGAGATAGGGAATGCAGGAGACAGGTGGAGATGTGAGGGTGGGGTGGGGTGGGGGATGGCAGCTACGCTCAGTAGCAGTGCCACCGAAGGAATTTGAAGGTTGGAAAGGTAGAGGGTTTCAGATAAAGAGTTTTAAGATTTTGGAAACCAAACAATTATAAAAGATAGTGAGATGCAGACAATGATCTAGAAATTTGTCCTTGAAGTTGGGCAGTGTTATGGAGGGAAGTAACTAGAGAAGAGTTCCAAGACCCTAGTGGCCAGGAAAGGTGTTACATGTTAACAGATTAACTTTAAAAAGATTACTAAATATTAGTTATCCTATTTTCTCAGGCCAAATAAGATTTCTAGTACACTATAAAAAGAAAGAAGAAAAAGAAAACCCCTTTAATGTTTCATATTATAGTTCAGAAAACTTACATTATTGTATAACAATTTCATTAAACTGCAGTGAGATTTATTTTTACAGAATGCTCATATGCTACAGATAGACATTACCTTCTGAAGAAGATGTCAAATAGACTTGTTTACACCCAGAGAAGCCACGTATGTAGAAAAAGCCTCACACATCCACTACAGTTTCTAAAAGAGCTGAACAAATTGGTGGTTACTACTGATGGAATTTAAAACAGATTCAAAAGATATAAGAAGCTACATTGTTAAAGGAATGGTATATAATTCTTGTGCTTCTTTATGTATGAGATTCTTTTCTAAAAATTTTTTTGATGTTTATTTATTTTTGAGAGAGAGAGACACGCAGCGCAAGAGAGAGAGACAGTGCACAGAGAGGGAGACACAGAATCCAAAGGAGTCTCCAGCTCTGAGCTGTCAGCACACAGCCCTACACGGGGCTTGAACTCATTGACCGCGAGATCACGACCTGAGCTGAAGTCCAATGCTTAACCAACTGAACCACCCAGGTGCCCCTCTAGGTATAAGATTCTTAATTTAAAAAGTAACTGCATAAATCTCGTGACCCTAGGAAATACTTGGTTACACTGAAGCTTTATTTAGCCCTGAAAAGAAATTCAGTGTTCTCTCTTGGTAAAATTTTGAAGAATCACTCATTAGACCTAATTGTTCTTCCAGAACGTCTGGCTGTGAGAGGTAATTCAGTAGGACAGAAAATAAAATATACTCACAGATTACTTGCTACAAATAAGATTGTACTCTCTGTCTGTATCGTGAAACATTAAATCATATTTCCAAAGAGAGCAGTTACCAGATTATCTCCTTGAGAAAATCCATGTGTGTTAATTCTTAACATCTTAACTCTACATTTGGGAAGACCTTATTTTAAGGTTTGACTTTTTCCTGCTGCTGATCATAGACATGAAGACAATAATCAGAACCACTAACATAAGATGACAAAGAAATGCCATAAAAAATACTTACATAAGATATACCAGGAAAACAAACAAACAAACAAACAAACCAACAAACCAACAAACCAACAAAATACTTGTTTTTTCTGGGCAGTCTTATTGTGATATGTAGAATTTTTACAAAGATTAGGTGATTTTGAGTGGCGTTTACAACTAAAAGATAGGAAAAATCAACATTCTTTTAAATTTTATTTTTCTTCTGGAATCCTCAGGCGATATTATAACTGACTCATTTAACTCATCTGAATTAGTTTTTAATAAGCTCTCAAAGGTGGACCAATTGTCTCTAGTTTCTCCTGGGAACTGGAGATAATTAAATGAAGGTGCGATCCAAACTCCTAAGGATATTTTTTGGCTAATTTTTGAGACTTCTTACTTCTAACTAATTTCCCTTAGATCTACATACCATTCTGACCCCACATCTACCATGGGTGATTAAGAGTTCTGCTTGCTTCTTTCACTATCAATAGGAATAACTCTTATTTCAAACTTAGAATTTACCTGCAAAGCTGAAAAACTTGTCAGTTATTATCTACCATTACACTCTGTCTTATTCACACACAAAAAAATCATTTATTGATTTCATATGTAACCAATGATGGGTTTTACATTCTTAGCTACTAACCAACCACTCCTTTTGATTTTGGTATATTGTTAGAATTTAGAATTCAAACCCAATCCTTTACTCTTGTCTCTCAACTTCCACATATCTATTGGCATAATCAGAAGTTAGGAACAGGTCATGTTTGAGAACCTAGAACTCTCTGCATGTCATTTAACAGCCACCAGTCATGTATAGTTATTGGGCCCTTGAAATGTGTCACTACTCTGAACTGAGATGTGCTGTAAGTTTAAAATATAAAGCAGGTATTTAGGTCCTAGTACAAAAATAGGTAAAAACCTCATTAATTTTTATAATGGTTGGATGTTGAAATAGTAATAGTTTTATATATTTGCTAAAATACAACATTGAAATATTTTATAGTGTATATAGTATAGTAGTCTGGCTATAAAAATTTTTAAATTACATATGAGATTCACATTTCCATTTCCCATTACAATTTTATTGGACAGTACTGCCCTAGCACAAAGTTTGAAATTAGCATTCTCAGTAAATGTTGTATCCTACAAAAGAAAGCAGATTTGGAAAATGTTACAGGACACCCTACTATCTGCCCCACCATTTCTCATGAGTTGTGCTCATTCTTTCTCTTTGAAAATAACCAAGATTTTTTTTTCTTTTTTAATGTGTATTTCTTTTGAGAGAGGGGAAGGGGGAGGGATAGAGAGAATCCTAAGCAGGCTCCAGGCTGTCAGAGCTGAGCACAGCATGGGGCTCAGTAGCACGACTGTGAGATCATGACCTGAGCCCAAATCAAGAGTTAGATGCTTAGCCTACTGAGCCACCCAGGTGCCCCCAAAATAACCAAGATTTTCAAACAGCTGTTTAAAGATATACCAACAATTAGCAAGATTTTAAAACAGCTGTTTAAAAGTATGGATTGACAAGAACCAAGTTTTAAAGTGTTTTAGAGTGTAAGCCAATAATTGTAGTCTTTCTACTGCTCACAATGTCATGTGTTATTCTGTAGTCATAACATTCAAAATATCCGAGGAGGTATGAAGTTGAATAGAACCTCTGCATCTTCTATCTCTAGCATTCTTTAGACAGTAAAACAGTTATGCATAGGCGGACAACATTTAAAAAACCAAGGCTCTCACATATTTACTCCTCTGGTCACAAATGTGCAGTGATTTCCCAGGCAGTACTGTCCACATGTATGGAAACAGAAGCTTACCTTACATTTACCTCCTCAATAACTAATAATGACTTGTCCCTACCAATAACACTACAATCATGGGATACAGCTTGGACAGGGTCATGTTTTATAAATGCTGTCTTTAAGAAAAAGAGTAAAGTGGCTACTGGCTCACAAATTGGGTATGAATGCCAGTTAATCATTTTTTATTTAAAGAATGCTTATAGTCTTCATCAAGCCTCAAAGTCCTAGTAGATCACAGAATTGAATATGGATACTGAACAAAAATACTAAAAAGCAATAAAAAAATAAGGCAAATTATATAAATATGCAATTAAGAAACAAAATTCAGAAGGAATAATACATTTGTTTTAAAAGTTCTTTTTCATGGTGCCTGGGTAGCTCAGTCGGTTAAGCATCTGACTCTTGACTTCAAGCTCAGGTCATGTTCTCATGGTTAATGGGTTCAAGCCCTGTATCCACCTCTGCTCTGACAGCTTGGAGCCTGCTTGGGATTCTTTCTCTCTGTGCCCCTCCCCCACTTGCTCTTTCTTTCTCAAAATAAATAAAAATAAACCTTAAAAAATAAATTAAATAAATAAATAAATAAAGTTCTTTTCTCATTTACTAGAAATGAAATGCAAATTAAAATATGACATGATTTTTGTCAATCTAGTCAGCGTTTTTTAAAATTTGACCTTTATTTTTATACAGCAGTTTTATATTCATACAAACTACAGGGCTTATCTTAGTTATATATTGTATGGGTTTGAACGAATATATAATGACATACATCCATCAGTACAGTATCATAAAGAGTATTTTCATTGCCCTAAAAATCCTCTATGATCTTCCTATTCATCCTTCCCTGCCCAGAACCCTTGGCAACCACAGATCATTTTACCGCCTACATAATTTTGATTTTTCCACAATATCATAGAGTTGGAATCACCCGGTACATAGCCTTTTCAGATTGGCCTCTTCCACTTAGCAATATGCATGTATGTTTCCTCCATGTCTTTTCATGGCATGATAGGTTTTTTTTGTGTGTTTGTTTGTTTTTGTTTTTTCAGCGCTGGATAATATTATAAGGTGGCTTGCACGTTTTGCTGAATTAGAGTAAATGTGCTACAAACATCCAAGTACAGGTTTTTGTGTGGGTGTAAATCTTTAACATAAACTTTGAACTCCTTTGGATAAATACCAAGTAGCATATTGCTGGAGACTGTGATTCTTTTTTTTTAATTATTTTAAATGTTTATTTATTTTATGAGAGAGACAGAGTGTGATCAGGGAAAGGGCAGCAGAACCTGAAGCAGGCTCCAGGCTCTGAGGTGTCAGCACAGAGCCCAACTTAAGGCTTGAACCCATGATCTATAAGATTATGACCTAAGATGAACTCGGATACCTAACTGATTGAGCCACCCAGGTGCCCCACTACGATTAGTTTTGTAAGAAAACACCAAACTGGGTTCCACAGTGGCTGCATCATGTTACATTCTTACTAGCAATAAATCAGAGTTCCCATTGTTCCACATCCTTGCTAGCATTTGGTGTTTTGGATTTTGGCCATTCTAATAGGTGTGTAGTGGTACATTGTTTTCATTTGTAATTCCCTGATGACATATAATGTGAAGCATCCGCTTAGATACTTATTTGCCATCTTTCTATCTTCTTTGGTGAAGTGTCTGTTGAGGTCTTTGGTCCATGTTTTAATTAAGTTTTTTGTTTTCTTATTGTTGAGATTTAAGTGTTCTTTGCATATTTTAGAAAACAGTCGTTTATGAGAATGTATTTTTTAATTATTTTCTCCCAATGTTTTACTTATCTTCTCATTCTCTTGACATTATCTTTCACAGAGCAAAAGGCTTTAATTTCAATTTTTATCCAGTTTGTCATTTATTACTTTCATGGATGGTGTCTTTAGTGTTGTATCTAAAAAGTCATTACCAGGTAGCATCTTTTAAATATATGTACATATATTATAAATGATCTAATTTGCGAAGACAAATGTATACAGATACTTACAATTTTGTCTGAAATGGAAAAAAGAACAACATACTTGAATTATGTGGAAATTTTAAATAAATTACAGCATATTCAAAGACTGAAATATCAAGTATGCATCAAACTTATTGAGAATATTCTAATATAGGAAATTATCTATAATAAAATTTTAAAACAAAAGTCAAAAACCCTGATATACTCAATTAAAAAAATGATATTTATAGAAAGACTAGAGTAAATTAAAATATACAAAATGTTTTCTCTGAATAGCAGGATTATGGATGCTTTCAATATTATTTTAACAGTTTAATTTTCAAGTTTTCCAATTTTTTTTAAATTATAAAAATACAAAAAAAAAATCACCCTTTAAAAAACAGATTAGGACAAATCTAATCAGATCAAATGATGAGACAGTTTATATACTGAAGTCTCTGAACAATGCTGATGATATGACTGACATGTGAACTTTAAGTATTCTCCCAATGTTATCAAGTCTATTTTCAGGGAGAAGAAGGAAAATTGATTATATTAAAGGTTTCATCACTGCAGATCCTTACATTCTCTGAAACTTCTATGCCTAATGCACTTTTTTGTTTCAAAATACTTAAACATATAAATTTTGTTTGTTTCAAATACATTAATATATAAATACCAGAAGCACAGAACATACAAAATATTTTTCAACATGCACCAAAATTGGGCAAATTTGATTTGAGCTTCTAAGGTCCCAGGTAAAAGACCTATTCATTTGCTTACCAGTTCTCTCTTTTTTTTTTTTTTTTTTTTTTTTTACCTATTTACTTAGTTAAATATAATTTGTCAAACTGGCTTCCATAAAACATCCAGTGCTCACCCCAACACGTGCCCTCCTCATTGCCCATCACTCACTTCCCCTCCCAGCTCCCCACCCATTTGCTTGTTCTCTGTATTTAAGAGTCTCCTATGGTTTGCCTCCCTCCCTCTCTGTAACTTTTTTTTTCCCCTTCCCCTCCCCCATGGTCTTCTGTTAAGTTTCTCAGGATCCACATACGAGTGAAAACATATGCTATCCATCCTTCTGTGTCTGACTTATTCCATTTAGCATAATACCCTCCAGTTCCATCCACATTGCCGCAAATGGCCAGATTTCATTCTTTGTCGTTGCCAAGTACTATTCCGTTGTAAACATAAACCACATCTCCTTTATCCATTCATCAGTTGATGGACATTTGGGCTCTCCCCATGACTTGGCCTTTGTTTGAAAGTGCTGCTATAAACATTGGGGTACAAGTGCCCCTATGCATCAGCACTCCTGTATCCATTGGGTACTGCCCCTAAGCAAACAACAGTTTGTTCTCAGTTTTTAAGAGTCTCTTATGCTTTGGCTCTCTCCCACTCTAACCTCTTTTTTTTTTTCCTTCCCCTCCCCCATGGGTTTCTGTTAAGTTTCTCAGGATCCACATAAGAGTGGAAACATATGATATCTGTCTTTCTCTGTATGGCTTATTTCACTTAGCATCACACTCTCCAGTTCCATCCACGTTGCTACAAAGGGCCATATTTCGTTCTCTCTCATTGCCATGTAGTACTCCATTGTGTATATAAACCACAATGTCTTTATCCATTCATCAGTTGATGGACGTTTAGGTTCTTTCCATAATTTGGCTATTGTTGAGAGTGCTGCTATAAACATTGGGGTACAACTGCCCCTAAGCATCAGTACTCCTGTATCCCTTGGGTAAATTCCTAGCAGTGCTATTGCTGGGTCTTAGGGTAGGTCTATTTTTAATTTTCTGAGGAACCTCCACACTGTTTTCCAGAGTGGCTGCACCAATTTGCATTCCCACCACCAGTGCAAGAGGGTTCCCATTTCTCCACATCCTCTCCAGCATCTATAGTCTCCTGATTTGTTCATTTTGGCCACTCTGACTGGAGTGAGGTGATATCTGAGTGTGGTTTTGATTTGTATTTCCCTGATGAGGAGCAACATTGAGCATCTTTTCATGTGCCTGTTGGCCATCCGGATGTCATTTCTTCACTGGGTTCTTTGTTTTTCGGGTGTGGAGTTTGGTGAGCTCTTTATAGATTTTGGATACTAGCCCTTTGTCCGATATGTCATTTGCAAATATCTTTTCCCATTCCGTTGGTTGCCTTTTAGTTTTGTTGGTTGTTTCTTTTGCCGTGCAGAAGCTTTTTATCTTCATAAGGTCCCAGTAATTCATTTTTGCTTTTAATTCCCTTGCCTTTGGGGATGTGTCGAGTAAGAGATTGCTACGGCTGAGGTCAGAGAGGTCTTTTCCTGCTTTCTCCTCTAAGGTTTTGATGGTTTCCTGTCTCACATTCAGGTCCTTTATCCATTTTGAGTTTATTTTTGTGAATGGTGTCAGAAAGTGGTCTAGTTTCAACCTTCTGCATGTGGCTGTCCAGTTCTCCCAGCACCATTTGTTAAAGAGGCTGTCTTTTTTCCATTGGATGTTCTTTCCTGCTTTGTCAAAGATGAGTTGGCCATACGTTTGTGGGTCTAGTTCTGGGGTTTCTATTCTATTCCATTGGTCTATGTGTCTGTTTTTGTGCCAATACCATGCTGTCTTGATGATGACAGCTTTGTAGTAGAGGCTAAAGTCTGGGATTGTGATGCCTCCTGCTTTGGTCTTCTTCTTCAAAATTACTTTGGCTATTCGGGGCCTTTTGTGTTTCCGTATGAATTTTAGAATTGCTTCTTCTAGCTTCGAGAAGAATGCTGGTGCAATTTGGACTGGGATTGCATTGAATGTGTAGATAGCTTTGGGTAGTATTGACATTTTGACAATATTTATTCTTCCAATCCATGAGCAGGGAATGTCTTTCCATTTCTTTCTATCTTCTTCAATTACCTTCATAAGCTTTCTATACTTTTCAGCATACAGATCTTTTACATCTTTGGTTAGATTTATTCCTAGGTATTTTATGCTTCTTGGTGCAATTGTGAATGGGATCAGTTTCTTTATTTGTCTTTCTGTTGCTTCATTGTTAGTGTATAAGAATGCAACTGATTTCTGTACATTGATTTTGTATCCTGCAACTTTGCTGAATTTATGTATCAGTTCTAGCAGACTTTTGGTGGAGTCTATCAGATTTTTCATGTATAGTATCATGTCATCTGCAAAAAGTGAAAGCTTGACTTCATCTTTGCCAATTTGGATGCCTTTGATTTCCTTTTGTTGTCTGATTGCTGATGCTAGCACTTCCAACACTATGTTAAACAACAGCGGTGAGAGTGGGCATCCCTGTCGTGTTCCTGTTCTCCGGGAAAAAGCTCTCAGTTTTCCCCCATTGAGGATGATGTTAGCTGTGGGCTTTTCTAAAATGGGTTTGATGATGTTTAAGTATGTTCCTTCTATCCCGACTTTCTCAAGGGTTTTTATTAAGAAAGGGTGCTGGATTTTGTCAAAGACCTTTTCTGCATCGATTGACAGGATCATATAGTTCTTATCTTTACTTTTATTAATGTGATGTATCACGTTGATTGATTTGTGAA
The DNA here is from genome assembly GCF_018350155.1 of Leopardus geoffroyi. Lineage (NCBI taxonomy): Eukaryota > Metazoa > Chordata > Mammalia > Carnivora > Felidae > Leopardus > Leopardus geoffroyi. The sequence goes on from NC_059331.1 coordinate 60,591,154, forward strand.
TGTTGAACCAGCCCTGCAGCCCAGGAATGAATCCCACTTGATCATGGTGAATAATTCTTTTTATATGCTGTTGAATTCGATTTGCTAGTATCTTATTGAGAATTTTTGCATCCATATTCATCAGCGATATTGGCCTGTAGTTCTCTTTTTTTACTGGGTCTCTGGTTTAGGAATCAAAGTAATACTGGCTTCATAGAATGAGTCTGGAAGTTTTCCTTCCCTTTCTATTTCTTGGAATAGCTTGAGAAGGATAGGTATTATCTCTGCTTTAAACGTCTGGTAGAACTCCCCTGGGAAGCCATCTGGTCCTGGACTCTTATTTGTTGGGAGATTTTTGATAACCGATTCAATTTCTTCGCTGGTTATGGGTCTGTTCAAGCTTTCTATTTCCTCCTGATTGAGTTTTGGAAGAGTGTGGGTGTTTAGGAATTTGTCCATTTCTTTCAGGTTGCCCAATTTGTTGGCATATAATTTTTCATAGTATTCCCTGATAATTGTTTGTATCTCTGAGGGATTGGTTGTAATAATTCCATTTTCATTCATGATTTCATCTACTTGGGTCATCTCCCTTTTCTTTTTGAGAAGCCTGGCTAGAGGTTTGTCAATTTTGTTTATTTTTTCAAAAAACCAACTCTTGGTTTCGTTGATCTGCTCTACAGTTTTTTTAGATTCTATATTGTTTATTTCTGCTCTGATCTTTATTATTTCTCTTCTTCTGCTGGGTTTAGGCTGCCTTTGCTGTTCTGCTTCTAGTTCCTTTAGGTGTGCTGTTAGATTTTGTATTTGGGATTTTTCTTGTTTCTTGAGATAGGCCTGGATTGACATGTATTTTCCTCTCAGGACTGCCTTCGCTGCGTCCCAAAGCGTTTGGATTGTTGTATTTTCATTTTCGTTTGTTTCCATATATTTTTTAATATCTTCTCTAATTGCCTGGTTGACCCACTCATTCCTTAGTAGGGTGTTCTTTAACCTCCATGCTTTTGGAGGTTTTCCAGACTTTTTCCTGTGGTTGATTTCAAGCTTCATGTCATTGTGGTCTGAAAGTATGCATGGTATCATTTCAATTCTTGTATACTTATGAAGGGCTGTTTTGTGACCCAGTATATGATCTATCTCAGAGAATGTTCCATGTGCACTCGAGAAGAAAGTATATTCTGTTGCTTTGGGATGCAGAGTTCTAAATATATCTGTCAAGTCCATCTGATCCAATGTATCATTCAGGGCCCTTGTTTCTTTATTGACCGTGTGTCTAGATGATCTATCCATTTCTGTAAGTGGAGTGTTAAAGTCCCCTGCAATTACCACATTATTATCAATAAGGTTGCTTATGTTTGTGAGTAATTGTTTTATATATTTGAGGGTTCCCGTATTCGGCGCATAGACATTTATAATTGTTACCTCTTCCTGATGGATAGACCCTGTAATTATTATATAGTGCCCTTCTTCATCTCTTGTTACCCCCTTTAATTTAAAGTCTAGTTTGTCTGATATAAGTATGGCTACTCCAGCTTTCTTTTGGCTTCCAGTAGCATGATAAATATTTCTCCATCCCCTCACTCTCAATCTAAAGGTGTCCTCAGATCTAAAATGAGTCTCTTGTAGACAGCAAATAGATGGGTCTTGTTTTTTTATCCATTCTGATACCCTATGTCTTTTGGTTGGTGCATTTAGTCCATTTACATTCAGTGTTATTTTAGAAAGATATGGGTTTAGAGTCATTGTGATGTCTGTATGTTTTATGCTTGTAGTGATGTCTCTGGTACTTTGTCTCACAGGATCCCCCTTAGGATCTCTTGTAGGGCTGGTTTAGTGGTGACAAATTCCTTCAGTTTTTGTTTGTTTGGGAAGACCTTTATCTCTCCTATTCTAAATGATAGACTTGCTGGATAAAGGATTCTCGGCTGCATATTTTTTCTGTTCAATACATTGAAGATCTCATGCCAATCCTTTCTGGCCTGCCAAGTTTCAAAAGAGAGATGAGTCACGAGTCTTATAGGTCTCCCTTTATAAGTTAGGGCACGTTTATCCCTTGCTGCTTTCAGAATTATCTCTCTATCCTTGTATTTTGCCAGTTTGACTATGATATGTCATGCAGAAGATCGATTCAAGTTACGTCTGAAGGGAGTTCTCTCTGCCTCTTGGATTTTAATGCCTTTTTCCTTCCCCAGTTCAGGGAAGTTCTCAGCTATTATTCCTTCAAGTACACCTTCAGCACCTTTCCCTCTCTCTTCCTCCTCTGGGATACCAATTATGCGTAGATTATTTCTTTTTAGTGTGTCACCTAGTTCTCTAATTTTCCCCTCATACTCCTGGATTTTTTTTATCTCTCTTTTTCTCAGCTTCCTCTTTTTCCATAACTTTGTCTTCTAGTTCACCTATTCTCTCCTCTGCCTCTTCAATCCGAGCCGTCGTGGTTTCCATTTTGTTTTGCATTTCGTTTAAAGCGTTTTTCAGCTCCTCCTGACTGTTCCTTAGTCCCTTGATCTGTGTAGCAAGAGATTCTCTGCTGTCTTCTATACTGTTTTCAAGCCCAGCGATTAATTTTATGACTATTATTCTAAATTCACTTTCTGTTATATTATTTAAATCCTTTTTGATCAGTTCATTAGCTGTTGTTATTTCCTGGAGATTCTTCTGAGGGGAATTCTTCCGTTTGGATATTTCAGATAGTCCCTGGAGTGGTGCGGACCTGCAGGGCACTTCCTCTGTGCTGTGGTGTATAACTGGAGCTGGTGGGCAGAGTCGCAGTCAGACCTGACGTCTGCCCCTGGCCCACCGCTGGGGCCACAGTCAGACTGGTGTGTGCCTTCTCTTCCCCTCTCCTAGGGGCGGGATTCACTGTGGGGTGGCGTGGCCCATCTGGGCTACTTGCACACTGCCAGGCTTGTGGAGATGGAGATCTGGCATATTAGCTGGGGTGGGTAGGAAAGGTGCACGGGAGCAGGAGGGACAGGCTTAGCTCGCTTCTCCTTAGGTGATCCACTTCAGGAGGGGCCCTGTGGCAGCGGGAGGGAGTCAGACCCGCTGCTGGAGGGGTGGCTCCGCAGAAGCACCGCGTTGGGTGTTTGCGAGGAGCAAGCAAGTTCCCTGGCAGGGACTGGTTCCCTTTGGGATTTTGGCTGGGGGATGGGCGAGGGAGATGGCGCTGGCGAGCGCCTTTGTTCCCTGCCAAACTGAGCTCTGTCGTCCTGGGGCTCAGCAACTCTCCCTCCCTTTGTCCTCCAGGCTTCCCGCTTTCCGAGCAGAGCTGTTAACTTATGACCTCCCAGATGCTAAGCAAGTCCCGCTTGCTGTCGGAACACACTTCGTCCGGCCCCTCCGCTTTTGCGAGCCAGACTCGGGGTCTCTGCTTGCCCGGCAGGCCGCCCCTCCGCCCCGGCTCCCTCCCGCCAGTCCGTGGAGTTCGCACCGCCTCTCTGCCCTTCCTACCCTCTTCCCTCGTCTGCGCTTGGCTCCGGAGACTCCGTTCTGCTAATTTCTGGTGGTCTTCTGGGTTAGTTAGGCAGGTGTAGGTGGAATCTAAGTGATCAGCAGGATGCGCGGTGAGCCCAGCGTCCTCCTAAGCCGCCATCTTCCCTAAACCTCGCTTACCAGTTCTTAAGAGTATGTGCAGAGTGTGTGACATTTTCTAATTTTCTCAGCTTTAAAGTCCTGTCCTCACCACTAAATAAGTAGATCTTCAAGAGGTAGTTCTTATGGGGTAGTAACTACACTCAGCAAGCCCAATCTTAAATCACATCATCACAAAATTACTTTAATTAAAAAGAAAAATAAAACACAAACACTACAGACACATATCCATATCCATATATGTATATATACACACACACACAACTGCAGTTCTCTAGAGATCACCCACTTCAACTTTCCTTAAAGTTCAAATAATATATTCCTGAATTTAACGTGGATCATATGATACAATAATCTTTGGTTTCATTCATCTCATTATTTACAAGTCAATCTTTTCCAGCAAACAGTTAAATAATTTTTTAAAATTAACTGACAATTCTAATGATATATTCACAGTTGCCTAATAGGCTAAAGAAAAAAAGACTCCAAGGAAAAGCAAATAGAGGCCCATTCAACCTCCTTTTAACAACAGCAAAACTCCCGTACTTTCTCACAGTTGAGTCTCCAAGCATTTATTTCCCTTCCTTTTAATTTTAACCACACAGCCAATGTTGCCTTATCTTCCTTTACATTTGTTGTGAAATCTTCTGCCACTTTCTTTTCCCTCTCTTGTTGAAGTTGTCAGTCTCTATTTTCCCTTCAGTATTTCACTCAGCCTTAATGAAAATTAACCTCACAATCAAAATAAAATGGAGCTTAATGGGAGAAAAGAAGAAGGTAATACGTTTGTAAGAAAACTGATGCCATACTTAGGAAAATCAGTGTCAAAAGCTGTGATCATGGTATCACTTAATGATACAACGTCATTAACGCAGCTGATGTAAAGTGATCCTGAGTATAAGTAATTGTGTCTGAGAGAACACAGGTGTGAGTGTACATAACCACCCACTGGATTCCACTCAGGATCTGTGAAGGTCATATGTGGTCATCACATTCAGGACCTCATACCAAAATAGCAGCACCTTTGATGATAAAAGATAAGGCTGGAGCATCAACAGAAAACCAATTGTCTTCTTTATAATGCAGAAAGCTCACACTGCAAGGCATTTCCATTCTAATAGAAATACACTTCACACTTTCCACAGATCAAAAGATATTTGAGTCTCTCATATCTGGCATATGAGGATATTTCCCTTTATGTTCCAGACAATTCTTCCTCTCTCTCTTCTTCTCCCTTCACTCCCCTTCCCTGTTCTCTCCTCCTTGACCCCAGACCATGTTTCCTTACTCAATCACACCACAAGCAATAGTTTCGACTTTACCTAATCAAATACACATAAACTGATCAAAGTGATTAAATGATGAAGCACCAACCAAAGATTTACGATAGGCTCTATAGAAAATGAAGGATACAACATCTCCAGTAAAGCTTATACTTTCAAAGTGGTAAACTTTCTGTCTATTCACTTTTGGTTCCCTTGATTTTGATAATTTTTTCTAAATCTGAAGTTCAGGAAACCAAAGAAAATCCACAAGAGATCTTTAGGGTACAATGATAATCTGGTGTCAAAGTTTTACCTCTTCCTAAACAATAAAAAAAAAAAAAAAAAAAAAAACCAACACCTGAAACTACATATAAAATGTAATTAAAAATCATCCATATTTCTCTAGTAATCCAGTGTTCAGAAACAGTTGACTCTGGAATAAATAGGCTTGTAAATTTTTTAGTATGATTAATTATGATTTAGTAAGGGTAACTAAGTTTTATTAGTTTGCCTGAATTTATGATCTTTTTCTTTTTTAAAAGCAGTATCTTTGGGGCACATGGTAGCTCAGTTGGTTAAATGTCAAACTCTTGGGTTCAAGTCTGGGTCAAACTCCCGGCTGGGCATGAAGACTGCTTGGGATTCTCTCTCTCTCTCCCTCTGCCCCTCTCCTCTACTCATGCTCTTTCTAAATTTACAAAAAATTAAAAACTGAAAAACAAATAAAAAATAAAAGTGCTCTCTTCACTGACAGTAATTCTATTTGTGGCCATAACATTCAAGATTCTGAATGCTTCTTCAGTCTCCATTTTCGTATTTATTGATTTTTTTTTTTGTAGACACATTGTTTTTTTCTTATTTGAAGGAAAGAATGCATGCAGAAGCAGAAAGAAGGGGTGGATGGAGAGAGAGAGAGAGAGAGAGAGAGAGAGAGAGAGAGAATCTTAAGCAGGCTTCACACTCAGCAGGGAGCCTGATGTAGGGTTCCATTCCATGACCCTGGGATCATCACCTGAGCCAGTATCAAGAGTTGGATGTTCAATCAACTGAGCCATCCACATGTCCCTCCATTCTCTTATTTATTAAAGAGTCATGGCCATCCATTCTTAAAGGCAAAACTGCCTGAGGCTCCTGTATAAAAGTACCCAGGTGATTCTAGATCTATCATTTAGTGGTTAATACATGTTTTTGGCTATTGACTCCCTTTTGGGGAAATATTCATCTCCTACTCTCAACTCATGTGGTTCCCATGAAACTGATTCCATTCATAGGTACAGGCCTGACATATGACTCAAACCTGGCCAACAAAAGCCTCACATTTGTCTACCTCAGTGATTGGCTCAAGGATACACACTGACCTCATGAGAACCAACTAAAGCAGGTTTTACTAAGATTTCCCACAGAGAATTCATCTGCTTTTTTTGCAGTAGTTGGCCTAGTGGTACCCACTTGCAAACCCAAGAAGTCTACCTGACAATGGAGCTTATATGAAAGAGAACCAGGGTCTGGAGAGAACAAATGGATTGAGGGACATTGTTTGATCCTCTGAATTAAGCAGCTAATGAGTTTATATATACTGCTGGAAGTCTCAGTTTCCAAGGATAATGATTCTGCCTTTTGTTAAAAGCAATTTGAGTTAAACTTTATGTACCTTGCAACCAAAATAGTCTTAACGGACACACAGCAATGATCACTCTCACTCATATATTCTGTAGAAATTAAAACTGTACAAACTGTCAATGTAATAATATACAGGTTTAAATTACTTAGCATGTATTAAGGAAGGCTTGTTTTTAATCTCTCTGATAGGATTTAGTTTCTACAAAGAATATTTTATCTTATAATTAGCCATGTTCTCCCATATGAAAAGGAAAACTGAGAAGCTCCTGGGTGGCTGAGTTGGTTAAGTGTCAGACCCTTGGTTTAGACTCCGATCATGATCTCACAGGTTCATAGGTTTGAGTCCTGCATCAGCTCAGCTCTGACAATGCAGCCCTGCTAAGGATTAGCTCTTCTTCTCTCCCTCTCTCCCTCTCTCACTCTCCCAAAATAATTAAACTTAAAAAAAAAAAGGAAGACTGAGATAGATAAATTTTTCAAGAGCTTATTTGATCACACGTCTAATGGAATTCCAAGGCAAACCAAGAATAGTTGGAAGCATTCCACCCACAGAAGCTAGGGGCAAGGTTTTTATAGAGGAGAAAAAGAAGCAAAGCAATTATTTGACTGGTTATAGCTTAAGCAGTTGTCTGATTTGGGAAAGCCTAGGTGGCTGTGACTGGCCGTCCTCAGGGTTCATTTTCTTGAATTCAAATGCACGGACTCTGGCTTAGTGTTTGGTTTGCTTAATGAGGCATTAGAGCCACCCCTGTCTAGTGGCCTCCTTCTTTAAATATTTTCACACCAGCATATATTCTCCATAGGTTTAAGTTTAAATATAGGGACAGAAACAAGCCTTGCTGAAGCAAAGCTGTTAGGGATACTTCTTTTTCTTTTAAGTTTATTTATTTATTGAGAGAAAAAGAGAGACAAAGAGCTTGAGTGGGGGAGGGGCAGAGAGAGAGGGAATAGAGAGACCCAAGCAGACTCTGTGCTGATAGCAGCACACGCTGAGAGCAGCACGGAGTCTGACTTGGGGCTTGATCCCACGAACCGTGAGATCATGACCTGAGCCAAAATCAAGAGTTAGATGCTTAAATGACTGAGCCACCCTGGTATACCATTAGGGATGATTCCAACCTGACCTTCTCAATTTAACTTTAATACTAACAGAGACAAGGATGGCTCACACTGTCCAAATATCTTTCTTATTCAATTATTAGATGGATTTTTTATGAATGAATTTTATCATAACTGCTAATTGATTAGATAATTGCTCATCATTTAGCAATAACAGAAGTCCATAATATTTTATTTCATTTATGGGGTTATATACTTAAAGCATAATTATATTTATTGTCATGATAAAAAGATTTGTTTTTTTTTTTCTTTTTTCTTTGAGAGAGACAGAACACAAGTTGGGGAGAGGGGCAGTTGGAGAGAGAAAGAATCTCAGGCAGTCTCCACATTCATCATGGAGCCTGATGTGGGGCTCAGTCCCACCAACCTGGGATCATAAACTGAGCCAAATCAAGAGTCTGACGATCAATCAGCTGAGCCACCCAGGAGCCCCAAAGTGGGTTTCTGATATGATTTCCCAGTACCTTAAGCATTGGAAATCTTCAAACTGGTCTTTCTAAGGATTGTTTTCAGACTATCAGGCCAAATTTTCTCTCTATATCACCTGCTTTATGCTATATGCTATATTGCTCTGGGTATTACAATCATAATTTATGCCAGTGTGTGTTGATTGTCACTTTTATGTATTTGGTCTTTATTACTAATTGCATAAATGCCTGTTTGCACGTATTTGTCAAAAATTGATTTTTAGGGAGAGTAGTATTGGATTTTACACTTTTCTAATGCTTTCAAACACATTTCTGTCTCACTTATCATCACCTAGGACGTTTTTCTTCTTAATTAGATTGCTGCGAATGTGCTAAGGTACTATCTCTCCACTTCAAGCCCCCATCTTCTCAGTTCTCTGATTACATGGCAACACGTTCTCTAACTCTTGCTTCAGTTGCTTCAGTTTATGACATTATCTAAATCACACCTCTTAACTGAAAGAACCTTTTCACCAGAAAATGCAGATCCAACTAAGAGTCAAAAAACCTCGATATTGAGTTACTTTCTATGAACTACATTAAGCATTTTCTCCACCTCAAAGTCACAAGTATTTTGTCTTTATTTAAATACCATATGATACGTGTTCACCAGAGCCTTGCAGTTAAGATACACTCAATGATTATGTTGAGTCATAAGAAAACCCATTGACTGACAGAGGTAATGGACACCATACATTTTTGCTTCTCGGTCTTTTCAATTGTGGCATTCAACATAAGTCTGTTAGCTGAAATAAGAATTTCTAGGCTGATCAGTAATTCAATAAATTATTAACTTCAGTTGAATACATGTGTCAGCACGTAATTAAGAAGGTCATCAACTCAACAAGAATGATGCTACCATCTTCATTGTGTATTAACAACCTCTCAAAGAGTAGCTCTTCAGTCTTCGGGGTTTGCACTGAATTCATGCTTTGAATACAATTCTTAATCCAAGATTAATTCATTTAAACTTTACCTTTGTGTACAACCTATCTACTGCAAGCAGGCTTTAGTGGGACTATTGGAACTCAGGGACTCTATAATGCCAAAGTGTTAAGACTAAAGGAGTTTAATACGAGAACATTTATATTTTATCAGAACATGTGAAGTCATCTTCTTCATTTGTATTTTGGTCTACCACATTATTTCATGAAACTATTTTCTCCTGAAAATCAATTTGCCACAAAGCTTTATTGTATAACCTGTTATATACGATGCATTAGAGGTAATAAGAATTTCAAGTTAGAATGGTTACTTCTTTTGAGGAATGTCCATTATTATTTACAAATATTTTAAATTCTCTAACAACATACAATGAGATATGATAATAACTGTATGTGGTCAACTCCCCTAATGGTACAAATGGGAAGAATGTAGATACTGATGAAGGCTGAGAAAATGTTTCAAAAAGCAGAATTCGAAATTTTAGGATTGATAAACAGCACTTTTATAAAAGGGTGAAATTAAAGGAAATAAAAAGTGATCACAAGGATGAAGTATCAGCACTACATCATTACAGAGCAGTCAGAAAACTAACCTTAGTTTGTCAATGAGGTGGATGACATAAAAAATTAAAATCCAGGGATGTCTGGGCGGCTCAGTCCGTTAAGTGTCTGACTTCAGCTCAGGTCATAATCTCGCGGTTCCTGGGTTCAACCCCACATCAGGCTTTGTACTGACAGATCAGAGCCTGGAGCCTGCTTTGGATTCTGTGTCTCCCTCTTTCACTGCCCCTCCCCCACTCACACTCTGTCCCTCTCTCTCTCAAAAAAACAAACATTAAAAAAAAATAAAATCCAGACAGATATTTTCAAAACATTATTGTGCAGACAGTAGATTCACAAAAATACAAGTATTATCAATTGACAATTATGGGGATTTCTTTAGAAACTCTGAACTGTTTCTTTAGAAACAACTCAGTTGTTCCTGTCATCACTCCTCTGATTTGTAAACGAAAATGACAATACAGTATTCAGTAGCAATAATTTAGAGAGAAAATAATCAAATAAACTTTGAACTTGAGGTGAGAACCATAGTTAAATAAGAAGAGAACCCAAAGCAGTTAAACAAAATACATTTTAAAAATTAAAAATCAGATGAAGAGAGACAGGAGAAAAACTAGGATGCAAGAGTTTTATGAAAACAAAGGGAAGAAAGTATGTTTCCTCCCCTAAGTTTCTTTTCTTGTATGAGAATGCACACTTAAGGCTTTATCACAACTTGTTATTTTTAGTTCACGGTTCTTAATAGACAAGCTAACCTATAATTACCAAAGAATGACTCGGAGTAGTTCTTCAGATAACAGGACACTGAAAACACATTTCCACTTAACAGGAGGGGATTCGTTGGTAGAATGTGTTAGAAAAGCTGCAAATCGGGGCGCCTGGGTGGCGCAGTCGGTTAAGCGTCCGACTTCAGCCAGGTCACGATCTCACGGTCCGTGAGTTCGAGCCCCGCATCAGGCTCTGGGCTGATGGCTCAGAGCCTGGAGCCTGTTTCCGATTCTGTATCTCCCTCTCTCTCTGCCCCTCCCCCGTTCATGCTCTGTCTCTCTCTGTCCCAAAAATAAATAAACGTTGAAAAAAAAAATTAAAAAAAAAAAAAGAAAAGCTGCAAATCTCCTACAACAAATACCAATCCTCTCATTCAGGGGTTGTTTTTCATCACTGACTAAAAAATATAGTCAATCCATTAAACTTTCTTTCAAGTTCTAAAATTGTCCCAGGTGAATTATCAGGGTTTTTTCCCCCATCATGTCACTCTGGTGGGCTGATAAAGACCCAAAAACAACATATGGTCAAATGTTTACTGTCAAACAGCAATCTCTTAACATTAAAAGAAAATGGGTTTTGGGTTCAAAACTACATTAAAGAAACACTTTTGTTAGTTTGTTTTTAGTTTATTATGTGCCAAAAACTGAGGTGGGCACAAGCACCCCCCCTCAAAACAAAACAAAAACCCACAAAAATAAAAAACAGAAAAACAAATGTATTACCATTTAGTGATAAAATTAAACAACAACAACAAAAGAACACACAAATACCAACAACACGATATGATGTGGTAAAACATTCTGAAAAGATAGAAGGGAAAGTGACTTTTTGTAAGGTGAGAAAAAGGCAAGTAGTTAACTAACTTGGATCTTAAAAGAGAAGTTGTTTTCCTTTTGTTGTTATTGATTTTTGTCTTTTTTTTTTCTGAAAAGAAATAGAGGAAGGCAAAGGGGAATAAGTGTTAAGGTATGAACCCTATTCATGTTTGAGTAGCATCAAGCTTTCTATGAGATTGGAATTTAGACACACACACACACACACACACACACACGGAGGTAGTAAATGATTGGTAAGGCTGTTCTACTTGACATCATCCCTGTATTAGCCAGGGTTCTCTAGAAAAAGAGAACTAATAGGATGTAGACACACAGATTAGAAAGATAAGGAAGGGAGGGAGATTTACTATAGGAATTGACTCATGCAGTTGCAGAGATCTAAAAGTCCCGTAATCTTCCCTCCACAAATTGGTATAATTCAATCCATGTCCAAAGGCCCTTGTACCAGGGGCTCTGATATTTGAACACAGGAAAAAATGAATATCCAAGCTCAAGAGAAAGAGTGAATTTGCCCTTCCTTTGCCTTGTGGTTCTGTTCAGGCCCTCAACAGATTGGATGAGGTCTACTCACATTGGTGAGGGCACAGGTCTTTATTCAGTCTACTGAATGAAATGCTAATCTCTTCCAGAAATACCCTTACTGGCCACCCAGAAATAATGTTTTCCCAGCTGTTTGCATTCTATAGCTCAGTTAACACATAAAATCAACCAATACCGTCGCCACTAGCTCCCAGACTTTTCACAAATCTGCAGGTATCCCATCACTTAAGTTCCAGTTCAGATATTGTAATTCCATTGAGATCTTCCCTGATGCTCTAATCTAAGTCAAAATTGCACCTTCTCTCCAGTCCTATCACATTATCTTGTTATACTTGCTCTCTCTTTTATTTTTACCCTATTTTTCTTTCCCCATAAAACTTATGACTTCCTGATATTTTTTGTCACTTACATATTTATTTATTCTATGTATCTTTCCACTAAAAATGTAAATTCCATAAAAGTAGGGTCCATGTATTTGTACCCACTGGAATATTCTGAGGGAGTAATTAGAGTTGCATCTTATATGTGCATGAAAGCAACAGATGAGCACACAGTATTTGAAAGATCATTTCAGAGAGTGATTATTTTAAAAATAAGAAAGCATATAATCCTAAATCAGTTTCAAAAGCTTAAAGAATGAAAGAAATAATGATTATCCAAAGATCACAGTCTCATTCAGGAGGGGTTAATTTTCTATTATGTATACGCATATAATATTTATTCAAAAAATGAGACTAATGCATTTATTTTCAGAACTAAAAAAGATAAAGTTTGAGGAAAATGAAAGTTATTATAGAGAAATCAAAAAAATATTTGATGCTGAAAGTTTAAATTCCAAATCTTTTCAAGTTTCCAAAAAATTAGTTACCTGTTAATTTCTTAATGGATCAAAGAACTTTTCTCCTACCACCCCCAATACCCATTAATAAAAATCATCTAATTATTTGTATTAGACTACCAGAAAAACAGCTGTTTCATTAGAACCTGCCTTGCATGGGGCGCCTGGGTGGCGCAGTCGGTTAAGCGTCCGACTTCAGCCAGGTCACGATCTCGCAGCCCGTGAGTTCGAGCCCCGCGTCAGGCTCTGGGCTGATGGCTCAGAGCCTGGAGCCTGTTTTCAATTCTGTGTCTCCCTCTCTCTCTGCCCCTCCCCCGTTCATGCTCTGTCTCTCTCTGTCCCAAAAATAAATAAACGTTGAAAAAAAAAATATTTAAAAAAAAATAAAAAAAAAAGAACCTGCCTTGCAATTCTGTAATTATCTTTCAAGACTCATTTATTTAACCTTTTTTTCATTCATTTTTGAGGGGGGGGGGGGTTGGGGGAGGGAGGGGCAGAGAGAGATGGAGACACAGTATATAAAGCAGGTTCCAGGCTCTGAGCTGTCAGCACAGAGCCGGATGCGGGGCTCAAACCCACTAACCATGAGAGCCTGATCTGGGATGAAGTTGGGCGCTAAACCGACAGAGCCACCTAGGCGCCTAATACTCATTCTGAAGAGAGATTGGTCTTCCAGTATTTGAAGGTTTCAAAACATGTGTGCAAGTTCTCTGATACGTCTTCCATCAGGAGATAAAGTCTATGCTCCCACCTTCCCTTGAGTCTGGGTGGGTTTGTAATTTGCTTGCAACAAATACAAGGGGCAGCAGAGACACTGTAAGATTTCTGTAGCTAAGTCACAGAAACCAGTGCAGTTTCTGTCTTGTTCACCCTAACACTCATTTGCACAACTCTGAAATGACATGTAAGGATCTAACCAATCTGAAGAAGCTATGCTATGAGGAAGCCTAAGACCCATGAAAGCACCACAGGTAGATGCACCATTTGAGAATCCAGGTTAAGGCCCAAGCTAATATTGGAAATGAACTGCCATATTTGTGAATTAAGACAACTCCAGGTGAAACTGTACATTCACCTGCAAGTGTGAAGTCTCTCCAGCTCAGGGCCCCGTCATCACTAAACAGTGAAAATCTATGTCTGCTCTGGCTTCCCTAAAATTTTTTACATTGTTTTTTTTTTGATGTTTATTTGTTTTTGAGAAAGACAGAGCATAAGCAGGACAAGGGCAAAGAGAGAGTGAGACACAGAATCTGAAGCAGGGTCCAGGCTTGGAGCTGTCAGCACAGAGCCCGAGGTGGGGCTCAAACCCATGAACCACGGTATCATGACTTGAGCTGAAGTCAGACACTTAACCAACTGAGCCATCCAGGTGCTCCAGACTGCCTTAAAATTTTAGCTCATAGAATCAGTGAGGCTCACAAAACTGTTGCTTTAGGTCGCTAAGTATTAGAGTAACTGTTAGGCAATAACAGTGATCACTATGCAAAGACTAGAAATTTCAGCAACACCAACAAGAGATTCCCCTATGTGTGGAATAAAAAACAGGTAATCCTTCAGGAAAAATCTCCATCGCAAGAGCTTATTCTCAAATAAGCAGTTAGTCACTATTCAAGAGGATTCCACTTGGCCTGGAAGAACCCTAACATTTGGAAATTCTAAAAAAAATATTTACCATACTGGGTAGTATCATGCTCTGTCAAGTCAAGAACTCTGTAGAAACTTTACGTGCTTAAAGACCTTAAAACTGGGTCTGTCTTTTCTATTTACCTTAAACTGGTCATTGTGAACAGGTATAATATTTTATTCTGAGTATTTTTGCCTTTAAAATAGGCCTTACAAGCATGGGGAATGGCTGTGTAAAACAAGCAAGCAAGCAAACAAGTGACAAGAGAAGATAACCTCTTTCTCATCAGAACTATTTCAATGTAGAGAACATGTTTTTCTGATGGTATGACTGCTTGAATTACTTAGGCCAAGTCTGTGTGCAAAGATATTTGGATGAGATGAAAACTATCAATGCAATTTCCAGTTAGAATCGCTTCATTTATGAAAGCTAACACTTATTTATACCCAAAGGTGGTCCCTAAAAAATACAGCTAACTTTTAGTGCAGACTGTACATGGTCATGAAGAATGAAAAATTATCCATTTAACTTAGACAATGTAGCTAGGTATTCTAGATGACAATCTATGCCTCCCAACAAATTAGAATGCTCTTTTTCCTAAAAGCATATAAAAATCACTAGATTTCAAAGATTATTCTGTTTTAGCACATTATTTCCAAACATTAATAGACATTGGTTATAATATAACCTCAGTATTATTTTGTCTTAAATAAATTCTACTTGGATTTTGTCATGTAAATTGGAAAATATGCCATCTTTCACGAACATTTAATTCACCTAAATGACTAGGCTGCAAATTCTCTGCAATATGCTTGAGGTACTAGCAATTCTATGGAACAGTGTTGACCAATAGAAATAAAATGTGACCACAAAAAAGAATTTTTAATTTGCTAGTAGCCACATTTTAAAAAGTAAAAAGAAACCAGTAAAATTAATTAATTCTACATGTGTATATATTTATTTATATATTTATATATTCAATATGTACAATTATATATAATTTTTAATTATATATGTAATTAAACCTAATATGTCCAAATATTATCACTTCAACCTGTAATGTATATACATACATATATACATATTTTGCTGTACTAAGTCTTTGAAATAGATTATGTTACCACACATCTCAGTGTGAGATACAAGCCTTGTTTCAAATGTTCAGTAGTCACATGTGACTAGTGTCAACTAGTTGGAGAGCTATAGAATATTACCCACAGTGGAGTTACATCCAGGTTTTGTGCATGTTTACCTGTTTCATTTTTCGCCTTTATGGCAAGGCTCTAATTATTTCAAGAACCTCAAATAAAGTAAATATATTTGATTGTATCCTTTTATGTAAGTTATTTACTATTTAAAATAAATCTTTATTTCCTCCCATTAGTTTCAATGCCAAATACTGATATGCTACCCTAATTCAATATGCAGATGTAATCAGTTTTCCAAACCTAGTGAGAAAAAGATTAAATGTAATAAATAATTCTTTTGGCTGAATTATCAGCTGTGCAGAGAAACCTTCTCTAACCACCTTCTTGGGCGTTCCCACCCTCCATCCCACCAGACACTCCATCATATAATCCTGCTTAATTTTTTTCATGTTTCATATAACTATTGACAATTTAAGAACATTATTTAAATCAGTTTACCTGTTCGTTGTGTATCTCTGCTACTATAATATAGGTTCTTTGAGAGCAACCACATTTTTTTTTTTCCGTGAAGCACCAACGATGCTCATTGCTTAGAAGAGTGCATAGCACAATGGAGGTGTTCAATAAATACTTGTTCACTGCATTTTAAAAACATAGACAAATCAGCTAAAATGGTGTTCAGAGAGCTTCGCCTAAGAGTCACTGGCTTCTTAAAATCTTTCTAGGAAGTATTAAAATCTTCTAGAAAGTAGTACAATGTTTATAGTGTAATTCATATGGTGGAAGGTCTCCTTTAAAAACAAGGAGTTCAGAAATGGAAAACATCTCATTTCTGATTAGGATAAGAGAAAAGCTTATCTTCCCCCCCCCCCCCCCAAAATATCATCTACAGTCTACTTAATACAATGCTATTAATCCAACATACAAACATGTTTCTTTCTGGTTATTAAAAAAGCCTCTCAAATTTAAAGTCAATAAAGAAATTAAAAGCTTAATGAGAGCAAGAATCCTCTGACTGTGTTCATGCTGTTATCAGCCTGTGATGCTGTAAAAGATAGGATGATGATTTCATTACCAGACAACCAAAAGAAGAGGAAGGATAACAAGGAGAGCTGTGAAAGACCTCCTGGTGAGAGAAATCTTGCAGTGAAAAATTGTTGAGCTTAATCAAGTCAAGGGAGAAATTAAATACAAAAGGGATAGCTTTTAAACATAACCACCTATTGCTTAATGCAAAATAATTTGGGAAAATAAGGAAAAATAATTTGAGATTGATCTAAACAAGATTCCTATTCAATGTAAAATTTTGTCGGAAACCCTGAGATAATGCCCACCATCTCTTCCCACGTAATCTCAAGAAATTACAATTGGCCTGGTCAGAATGTAAGTAATTTTTTTTATTACTCACTTTAAAAATAAGTATTATAGGAACTAGAAATTTACTGCAAAATTCTAACATTTCGCTCCCAGATTAAGAGAGAACCAACCCTTCAGCAGATGTCAAAAGCTTCCACAACTCTGGTCAAAAGAGAGGTGCATGGGTACAATACTGGACTTTTCCTGCTTCCCACTGCCTTCACAAGTAGTACACAGGGTACCCCAGACACAAAAAGGTTCTCACCACTTCTCCCTTCTATAAGACCACTACCCCCACACCCTCTGTTCTGGCTTCTTTCAGATCATCATCAAAACCTCCTGACATTGTTCTCAATTCCCACACTTTCACCCCTTTAGACTCTGCACAGCTCCTGTTTATTCCCCCTCTCTCAGCTTTCCACAGTTCCTAAAACTTGCCCACTGTGTTCTGTGCAATTCACAATGCATCATCTTCAAAGTCCCCAGGATCTTGACACTTGACTCTGAATGTTCCCTTCCTCATCTTGCTCAAAGGAGCCCTGGATCTTCTCTGAGAAAAGTGTTTTCCCAACGGATCATTTTGTTTTACCCCGTCCTTCCTCACACGCTTGAGACTGTACTGGGACAAGTGTTCTCTTTACAGCTCATCTCCAGTTCTAGATTATTCCCTCTTCCTTCTCTCTGAATTACTCTAGCTTTGAATCATGTCATCAGATATTACTGCATACCACTCTTGAGAGTCAGCTCCTATCCCTCGTGTTATTCCTCTTCATTTCCTGAAGATTTTAGTTTCTACTTCAATCACTCTCTCAAAGATCTTACAAATCTTAGAGATACCAATTTATAGGAGGTGATTCTTCCAACATTCTAATTTCATGTAAATGACAATAAAATTTCCATATTCACAAGTTCAAACATTTACTTTCTGGTCATGTACATACATATTAGGGAGAGAGAGGCAGTGCAAGGGAGAGGAGGGGAGAAGAGAGAATGGAACAAAGAAGAGAGAAGACTGGTTTCTTTTCAAATTTTTGAATGTGAATCTTAAAGGATTCCTTAATAATTCCTTAAAACTCAGCAAATGTAGTCTTTTTTTTAGTCTCCCCGTCTTGACCTTCAACTCTACAAGTTTTGTATGATACAGCAGTAGTTTACTATTTGTAGTCATATACATAATGCACATATAAATACATATACACACACAATCTCTGTACATAAATACACATTTGATGATACTTTTCGGTTACTCAGAACAATCTCCTTCCCACATGGTTATCTTGCAAAATATTGGGGTTTTTCCTCAGGGTTTAAGGTTAGATGAGTGGAGGTAAGGTACCAGGCCAGCATGTACACCTCATCAGAGGAATGCAGATTATTAGATTAGTAACAAATGCTATAAAACATACCCTGGCACTTTGGTGTGCCATAGCCCAGCAAATTAGACGGGTGTCCTTAGTCCTTAAGGAAAACACAATACTTCCAATCCTTTACAAGTTGATCTATGAATATAAACCTGGCACTCATTTCAATACATATAGGTAGTAAATAAACCAAAGGTTTATTTCAATCCACAAAAGTTTCAAAAGGAAGAGAACATGATGAGGAAACCATATGTTTCTTAGATACACTAAGCAAGATTACTAATTTCAGAGATATACTAGCATTAACCATAACAACAACAACAAGAGTAAGGATGCTTACACACATCAATAAAAAGCAATTATTTAATTTACTTTTAACTTACTCTATATCTCCGTCTTGCCTTGATTTAGCTAATTCTTGGTTTCACTCTACTCAAGGATATCACTCTCTTTCAACATCAGTTTTACTGCCATCGACCTCCCCTCTGGCAACCATCACTTTGTTCTATCTATTTAAGAATCTTTGTTAGTTGATGTTTTGTCCATTTATCCATTTGTTCAGTTTGTTATTCATTTGTTTTGTTTTTTAGATTACCCACATTAGTGAAATTATATGGTATTTGACTTTCTCTGACTTCTTTGACTTGGTATAATACCCTCTCGGTCTACCAATGTTTCTATTATCTACAAGACAAATATGGAATCAAGTGGTTAATAAGCACCTAAATAATTAAAACTAGCTTATATTCCATTTCAAAAATTTTATTCATTTTGCTAGACATGTGTCAAATATGCATGAATAAGTTGGAACTAGGGAATCAGTTATCCAGGATCACATGCAGATATCCCAGGATCAGTGATCCGTGAGGTTTTCTGAAATGGAATTTGTGTTTAAACATTGTTTCTGGACTTTGTGTAAGTTTCCTGTTCATTTTCTCCTTTACATAATTTTCAAATTTTGAGTTTCAGGCTATCTACTCCATAAGAGTTTGATATCTGACATTGCTAAATGAGACTTCAAGTTCCAGCACCTTCTTAATAATAACAACCTAGAGCAAATAATTTTCCTGCTCTCAGACTTCCTTGACTATAAAATGGAGCTAATACCTACCTCTTAGGTTTACTATCAGGATAAATGGAAACGTTTCTTTGAAGCAATCTAGTTCAGTGACTGGTACATAATAGGTGATCATTATATTGGTATAAGCCATCCATTCAACAAAATTCTAGTATAGGTCAGATGTTTGTCAGTAAGTAAGCATTTTAGCACCCCTGGAAGTACCTTCTAGTGATAAAGACAGTCAACAAAGGTACAAACAAATTAACAATCTGGTGGCGATAGGTACTATAATAAAATAAACCAGGTTATGTTTCAAATCAATAAGTCAATAAATCAATAAATCAGGTTAATGGGAAAAAAGAATGTAAAGACGAGCGATCTACTTTTTCTCAGCCCTTTGTTTATTGGACATTGTATCTGAAAACACAGAGAATGTCATGCAATAAACATGTTATGATCGTTTTTATAAAATTTTGGTTGATTATATGTTCTTACCATAAGAAGTTCTTCATAAGATCCCAAAAGATGATTTCCCTGATGACAAAAAAAAACAAAAACAAAAACAAAAACAAAAAAAAAAACATGAAAATTAGAAATATGAGTATCACATCATATGTGATTTAGGTTTACTTAAGTTTTATTTTCATATTTTGATTTCTCTTTTTTCTTGAACTGAACCATATTTATTAAAGTAAGACTCCCATCACTATTTGAATAATCAAAACAATTTTACATTTGTTGTAACACTATTTGTCTCTTAGTAAGTAAAAAAGCACACCAACCACATAGAGTGAAAATACTCAAGACCTTTCCACGTCTAATTCTAATATTAATTATTTAACCTTTACTCGACTCAGTTTCCTCATTTTATAAAATCATGGAATTTGTTCCAATGGAATTAGAGCATATCTAAAATTTGAATTCTGTTAAAAGTTGAGCCAAAGTAATTTTGACTCATTTAAAGAAAAGTTTTATACATATTAATTTTGAAATACCAATTATACCACATACATACAACGTGTGAAGATACATTGCATATATCTCATGTTTAAACTAGAATTGGAAGTTATTGAGCAATTTAAAACCATTTAATTTCAACCAAGAGAAGAATATATTTTCCTTCAACTTTAGTATTCTAAACACTGAAGCCTGAGATGAAAAAGAAGAAAGAAAATTCTAATTTGTCCCTGAGTGATTTAAGTGGTTTTTAAAAGCATCTTTTGCTCATAGAAAATATTCGTCTATCCATTCCTTTTTTTCAATCCCTACCATGTCTTTTTCCAATACCACTTTAATTTAAATTTTGACGACCAACTTCGAGTTGAGCAAAAGAAATAGATTTCCAAAATCAGTGGGCTGCTGTGAATCACTTTCAAAAAGAGAAGACAAACAACTGGATTACAGCTATCATTAGGCTCTGGAATTGAAATTACAAGCACTCTGAGGAGTAATTCTAGTATGTGGTCCAAGGATCCTGCTGCTCATGTCCATTAACATGGCACACCCTGCTGAATTATGAAAATACTCCTAAGATCTAACATTTTTACAAAAAGATGCTGAAACCAAATCCCCAAAATACTCCCTTGATAAATACAGGTTCTAGAAAACTCAATATTTATATTGTAGTCTTAAGAAAACTTTAAGACATACAGATACATTTCACATGTTAAAAGCGGTGAAGTGTCTGGTATTAAAATTAATGTGCAGAGCAACTGAAAACTCCATTAAATAGATCCTTATTTTAAATTCCATCACCAATAGAAAATGACTCTGGTACTCCCAACAGTAATAAAGCCCAGAGTTCTGTCTCTGCAGCTCAAGAATGCAGACCTGGGGCAGGTGAAAGTTACAGAAAGGTGGATTTCATCTTACTATAAGGAGGAAAAAATGCATCATGAGATAAGAGTGTTTTCAGTGACTAAAAACATTTAAACAGAGAAGAGGTTCGTGTTAGACCATTCTAGCAAAGGTTTCTGACCAGAGCGCCCCCACATTTCTTTTCCACATTTGGGCCATTATTTCTGTGTGTCAATAACCTTTGTAGTGGGCTTACAAAAAAATGTGAGACACGAAACAAATCTGTGTTAAATATACATTAAATATATATTCCATATTAAGCATTTCTTAAAAATGTGCCATGCTGTTCAAGAATGTATCATAATCACAAGTAGCCCCTCACATTTGGAGTTTCCAAGGTCTCAAACACTCTTTTCCCATCCTCTTTCCCAGTAATATAACCTATCCTATAGGTTCTAGGTATGTACTACCTTTTCCAGAAATGAGTTTCTGCCCCTCTCCAATGTTGAAACAGATTGTGTTTTACCTATTTCCTTTGCTATAACCATAGGCACCCATAGGCAGCAATTGTGGTTATAATTAAATTGTACCCCCAAAATTAGTTCTGTAGAAACACCAGATCCAGAATGTTGATGTACTTTAAACAGAAGATTATTTTTTGAGATAAATTTGGAGAACGCTGCATGATTCAGAGATTAAGTATTGTTCCAGAGCTGGTGTCTGTGATCTGCCAGGTGATGTTTTGGGGGGCGTGGGGACTCCCAGCAGCATGAGCAATGACAAGCAGAGTTAACAGAGTTACCAATATTAGGTGGGTTGAATGCGCTGTAGCTTGAGCTTTAGTGGGTTGTGTTGGTCCCGATTGATGGCCCATCACGTGACGCAGTCCTTCCAGATCGAGGAGGGGTCTGCTGGCCGAACGTGGGTGTGATGGACCCAGGTCGCAATGCCTTCTACTTTGAGAGCGGTGGGTGTTGTCAGCACCACGATGTAGGGTCCCTTCCAGTGCGGCTCCAGGGTCTCTCAGTGGTGCCTCTTAACGTAGACCCAGTCTCCTGGCCTGTACTGGTGAGGTGTCAGGGTTGGGCCGGCCTCGTAGATGGCACGGAGGTGCAGCCAAATGTCCTCATGAGCCTTCTGAAGCCCTCTCAAGGAAAGAAAAAGTTCTTGATCTTTAAACTCAGTAAGAAGTTCAGCTCGAAGGTTGGGAATAACAGGGGGTGGCCTGCCAAACATGATCTCGTAGGGAGTAAAACCCAGAGTGTAAGGAGTGTTTCTAACCCGGTAAAGGGCATACGGTAGGAGAGTCACCCAGTCCCTGCCAGTCTCCATGGTTAATTTGGTAAGGGTTTCTTTTAGGGTTCTATTCATTCTTTCTACTTGTCCTGAGCTCTGGGGCCTATAAGCACAATGTAATTTCCAGTTTGCCCCCACTGCCTTGGCTACTGCCTGTGTTACCTGTGAGATAAAAGCTGGTCCATTGTCTGATCCTACCATGGCAGGAAAACCATACCTGGGTAAGATGTCTTCTAGTAGCTTCTTAGCCACTGTCTGAGCCGTTTCATGCTTGGTTGGGTATGTCTCCACCCAGCCAGAGAAGGTGTCCGTAAATACTAAAAGATATTTATAACCATACATTCCTGGTTTGACTTCAGTGAAGTCGACTTCCCATTGTGCTCCCGGTCTGGTGCCTCTGAGCCTGGTTCCTTTTTTATTTGATGTGGCTCTCGCGTTGGTGAGTTGGCAGGTCTTGCAGGCAGATACAACTTGCTCTGTTTTGGTGTCCTGTTGGTGAATCTTGATTCTGGCATGTCGGATTAAGTCTTTTAATTTTCGGGCCCCCATGTGAGTAGACCGATGCACATGCCTAATATTGAGACTCCAAGCCGGTCTGGCAGCATGAGCTCCTTGTTAGGTGTATACCACCATCCCTTTATCTCCTGGGCCATGGGGAGTTTCTTGATCTGCCGTAACTCCTCCTGGGAGTATTTGGGCTGGGCTGGTAAAACTGGGTCTCCCAAGTCTGGTAGTTGTTAAGCCATTTTCTAGCTCCCAGCATCAGTGCCTTGGTGAGGGCTATGAGCTCTGCTCGCTGGGCTGACGTTCCGGGGGGTAGAGCCTCCACCCATACAGTGTCCGTTTCGGTGACCACCGCTGCACCTGCATACCTGTGTCCGTCTCGCACAAAGCTGCTGTCATCAGTGAACCAAGTAGCCTCGGCATCGGGGAGGGGCCAGTTGGTCAGGTCCGTCTGGAATCCATGTACTTGTTCCAGGATTCCCGCAGTCATGTAGTGGAGCACCTAGGTCAGGGTCGGGCAGCGGGGTTGCAGGATTGAGGGCTGCAATGGGGTGGAACCGCACTCATGGAGGGTTGAGTAGGAGGCTCTGGTAATGAGTCATATGTGTGTTGCTCATCCATCTATCAAGAGGCTGTTTCAGGACCCCTTCAATGGCGTGTGGGGTCGTGATCCAGATCTCCTGTCCTAGGGTCAGTTTGTCTGCATCCTTGACTAGGAGTGCTGTCGCCGCAATAATTCTTAGGCATGGCGGCCAGCCGGCAGCCACTGGGTGTAGTTTCTTGGACAGGTAAGCCACTGGGCGGTTCCAGGGGCCTAAGGCTTGAGTTAGAACCCCTTTTGCTATTCCCTTATGTTCGTCTACAAAGAGGTGGAAGGGCTTCGTAATGTCTGGTAGGCCCAGGGCTGGGGCACTTAGGAGGGCCTTTTTTAACTGATTGAAGGCAGTTTCTTCTTTTTCAGCCCATTTAAATGTTTTCTCCTCTTTAGTAGCTTCATATAGGGGCCTGGCGATCTCAGCAAAACCTGGAACCCAGAGGCAGCAGTAGCCGGCTGATCCTAAGAATTCCCTTGCTTCTCTTCAGGAGGTGGGAGTAGGGATCTTTAGGACAGTTTTTTTTCTGGCATCTGATAACCACCGCTGTCCACCCTCCAGGATATATCCCAGGTAACTTACCCTCTCCCTGCATATCTGAGCCTTCTTCGTGGATGCCCGGTACCCTAGGGCCCCCAGGGTAGCCAGCAGGTCCTGGGTCCCTCGCTCACAGTCTTTGGCCATGTCAGCAGCAATCAGGATGTCATCTATGTACTGTAGGAGGGTGAGGCCAGGGTGCTCCCTTCTGTACTCACCCAGGTCCTCGTGTAGTGCCTCGCCGAAGATGGTGGGCGAAGTTTTGAATCCCTGAGGTAGCCATGTCCAGGTGAGTTGCCCACTGTAGCCCTCCTCTGGATCATGCCACTCGAAGGCGAACAAGGGTTGGCTCTGGGGTGCCAGCAGTAGATTGAAGAAGGCGTCCTTTAAATCTAGTACAGTATACCAGACCCTGGAGGGCACCAAGGAGCTCAAGAGAGTATATGGGTTGGGAACAGTTGGGTGTATGTCCGTGACCCTCTTATTTACTTCCCGGAGGTCTTGTACCAGTCGGTAGTCATTTGTGTGAGGCTTTTTGACCAGCAGTAGGGGGGTGTTCCAGGGAGACTGGCAAGGAACTAGTACCCCTAGGCTTTGTAGTCTCCGGATGTGTGGCTGGATCCCCTTCCAGGCCTCCTGAGACATGAGGTATTGTTTGATCCTTACCGGACTCTCTCCTGGCTTGAGCTCTACCAGGACCGGGGTCCTGTGAGCGGCTAGTCCTATCCCCCCCGGTCTCTGCCCAAACCGAGAGGAATTCTTGTAGCCATCTGTCTATATTATCCTCTCTTGGGAGGGCCTCCTGGTGGAGGTGGTATTCATCCAGTTTCATGGTCAGGACCTGGATGGGGTGGCCCTTGCCATTGGTGACCTAAGGCCCCCCCCTTGTCTGAAAGTTATCTGAGCTCCAATCTTGGTCAGTAAGTCCCATCCTAACAGCGGGTAGGGGCGTTCTGGTATTACCATAAAGGAGTGGGATACCCGTCCCGTCCCCAAATCTACCGTTCTTCGGGTAGTCCATGAATACTGGCTCATACCAGTTGCCCCTTGTACCCAGGACTTCTTGCTGGCTAGTTTTCCTTGTGGGGTGTGGAGGACCGAATGTTGTGCTCCGATGTCGACAAGGAAGTCCACAGGGGTCCCCTCCACTTTAAGAGTTACCCTGGGTTCGGTGAGAGGGTCCGAGCCCCAACTCCCCTAATCACTTAGTTCATCTAGCTCTAGGACTTTTACTCGATCAGTCTTGCTTCCCTTCCCGCTGGCCCTTTTTGGACAATCCCGGGCCCAATGCCCTATCTCCTTGCAGTATGCGCACTGATCTTTCTGCAGCCTCTGCTTCCCCCCCTTTATGATTCCTTTACCTTTTCTTGTGTCGTCTGCCAGCTGCCGGAGATGGCGGTCTCATTCCTCGGGGAAGTCAGCAGTGGTAGCTAGTAGTATTCTGTCCAGGTCTCGAGTCTGCTTACTGCTGACAGCCGCCATGGCGCGAGCCTGCTTGTCCTCAGGAGGCTCCCGGTTATTATATACCTTTTCGGCTACCACCAGTAAGTCATGCAGACTTTTTTCTCCTAGTCTATCTATTTTCTGTAATTTTCTCCTAATGTCTATGGCCGATTGGTTTACAAAGGCCATGATAACAGCTGCCTTGCTTTCCGGAGCCTCTGGATCCCTGGGGGTATAGGTACGGAATGCCTCCATGCTCCGTTCTAAAAAGGCAGCCGGAGATTCATCTTTTCCCTGTTGTACATTTCCTACCTTGGCCAAATTGGTTGGCTTTCTAGCAGCCGTTCAGAGACCCCCCCCAGTAGAGTCTGGCGGTAGACCCGGAGCCTCTCCTTACCTTCTGCCATGTTGAAATCCCACTGGGGCCGAGTTAAGGGGAAGGAGGCATCTATCTGAGCCTGGTTGGTGGTGGGATTCCCGTCTGCTCCTGGAACTAGTTTTCGGGCCCCATTGAGGATTCTTTCTCTTTCTTCAGTCGTGAACAGGACCTGCAAAAGCTTCTGGCAATCGTCCCACGTGGGCTGATGGGTAAAAAGAAGAGAGTCTAATAAATCAATAAGCCCTGCCGGTTTCTCGGAAAACTTAGGATTCTGAGCTTTCTAGGTGTAGAGGTCACTAGTGGCAAAAGGCCAATAGTGATGGGGCTGATTCCCCTCCGCGTCTGGGGGTCCAGTGGCTCACAGGGGCAGAACAGTGGAGTCGGCGGCGGAGGCGGATTGCTCCCTCTGAGCCCTTTGTCTGGTAAAGGGTGGGCTTCCCACTGGAGCGTTTCTGCCTCCCGCTCTCGGAACAGCATCTGCCTCCCCCGGACGGGGAGGATGGTGTTCTTCCGGCATCCTAGAGGGGTTATACGGGGGAGGAAAAATTAATTCTTCTTCAGTCCCCCCTTGTAGGACAGGGTAGAGGGGTGCTGAAGGCTGGGTAAGACTTTTCTTCTTCTTTGTCCCCTGCAAAGCAAGAATGGGTTTTGGCTCCAGAGGGAGTGGGGCTAGGAAAGGCTTAAGCCAAGAGGCTGGGTCTTCTACAAGGTCCTGCCAAGTGATAATGTAAGGGAGCTGATCAAGATGGCCCATCTTAGGCTGAGAGATGATACTCCTGACTCGGTGGATGGTAGGGAGGTCGAAGGTCCCCTCTGGTGGCCATCCGACATTGAAAGTTGGCCACTCGCTAGAACAAAAAACATGCCATCGACCCTTTCGGACTTCCACGCTGAGGTTGTTAGCTCTTCCCCTCACATCCTTAAAGTGATTAATCATAATACTTAGAGGAGTAGTCTGAGTCTGTCCCATAACGTCCATCCAGTAAGTCCAGTAAGTCCACAGAACAAAACAGAGAAACACAAAAACAAACAGGGCCCCTAGAAAGTCTTCCAACTCCATGGAAGCAAAACTGACAGCTAGCTTAGACCTTTGAGGGGGTTCCACGTCCCTCCAAAACCGATGAGGGGATTCCACGTCCCTCCAAAAGGGAGGATCGGAAATTCTTCTGAAACTCCCGGCCCGTGGTCCTCCAGTGCGTCCACTTAGACCGCGTCGGGCACTACCAGAATTTCAGAAATGAGCTCACACAGAAAAGACGGAACGAACAGACACTAACCGTGGCCAGTCAGGCTCTCCGGGTCGGGGGTCCCTCGGGGGTCTTGGGGATCCCGGACAAGCCCCCAAATGTTATGCCCAGAATTCGTGATCCCCAAAAACCGCTAGGGAGCCAAGTCCGATGTAAAAGCAAAAGAGCCTTTATTTGAGCTAGCTCAAGCTCAATCCCCTACCTGCACCTACGCAGTGGTGAGATACCAGGGAGAGAGAGCTAGTTTCAAAAGCACAAAGGTTTTATTGGGGCCTAGGGGCAGTTGGTGAGGTAATGGCTGTGGCCTCAGCCGATTGGCTGGGGAAGGGTCGGAGTCCTGTTAGGCAGGTGAGCAGGAGGTTACTCAAGGGGAGGAGGCGTGGTCAAGGTGAAGAACACAGAACAAGATGGAGTCAGCCGGCTTAGGCCCGCCCTTTCAAAACCTTATTCCTGATTTCAGTGTAGCTCTAAGCCTGTTACTAGCTCAAATGCTTTCTGGTCCATCTGCTTTTCTGCCTCAAGGCTTTCTTTCAAATCCTAGTAGAATGCTTAGCCCTGGGCAAGCATAATCAGGAAATGTTAATGAGTTCCAGCTGGGGGATTGAGATAACCCTCAAATAATGGGGATGAAAATTAAGAGATAAATGACCCAGTTTCCTTGTTATTTGGTGGTGCAAAGCTGAGGCACCTTCTACATGGTTTTCAGAGGGTCTCCAGTAAGCTCAAGCCCAATTATCTAGTAAAGCTATCAGCTCAATATCACACTTTTCTTGGCTTTTCCACTTTCCCCTCTTTCATTCCGTCTCCCTCCCATCTGTTTCTGGAGCTTACTTCCCAAACAAATTACCAGCAACCAAGTCCTGGCCTCAGATTTTGCTTTTGGGGAACCCAACTGAAGACATTACTTAGCTATACAGGAGTTTCTTTAGAGATAATGTTTTGCCCTAGGAGTTTTGTGCTCTAGCCTCCTGGACTTCTTTGAGTATCACTGCTGTTCCCTACACTCTGCCTTGCTCATGCTGCTCCCTCTGCCTGGCACAGTCTTCCTTTCCTTTGCCTGGCTGACAGCTATTCATTCTTCAAGACTCAGCTAAGGTATCCACTCGTCTTTAGGATTTTCGTTGTTTTACTCCTGCCACCTCTAATTGAGAGTTCTCTCTGTGATTCGGTAGCACTTCAAACACTAGTTAACCTCTACCAAAGCCATTTTCTCTCCATCTCTCTCTTTTTGTTTCTGTGACTACATCCTTTTGTTCAGTAAAGAAATGTATGGAGTGTCCACTCTCTGGTGGGCTAACATCCTAGAATAAGTGGAAGTCCAGGCTGGAGGTGGTGTCTCTATGAGGTATATAAAGCCATAATCTCTTCCTTTCTCTGTGAGACCTTTGAAGAGAAGGGGCCTAGAATGGTAGTTGTTAAAAAATTAAGTGCTCAATAAAACTGGTAGGATGTGCAGGAGTGAACTTAGGATTCATTTTTCATTCCACAAACATTTACTTTTATGGAGCACTTACCTTGTGTCAAGCACTATGCTGTGGTATGGAGTATACCTAGATGAAGTGTCAGACCCCAGGCATCAGAGAGCTCACCCCACCCTTAAGTGAGGAAGAGAGAAGTAAATAATGCATAAAGCATTGTCAGCATCAGGCCAGGGACACACAGGTGACTGTGGGAGAATAAAGCAGCTCAGAAAAGGGTAATGTTTAGCTTGGTCTTAGAAGATAGTGTCGATTCACCAGGGGGAGATGGGAAAATACATCCTAAGTATACTGAGAAATACAGCAGTAAAGTCTAGGGTTAGGGCTGGTGCAGTTGTAGAGGGGCAAGGAGCCAGAACTCTTTGGGCCTCTTCGAGTTTGGTATCGGTGGGCACAGAACTATTGATTCCTCGGTGCATTTCGGTTGAAGAAATAGGTTACCCAGCACCTCGACCAGAACCAGGCAGGCCAGGAGGAGATGTGTTGGGAAATCAGGAAATCTGTCTCAAGTCCCAAATTGAGCTTCAACCACAGTAAAGCCAGTCCTTACATGTCTGGTGTGGGCAGGAAGAACCCCTCAGTGCAGCAGAGCGCCATCCCAGCACAATGGGTCCCCAGAGGCGGCTGAGCATGCTCAGTTGCCAGGACTCAAATGCTCAGGAGCAAAATGAGAAGTGCTGGGGACTCCTAGCCCTGTGGGCACCTGGACCCAAGAGGACTGGGGCCATGGCGGGGCGGGGCCTCAGGCGACTGCTCCCTCCCAGCCCACCTACCACCTC
This sequence comes from Leopardus geoffroyi, assembly GCF_018350155.1. Taxonomy (NCBI): domain Eukaryota; kingdom Metazoa; phylum Chordata; class Mammalia; order Carnivora; family Felidae; genus Leopardus; species Leopardus geoffroyi. Next base: position 60,620,284 of record NC_059331.1, read on the forward strand.
CCGCCAGGCCCTCTACGTGCCTGCAGCTAGCACGTGGACCACCAGTTGCTCTATCAGCCATTGTTCCCAGTCTTCCTGAGGAAGGTATGTCACCCCGAGGATCCTATTGCCCACTCCCCACTGCCCCGCGATTTTTGCGTGGGCTTAGAAGTGGAGGGACAACAAAACATGGCAGAGCAGAGCCAGAGGGCACCTGAGGCAGGTCTGTGGGGGCGGTCGTTCAGGGGGAAACGCTGAAGCAGCTGGGCAGTCCTGGGTCTGAGGGGAGAGGGGACTTGGGCATGGCCCTACTCCTGAGGAGGCGTCCCTGTGTGTTTGTGTGGTGGGGCTGGGACCTCGGGGTCAGGGGTCAAGGGAGGTCATACAACTCTGAATGGTGGGAAGGGACCTCGGAGTCCCAGAGAAGGCGCAGGGATGTACGTGTGAGTGTGCCCACTCCTGAGCGAGCATGAGCCCAGAAAGTGCTGGGACTCCAGGGAAGATACAGGACTCCAGTCCTGAGGGGCGCTTGTGATGGGGCTGATCATAGGAGTGGGCTTAGTCATGGAGCAGGGTACACAGACTTATGGGAACATGGGAGGGCTCCCTAAAGGGACATGGTTTGATAGAGTCTCTAATTGTGAGGAGGCAGGTATCTGTGAGGCGAGTGTTACTGTAATATCAGGCAGTGCCATGGAAAGGGGGTATACACTGAATATTTGTGTTTTGGGGAAGTACAGTGCCTTAGTTTCCGCCCAGGCCACCCAGAAAGTATACAAATCCTTCTGTGGGTTCTGATAAAGACAAGAGGCTTGAGGGGGCACTCAGAGCCCCAGTCCTTCAGAACCTTGCCATCTGATACTGGAGCCTGAGTTTGAGTATATATGGGATCAGTGATCTTGAAGGTCATTCAGAATCACAAAGGAGTTCATGTCCATCTACGTGTGGTAGAAGATAGTCTTTAAGGTGCAGGAGACTGCTGGGAAGGAGAGACCCAGGTTCCTTTTCCTGAGGGGCCCCCAGTTGTGGGTTTGACTGGACTTGGAGAGTAGTGACCTAAGTGTCTCACAGGGTCAGGGAAAAGAGCAAGGGCTTTCACAGTCTTGTGTATATGGGAGGGAGTTTGTACCTGAAAGGGGCTGTGGACTGGAGAACTGAAGCTTCAACACAAGTGATATCTGTGTGTGTGTGTGTAGTAAAGAAGTGGCTTTAGGGATATGTGTGGTGGTGAGTGATGGAAGTGGTATACACAATCTTGTATCCGTGTCCTGATTGGGTATTTTGGTTTCAAGAGTGACCCACTTGAATTATCCAGCCCTTGGCACTGGGGAAGGAAGGGTATGGATACTAAATATGGTTATACTAAGACCCTATAATGACTGGAACTGGAGCTGAATGAAGCCATTGAGAATGAATGGTTCAAGAGACTGTTATCTCTCAAGACCTGCCTGGTTTCTCTTTGTTTCATCCGTCAAGTAGTTCCTTTAGTCTTTTACAGTTTACACTTTCTCATAACTTGAACATGCTCCTTCCTTTATTCATTCATCTGCTCAACAAATATTTATTGAGTGCCAACTCTATGTCAGATACCAACTCAGGCACTGGAAACTCTCTGCTTGTGATTTTCTTACCCTTTTTTTTTTTTCTTTCTTCCTCCTTACCCCCAGTCCCCAGACTTACTGGTTTTACATATATTATACATTCTATGCATTATTTTATTGGTTATTGCCTGTTTGCTTCCACTAGAATGTAGGCTTCATGAAGGGAAGGGTTTTTTTGTGTTTCTCAATCCCATATGTTTAGAGCTATACATGGTGTATAGTAGGTTTTTATTAAATATTTGTTGAATAAATAACTAAATGATCTGATAAAGTCTAGTTGTTCAAGAAACTTTCTGTGAGGAAGTATTATGAGATGAGATATAATAAGGATTAATTAAGTGAAGAGAAGGATGAGTAGTCCAGGCAGAGCGAAACCATGTGCAAAGATCCTAAGGTAGCAGGAAATATAATCTATTATGTTTAAGGAACTGAAAAAAAGACAAATATGGCTGCATGTAGGGCAACAGGAGAGGGAAAGAAGCTGAAACATATCTTGCAGGTCTTGACTACTATGATATGTATTTTCACCAAATATCTTAAGAATAGTAGGAAGCCATTGTGGACTCTTCAGCAGGAACATGACATGATTAGAATCATAAAAAAATATAACTGATTACAGTATGGAAAGTACACAAGATATTAGAATGGATGTAGGTATACCTGTTAAAAGGTAGCAGTGGAGATGGAGAGAAGGAATTGAGAAATATTTAAGAGATAAAATTAATAGGATTTAGTAAAAGATGGGGATAAAGGAAAAGGAGGTATCCGGGCATGCTTCTAATTTTCTAATTCGTGATCTGGTTACTTGTTGGGGCCATTATGGAGGTAAGGAGCACTGGAAGGGATCTTGGCTGTGTTTGAGAGGGAAGATCATGAGTTTGGTTTGGGACATATGGTGTCAGAGGTATCATTTATCGTTGAGCCATCCAGAGAAGTGAGAGATGGACAAGGCAGTTGAATGTGTAAGACAAGTCTGAGCTAACATGAAGATAATTAGTGAAGTCAAAAGTGTGGATGAAATTGCATAGGGGGACAGTGGGGTGTGGAGATTAGAGGCTTGGGATTAAGTGTTGAATAGCTGCAATTTTTCAGCGCTTTCCAAAGAGAATGAGGAGAATGGTCTTGAACATATGGAATGCTGCCAAATGATATAAAAATGAAGACTGAAAGACTAGATTCAGCAACAGTCTTAGCATTGTTGGTTACATTGATGAGAGAAAAATTGATGAAGGTAGGAGCCAAACCATATAAATTCTGAATTACGATTAATGGGCTTAGTCCTTGTTTCTTAATTCAGATTCCCAAGAGAGAGAAACTAGTAGACATGCATCATATTTTCACCGGATCATATCATAGATTTCAAGCCAGTGTAGGATTGACTGTTTTTGGATTAGATGTCCAGCTATTGCTGACTGGAGTCACCTGGTTTAAAACATGTCCATCTGGTGAGTTTTCATCTCAGTAGCAATAGCTAACATTTCTGGAGTGTTTACTATGTTCCAGATATTGTGCTAAGAGCTTTATATATTTTAATGTATGTCAGCATCATAACTAATTTCTAAGGTATTATCACTACTGTTTGAAGCAGTTTTGGCACAGAGAAGTTAAGCAACTTGCTCAAGATCTGCAAATAAGTGTAAGATTATACATGTTTGGGGCTTATTTTAAGTTTATTTATTTTGAGATAGCACACATGTGGGGAAAGAGCAGAGAGGGAGAGAGAATCCCAAGGAGGCTCCACACCACCAGTGCATATCTCTGTGGGGCATGAACCTGAGAACCAGGGGACCATGACCTGAGCCAAAGTCAGACACTTAACCAACTGAGCCAACCAGGCACCCCTGTTTGGGGCTTATTTTAACATTATCCAGATTCATTATTTGGCTTTCTCTTTATATTGCAATATTCTATAAAATGAAGCAATAATAGCCATGATGAAATTCCTGTCCTACAGGAAACGTCATTCTAAGGTAAGCATATGTTAGCAAGGTAATGTGGAAAGAACTGGAATTCAGATCTTTGTTTAAAATCTGTTCCTGTAACCGATTAGATGAGAACTATGGACTCCATTTTCTGATCTATAGTTTCCTCATCTATAAAATGGGGGTGGTATCTGCAGGATAGTTGTGAATTCTAGAAATAATATATCTGAAGTCCACGAAAAATGATATTTTCTTTGTACCCCCTGAAGATTGAATGTCAAAAAATTAAGATGTATTACCTATACATATAAAAGCCAGCTCTAAGCATACAGTGATGAATTTAAGAAATTCTTTTTTACCTCCTTTTTTTCCCATTGGTATAATGTATTTACTGTTACAAGAAAGGCAGACACCAAGTTTAGGAGCATGTGGAATTGTTATGTGAACTAAATGTCATGGAATAGGTCTGTATATGAGATGGATTTTGAGGAATTTCTTGGAGTGAAGGGATAGTTAAATGTTTTTTTTTTTTTTCAAGCATATAGATAGCTCTGTTAGAAGGTCATATTTGCAAAAGGAATTTTCTTTAAAATATTATATACTTTTTAAATTTATGTATGTATGTATGTATATTACTGTTTATTTATTCTTGAGAGAAAGAGAGAGAGGAAAAAAAAAGAACAAACCAGGAAGGGGCAGAAAGAGAGAGAGAGGGACAGAAGATCTGAAGCAGGCTCTGTAGTAACAACAGACAGCCAGATGTGGGGCTTGAACTCACAAACCACGAGACCATGACCTGAGCTGAAGTGGGAAGCTTAACTGACTGAGCCACCCTGGTACCCCTAAAATATTGTACTTTAAAATGAGGACAAGAACGTTTGAATTTTTCTTCTTCTCCAACAATTTGACTATTAATAATAATAAAACAGAAACCTTATAGCTAACTACATGTAGGAGTATTAGTCTCACCCTAGATTGCACTTGCTTCAATTTCTCAGATTCTTCTTCCTTGCCAACTGTATAAAAGAAAGCTTTGTGTGAATTACCTGGTCACATTTTTTTTTTTTTTTTTAATTTTTTTTTTTTTTTTTTTTTTTTCAACGTTTATTTATTTTTGGGACAGAGAGAGACAGAGTATGAACGGGGGAGGGGCAGAGAGAGAGGGAGACACAGAATCGGAAACAGGCTCCAGGCTCTGAGCCATCAGCCCAGAGCCCGATGCGGGGCTCGAACTCACAGACCGCAAGATCGTGACCTGGCTGAAGTCGGACGCTTAACCGACTGCGCCACCCAGGCGCCCCTACCTGGTCACATTTTGTTCCTGTATTGCCAAATGTGTTATTTTTGTGGAGGCCCATGCCAACCAGAAATTTTAGAATGATGCAGTCTGTTAAGAATGGCCTGTACCTTGGGGTGCCTGGGTGACTCGGTTGGTTAAACGTCTGACTCTCAGTTCTGGCTCAGGTCATGATCTCATGGTTTCATGAGTTCGAACCCCATGTCTGCCTCTGTCCTGGCAGCACGGAGCCTGGTTTGGATTCTCTCTCTCTCTCCCCCCTCCCCTGCTTACTCTGTGTGTGTGTCTCTCTCTCTTAAAAAAAGGGCCTGTACCTCGATCACTTTGTGAAATGAATGCATATATTTTAAAAAAGTAATTTTATGATACCTGAAATCATCTATAGACAGAATGTTGAAATTTTAAAAGCCTTAGAAATGAGAATAGTGTTTTCATCTTCTGTTAGTACTTGGGCAAAATACTTAAGTCTGTTGTAATTGGGAACAGTAAGATCAACTTCTCAGATGAGAGTTAGAGATAGATTTGGAAAGTGCATAATGTGTTACACCCTACCCTCAAAGAAATGGTAGTTTATTTGGTATCTGCGTGTGTGTGTGTGCGCGCGTGGGTGTGTGTCTTTTCCTAAAGCTTACTAGTAAAATTGTCTTTTAAAGAAGAGGAAATGTACATCTAGAACCCTTTATTCGGAGCTTTGGATGCAAATATATTTCAGAATTTAGATTTTTTTTTTTTTTTGATTTGGAAAAGTAATACAGCATATGTACGGTTGATTACATAATATCCCCATGGGGTATGGGAGAGTACCTTGTAATCAAACACATTAATATCACATTCACAGTAAATGAATAAGTTATAAATAGTTTCATGTCAATTTAGCTTACATTTCATTGACAAAAAATAGTTTTGGCACCAAATTTATGAAAAAAAAAATGCTGTTTTTAGAGATTTATGGATTTCGGAATTGTGGGAAAGGGAATGTGGATTTACATAATTTTATCCCTTTTTAGAAGAAATATTTTCTAAAGCTTAAAATTCTTTTTGTCACCTATATATTTTTCTGTAACATTAGCAAGTATACAGTTTTATTAATGATCAGAAAACACATTTGGTTTCCATGATGCTCCTGGGCTTATTTCTTCGAAGCAACTGATCATGTTGGAGATGTTATAAGGTTTCATTTGGCTTCAGTTTCAGTATCATTGCTCAGTGTTAATTTTTAAAAATCTTTTTGTAAATTTTATTTTTTGTTTTTTAAAATTTACATCCACATTAGTTAGCATTAGTGCAACAATGATTTCAGGAGTAGATTCCTTAGTGCCCCTTACCTATTTAGCCCATCCTCCCTCCCACAACCCCTCCAGTAACGCTCAGTTTGTTCTCCATGAGTGTCTTCTGTTTTGTCCCCCTCCCTGTTTTTGTATTGTTTTTGTTTCTCTTCCCTTATGTTCATCTGTTTTGTGTCTTAAAGTCCCCATATGAGTGAAGTCATAGGATTTTTGTCTTTCTCTGACAAATGTCACTTAGCATAATACCCTCCATTTCCATCCACATAGTTGCAAATGGCAAGATTTCATTCTTTTTGATTGCTGAGTAATACTCCATATGTATACATATATAGAGAGAAATCTATATCTATATCTATCTATATCTATCTATATATCTATCTATGTAAAATATAGATAGAGAAGAGTAGAAGACTAAAGAGTAGAGACTAAAATAGCAATTAGTATATGCTTGCTACCTAGTAGGCATTCAATTAACATTTGTAGACCAAATGAATAGAAACATTTTTTATCCATAAATTTTAGGTTAAATGTTACAACTTAGGCTACTGGAAGCTGAGGATGTTAACAGAAATGAAGGGGAAAATGAAGAAATTTTTACATTTCACAAACAAGATGTCCTAGTTGAATAGGGCTTAAACACAGTTACTATACTGTGGATGGAAGAAGCTCATGACAATCCCATTTGGGAAACTTCTGGGGAAGGTGGCAGAGTAGGAGGATGTTAAGCTTACCATGTCCCATTGATACAACTAGATAACATGCACATGGCTGTATGTAACCCAGAAAACAACCTGAAGTCTGGCAGAACAGGCTCCCCAGGGCTATGTGTAGAGAAGAGGCCATATCAAAGAAGGTTGGAAAGACAGAAACGTGATTGGGAGGCAAATGGATCTACAGGAGGAAGGAAGGGAAGGATGCTACAGGTGCAGAAAGGAGAAAGAAACAGATTCTCCTAGCATATCCCAGGGGTGGAGTATCTACACGAGGAGGACGAATCCTCATAACATTTGGCTTTGAAAACCAGAGAGGCTGAATCTATGAGATCTTACAATCAATGGGGCTTAACACCTGGAAGTTTAAAAATCAGTGTGCTCAGCTTTGGGACAGACAGGAGGGCTAGAGGAAACTGAATCCCTGCCCTTAAAAAAGATAGGGGAATAAACAGCTCCTTACAGACATAGCATAGAAGCAGCATTTTCAAAAAAAAAAAAAAAAATGCCTAAGGTATATAGGAGAGAGATTTGTTTAATAATCTCCGAATGTGTGCTGAAGGGGCAGGGATTCCTGGCAGACTTCTCCAGGAACAAAGGAGCTGGTGTGTGCCTTTTCCATCTTTGCCTCCCAGATTAGACACAGGGACATCTGCAGGAACCAGCGTGATACGATTACTCTCTACCTAACTTGTTAATGGAATGCCCTGCCTCTGAATTCTCCTGTGGTCACACCTCCTCAAGCCAGGCCTTGGTTCCAGGCCTCCTCCCATAGAAAACCCATGCAAACCTTGCAAACACCATATACACCACCACCTCCAACCTTGCCTTGGTCCCTGGTTGCTGGAGGTCCCCTCTCACAGTGGACCGTGTTAGAGTCCTTGCTGGTACAGGGTGCCCCACTGCTTTATTCTCCCGCAGACCTGCTCCCTCCAAATCGCTCTTGGCTGGAGCCCATCCAGAATGGTGCCACAAGCCTGGCAGTGTATAAGAGCCTTGACATTGACTCTTTTCTTGGGGAGAGGACACACACACCAGTCTGACTATGGTCCCGGCAGTGGGCTGGGGATAGACATTTGTTCTGAGTGCAGATCCCACCCATCAGTGAAGCTCCTCAGGGGACTACACAGGGAAAATGACCTATAGTTGGTTCTATTGCATCTCTGGCAAATGCCTGGTCTGATTCAACTCAAGCCTAAGATGGCCCCAGATTGGTTCACTAACAACACAAGGACCAAACACTGGCTACAAAAGGCAAAGAAAGCCATGCAGATGACTGGAGTGAAGGCAAATTCAGCTCAGCCACAACAGCTGGGCACATGCAGTAGACCTAGGAGACCACCTTGAGCACCAGATTCTAGTGAACAGGGGATATTGCATTGCAGGGCACTGTAATGCCCTTCATAAGACCACTACTTTCAAGAACAGGAGACACGACTTAACTTTTCTAAGACATAGAAACAGACACAGAGAGTTAGACAAAATGAAGAGGCAGAGCAGTATGTCCCAAATGAAAGAATAGGACAAAATCATAGCAAGAGACCTAAACCAAATGGAGATACGTAATATGCCTGATAGAGAAATTAAACTAACGGTCATAAAGATACTGGATTTGAGAAGAGTGGAGGAGCTAAGTTAAACCCTTAACAAAGACATAGAAAACGTTAAAAAAAAAAAACAACAATTAGAGATGCAGAGCTCAATAACTGAAATTAAAAGTAAGACTAGATGGAGTAAATAGTAGACTAGAGAAGGTAGAAGAATGTGTCAGCAACCTGGAGGTCAAGGTATCAGAAAGCAGTCAAGTTCCACAAGAGAGAAAAATTAATAACAATGAAAATAGACTCTGGAAACTCAGTAACACCATCAAGCATAATAATACTTACATTATAGGAATCCCAAAACGAGAAGAGAGATATGAGGCAGAACATTTATTTGAAGAAATTATAACTGAAAATGTCCCAAATCTGGTAAGGAAACAGAAATTCAGGTCCAGGAGGCACGGAGAGCTACCAATAGAATCAGCCCAAGGATGTCCACGTTGAGACACATTAGTAATTAAAATGGCAAAAAGTATTGATAAAGAGAGAATTTTAAAAACACTAAGAGAAAAGAAAAGTATCACATACAAGAAAATCTTATAATGCTATCACCTGATTTTTTTTTTTTTTTTTTTTTTTTTTGGCAGAAACATTGCAGGCCTGGAGGGAGTGGCATGACATGGCAAGTACAAAAAGAAAAACCTGTAGAGAAGTATACTCTATCCAGGAAGGCTACAATTCTGAATAGGGGAGATAAAGTTTCCTAGACAAACAAAATTGAAAAGAAATTCATTACCACTAAACCACTTCTACAAAAAAAGTTAAAGAGGACTCTTTGAGTGGAAAGGAAAGAAAGACCAGGGGTACGGAAAGGAAAGGACTGGAACGTAGGAGTAAGAAAAGTAGGAAGCTCAAACGCATAAAAAGAAGCTTAGCTATAAAAATCAGTCGAGGGATTCACAAAATAAAAGGATGTAAAGTATCTGACATATACCTAAAATATGAGTGGGGAAAAGAGTAAAGAATGTGTTCCTATGTAAGCGACTATCAACTTAATGTAGATTGCTATATGTGGGAGATGTTACATACAAATATAATGGTAACCACAAATCAAAGTCTAGTAATAGATATGCAAAGAATGAAAGAAAGGAATCCCAGTGTATCACTAAAGAAAATCACAAAACTTTGGGATGAAAGAACATGAGAAGAAAGAAACAGAGGACTACAAACAGAAATGCACAACAAATAACAAAATGGTAATAAGTTACATACCTATGTATAATTCCCGTGACTGTAAATGGACTAAATGCTCCAGTCAAAAGACATAGGGTACTGAAATGGAGAAAAAAGCAAGACCCATCATATGCTGCCCATAAGAGACTCACTTTAGATCTAAAGACACATGTAGATTGAAAGTGGAGGATTGGAGAAGCATTGATCATACAAATGGAAGTGAAAAGAAAGTTGAGGTAGCAACACTTCTGTCAGAGCAAAGACGGTAACACAAGACAAAGGAGGACACTACATAATCATCCTGGGAACAATCTAAGGAGAAAATAGAACAATTGTAAATATGTATGCACCCATCATGGCAGCACACAAATACATAAGGCAGGTAATAACAAACATAAAAGAAGTAATCAATAGTAAAACAATAATAGTAAAGACTTTCATACACCACTTACATGAATGGATAGATCATCCAAATAGAAAATCAAAGAGGAAACAGTGGCCTTGAATGACACATTGGACCAGATGGATCTAACAGATATATTCAGAACATGCCATCCAAAAACAGCAGAATACACATAGTTTTCATGTGCACGTGGAACATTCTCCAGAATAGGTCACATATTAGGCCACAAAACAAGTCTCAACAAATTCAAAAAGATCGAAATCATACAGTGCATCTTTTCTGATCACAACACTGTGACACTAGAAATCAATCGCAATAAAAAAGTCTTGAAAGAACACAAATACATGGAGGTTAAATAGCATGCTGCTAAACAATAAATGGGTTAACCAAGAAATCCAAGAAGAAACAAACAAACAAACAAATACATGGAGACACATGAAAATGAAAAGACGGTGCTCCAAAATCTTTGGAATGCAGCAGAAGTGGTTCTAAGGGAATTTTATACCAATACAGGCTTACCTCAAGAAACAAGAAAAATCTCAAACAAACAACCCAACCTTATACCTGAAGCATCTAGTAGAAGAAGACCAGACAAAACCCAAATCCAGCAGAAGGAAAGAAATAATAATGATTAGAGCAGAAATAAATGATATAGAAACTATAAAACAAACAAAACAAAACAAAACAAAACAAAACAAAACAAAAAAAGGAGAACATCAATGAAACCAGAAACTGCTTCTTTGGAAAGAACAAAATTGATAAGCCTTTAGCTGGACTTATCCCCATCCCTGAAAAATGAGGACTCAATAAACAAAACAGGAGGGACGCCTAGTTGTCTCAGTTGGGTAAGTGCCAGACTTCACTCAGGTGGTGATCTCTGACTTTGTGAGTTTGAGCCCTGCACCGGTCTCTGTGTGGACTGCTCAGAGCCTGGAGCCTGCTTCACAATCTGTGTCTCCCTCTCTCTCGCATCCCCCCCCCCCCAACTCACACTCTGTCTCTCTCTGTATCTCAAAAATAAAGAAAACATTAAATTAAAAAAATAAACAAAACAGGAAATGAAAGAGAAATACCTGATACCACAGAAATATCTGTGGTACAGATTATAAGAGAATATTATGAAAAACTATATGCCAACAAGTTGGGGAACCTAGAAGAAATGGAGAAAGTCTTAGAAATATGTATCCTCCCCAGACTGAATCAGGAAGAAATAGAAAATTTGAACAGACTGATTACCATCTATAAAATGGAATCATTAATCAAAAAACTCCCAACAAACAAAAGTCCAGGACCAGTAGCCTTCACAGGCGATTTTGCCAAACATTCAAAGATGACTTAAGACCTATTCTTCTCAAACTATTCTGAGAAATAGAGGAGGAGGGAGATTCCAAATTCCTTCTATGAGGCCAGCATTATTCTGATGCCAACACCAGCAAAGGACAGTACCAAAAGAGAGAACTAGAGGCCAATATCTCCTGTGAATATAGATGAAAAATCCAGAACAAAAGATTAGCACATTGAATCCAACAATACACTAAAACCTCATTCACCATGATCAAGTGGCATTTATTCCTGGGAGGTAGGGGTGGTCATTATTCGTAAATCAATCAGTGTGATACATCACATCAGTAGGAGAAAGGATAAAAACCATATGATCATTTCAATAGATGTAGAAAAAGCATTTCACAAAGTACAACATTCATTTATGATAAAAACACTCAACGAAGTAGGTTTAAAGGGAACATAACTCAATATAATAAGGCCTTATATGAAAAACTCAGTTAACATCATACTCAGTGGGCGGAAACGGAGAGCTTTCCTCCCAAGGTCAGGAACAAGACAAGGATATCTACTCTCGCTATTTTTATTCAACATAGTGCTGGAAGTCCCACACTCAGCAGTCAGAAAAGAGAAAAAAATAAAAATCAGATTGGTAAGAAGGAAGTCAAACTTGCATTGTTTGCAGATGACATGATACTATATATAGAAAACCCTAACGACTCCACGAAAACAAAACAAACCAGGGAACTGAACAATAGATTTGGTAAATTCACAGGATAAAAAATCAATGTAAAGAAATCTGTTGCATTCCTATACACTAATAATGAAGTAGCAGAAAGAGAAATTAAGAAAGAAATGCCTTTCACATTTGCACTAAAAATAATAAAATCCTTAGGAATAAACAAAAGAGGGAAAGACCTGTGCTCTGAAAAGCACAGAACATTGATGAAAGAATTTACAGATGACACAAATGGAAAGATATTTCCTGCTCATGGATTAGAAGAACAAATATTGTTAAAATGTCTACACTACCCAAGGCAATTTGCAGATTTAATACGATCTCTATGAAAAGACCTAACAGTATTATTCACAGAACTAGAACCAACAATCCAAAATTTGTTTGGAACCAGATAAGACTCTGAATAGCCAAAGCAGTCTTGAAAAAGGAAAACTGGAGGTGCCACAGTCTCCAATATTAAGGTATAGTAGTACAAAGCTATAGTAATCAAAATAGTTGTGTACTGGCACAAAAATAGATACAAAGATCAATGGAGTGGATGGAAAGCCTAGATATAAACTCCTGAATGAAAAAGCAGACTTTTAACTGTACATAATAAACTAACGGTTATCAGAGGAAGGTGGATGGGGGGGATGGGTGAAATATATGAAAGGGATTAAGTGAATGCTTATCAAGGGGTATCAGTCTTCTCAAGGGGTGCCTTTGTGGCTCAGTCTGACTTTGGCTCAGGTCAGGATCTCATGGCTTATGGGTTTGAGCCCTGCATCAGGCTCTGTGCTGACAGCTCATAGTTTAGAGCCTGCTTCATATTCTGTGTCTCCTTCTCTCTCTGTTCCCCTCCCTCAAAATTAAACAACTTAAAAAAATTAAAGGGTACACTTATCGTGATAAGCACTGAGTAATGTATAGAATTGTTGAATCACTATATTGTACACCTGAAACTAATATAACACTGTATGTTAACTATACTAGAATTAAAATTTTAAGAAAGGAATAATGAAGGTTTTGTCATGTTGAGTGTGAGGTGTGGCAAAATGACCAAGTAGAAATGACCAGTGGATAGCTGAAGCTATAATTCTGATTGCTAATGAGAAGATAGCATGATTTGGGAGTTATTAGTAAGGAAGTAATGTCAAAGTCATGAAAGGGAGATCTCTGAGGGATGGAGAGGACAAGAGCATAAAATCAAGATCCACTAATGAAAGAGTTTATGGCATTGTTAGCTCTGTCTAGTTCTTGATGTATACAGGGAAAAACTGAGGCCCAGAAAGAAGAAAACAACTTGATTAAAATTATTCACTAATTCAGTGGAACCAGAGTCCATGTCTCTTCAGTCCCAGCCCATAGCCCCCTTTCTTCCACTAATACTTATTTCAACCAGTTTAGGTGTCCTGCAACAGAGGACTAGAGCTGCTCATGTGAAATTGACACTTGAAATGGAAACCAAAATCATGTACAGGAAGAGAATATTGACTTCCTTACTTTTACTCACTTTTGCCCAGCAATTCTTAGGTTCATCTTAGAAGGAAGGCCTGGCCTCTGGGGATCAGGGGACTGCACATTCCCGTGTGATTACACGTTGGTTTATTTCTCTCTTGGTTTTTTATTTTTTTCCCTGTAAGTTTTGTTGTGTGTGTGTGTGTGTGTGTGTGTGTGTGTGTGTGTGTGTGTTCTGGTTTTTGTTTTGCTAATTTTCTTTCTTGGAGGACAGTTTGCTGAAAGACATTTGAAATATTGCTAGGGAATATGTGGCTTATCTTTCAAAACAGTAATTTCCCCTTTTCCTCAGCTGCTGGGGAACCCTGTCCTGAACATACTCACTACTTCCTCTGCCAGGAGATTTGCCTTGACATGCTTCTAATTCATACTCTGCCTCCTTTAACCTTCTCCCACCAGTGGCAAAGAAATGAAAACTCCCTTTTCACCACTGTTTATTAATGCCTGTCTACTGTGAATCAGGGTTCAGTTTAATGGAAATGAATTATTTCAGTAGCAAAGTGTGATCAGTATAATTTTACCTGTCTTACAAATAAGGAAATTGAGACACAGGTAATGGGTTGTGTGACATGATTATGGTAGATAGAATAAGGATCCTCCAAAGAAGTTCATGCCCTACTTCCTAGAACCTGTGAATATGTTACCTTACATGGCAAAAGTGACTTTGCTCCTATGTAGTTAAGGATTTTGAGATGAAAAGATTATGCTGGATTATTTAAGTGGGCCCAACATAATCACAGAGGTCCTTAAAAGAGGAAATCTGAAGGGTTAGAGTCAGATGAGACATGGTGATGCAAACAGGTTAAAGAGAGACAGGTTTGAAGATGCCATGCTCCTGGCCTTGAAGATGGAGGAAGAAGCCACGAGCCAAAGAATGCAGATGACTTCTAGAAACTGAAAAGACAAGGGAACAGATTCTCCCCAGAGCCACCAGAAGGAATGTCACACTGCCCACACTTTGAAATTAGAACTCAAAAATCTTAACAATTTTTTAATGTTTATTTTTGAGAGAGAGAGAGAGAGTGGGAGGGGGGCAGAGAGAGAGGGATACACAGAGTCTGAAGCAGGCTCCAGGCTCTGAGCTGTCCACATACAGCCCAATGTGGGGGTGGAACTCAGGAACTATGAAATCATGACCTGAGCCAAATTTGGAAGCTTAATCGACTGAGTCACCCAGGTGCCCCTAATTTTTTTTTGTTTATTTCAAACAAATGAGGGAGAGAGAGAGAGAGAGAGAGAGAGAGAACATGAGCGGGAGGGGCAGAGAGAGAGGGACACACAGAATCTGATGCAGGCTCCAGGCTCTGAACTGTCACCACAAAGGCCAAGGCAAGGCTTGAACCCGGGAGCCGTGAGATCATGATCTGAGCCAAAGCCGGATGCTTAACCACCTGAGCCACCCAGGCACCCCTGAAATTTGAGCTTCTTACCTCTAAAATTGTAACATAACAAATTGGCATTGTTTTAAGCCACTAAGTCTGTGGTAATTTGTTACCAAAGCAAAGGAACCTGATACATTAAATTTAACAGCAGGTAATTTTGCCAGTGATTTCTGTTTTTCCACATGTAAACAATGCACTCTATAGACATGTAACTGAACCCTATCTTTCATGACATTGTTGACCCCTTCTTTGTGACTCTCTTCCCTTGCATCTCAGATAGTAGACACCCTTAACCTCTTCCTCCTTCTCTGATCATTTTGTCAATTATGGGTTCCATCTTTTATTTATTGTCTTCTAAATATATTTCTCTTTCCTTTCCATCTCCTAGCTTCCCTTTTCTTTACTCCTTTTCATACTGTCCCTAACATTCACCCCTCATTACTCCTACTTTTCCCCTTTATGCTAATGATTCCCAAAGATGTCTCTTCTCTAATCTTTAGGCTCCCTATTCATATCTATCCTTGGAGAACTGAGAACTAAGGCAGAGAAATTTTTAAAAATACAGCTATAGACCAAAGACCAATAATCTTCAAAGGTACAATAGATATGACCTTTCAATAGGGATGATAAAAGTCAGAAGACTATAGATTGACATATTTTTTTAAAAAAAATAACATTTATTTATTTCTAAGAGACAGAGCATAACCAGGGGGAGGGGCAGAGACAGAGGGAGACACAGAATCTGAAGCAGGCTCTATCCAGGCCCTGAGCCGTCAGCACAGAGTCTACGCGGGGCTCGAACTCACAAGCTGTGCTGAAGTCGGCCACTTAACCGACCTAGCCCCCCAGGTGCCCCATTAGGAGATAACTTTGAATGTTAACTGAAAATGTAGAACCCGATATGATGTGTGTTAACTATGATACTAGTGTTCGGATACCTAGATACATGACAAGAATGAATGATAATGTGAATAAAAATGAACACATGCTCTGTGATGAAACTCCAATGCTTCATTAATTCTATGATTGTGAAATTTTCATTTAGGACTTTCACCACAACTTCAAAGAGAATTGTAAGTTAACATCATCTTCAATAATTGTGCCAGTCCTGGAGAATTGTGGGTACCTGCACGGGAAATTCCTAACATTTCTGTGACTCAAGCAGTGGTTCATTCCCTATATTGGACTGTGTTAGCAAATCCTACCCCATCCCGCCAAGATAGATATCTCCAGGACTGAGAAAGTGAAAGACCATTGCAGAACTGGAAAGGGTCCCATTTCCAGTTCCATCTTAGAACAGCAATGGGTACATATGGTCATTCCTGCAAAGACAAAGCACTTCCACTCAGAGATCCATTTGGAATTGGACTCTGCAGACATCTACTCTTTGCTCTATATGAATGGTCTTTTAAAAGAAAGTGCTAGGACAACGATTAACATAGAGTTTCTGTTTTGTAAGTTACACCTGCAAGAATGCTAACGTAGGGAGGATGTAGGAACTCTAAGATGAGTTCTGGCCTGTTTTCAGATCAATTCCTTTTTCCTCGTTGGTGAAAACATTTATTATATCCCTGAGGTCTGTTTAAGTTGAATGGGTGAGACATGGTATTCAAGGGGTCTCTAAAACATAGGATGTTGCCTGCAACATTTTGGGTTGTCTACACACATATACACCTGGGAGAATGAGGGAGAAAGTCTATAACATCTTTCTGATCCTCAAGGGAAAATCGGACTGAGGAATCAATGGTGTGAACATGCCATGCAGGAGTAGGAGCACCTAAATCACGTTATTCACTCATTTATCAAAATTTCACTGAGTAATGTCTGTTTCATGGTACCTTCCACTACTTCAGAAACTGGACTGTTTATGAGGATGACAGTGTCAAATATACAATCTTGTCTTCATAGAACTCCAAATTCTGGTGCAGGCAAGAAAAAAATTCTGACATGAAAACAAACAAGTCATGTGTTTCTGTATTGCATAAGTAATCTGCTGGTAGTCTACAATGAAAAAATGTGCACTGTATAAGATAAAGTTGATTCTAGGAGTTTGAGAGGCTCTATATTTTCACAAAGACTATTATTAAAAATGTTTTATAAAATTCTGAACCTTTGAAAAGGTCTGCCTGTGTTGTAACATAGGTCAGCACTTCATTCCCTCTTTGATGAATAATATTTCATTGTGCAGATACAGGACAGTTTATTCATGCCTCAGTTGATGAACATTTGTTGCTGTTAGCACTTTGGGGTTATTGTGAATAAAGCTTCTGTGAACATTCATAGACAAGATTTTGTGTGGACATATCTTTCATTTGTTTAGAGAAGTGCAATTGCTGGGTCCAAAGTTAAGTCCCTATGTCCCTATTTGAATACCTGCAAGACTGTTTTCCAGTGTGACTACAATTTTCCATTCCACCCAGCCAGGTGAGAGGGTTTCAATTTCTCCATCGTTTCACTGACAGTCTCAGCATGTCTTTTTGGTTATAGCTATACTGTGGCTATGAAAGGATATATGGTGGTTTTGGTTTCTGGGCTTTTGATGCCGAGGGTTGTTGGACACGTTTTCCTGTCCTTAATGGTGTTCTGAATACCTTCTGCAGAGAACACTCTTTGGCACTCATTTGTCCACGTTTAAATGGAGTTCCTTATCTTCTTATAAATGAGCTGTAATGTACACTAACAATGTTTCTCATTAGCTCTATGAACTGTAAAGTTTTCTCTAGAGTGTGGGGTGTCCTTTGAATCACTAAAGTTTTACCTTTTAGTGAGGTCTAATGTACAGATACTGGAGTCGTACTCAAAAGTTATTTAAGCATTATCACATATCCATGTCTGCATTGTGGTTGTAGAAACTAAAGGTCACATGGGAAAGGGGGAAATTTCGAGTATGTTCAGCTTTGGTATAGATCCGACAGATTTCATCAGGGAATATGTCATTTCCCCGACCAAATTTTTATTTATTACTAATTTTTGTTTGTTCTCGTTTCATTTCTAAGACCTAGCTTTGTTTTCTTGATTTTTCTATTGTCTTCCCATTTTTAACTTCATTGAACCTCTACAGTAATTGTTACTTCTTTCTTCTGTTTGCGTTGGGTTTAAGTTGTTCTTCTTTTCCTAAGATTATTGTTGCAGATCAGTCTTCTTTCTAATACATGCCTTCAGTGCAGTGAATTTCTTCTTAAAAACTGCTTTCACTTCATTTCACACACACTTTCAGGAGTTGTATGTTTTCATTTCCATTTAGAGGAAAACGTTTGAAATTTCTCTTCCTGCTGCTGCTGCTTCTTTTTCTTCTCCTTTTTTTCCTCCTTCTCTCCCTCCTCCTTCTTCATCCAGCGACACTATTTCTTCATGGTTAGGGCAACAAGTACTTTTAAAAGAGAATTCTTTCAATTCCTCTATCCCATCACTGAACAAAATTAGTTATATATTTTCATTATTTATAAACTATCGTCAAAATTATTTTTGCAATTATTATATTAAGAAATGAGTCTTGGGGCGCCTGGGTGGCGCAGTCGGTTGAGCGTCCGACTTCAGCCAGGTCACGATCTCGCGGTCCGTGAGTTCGAGCCCCGCGTCAGGCTCTGGGCTGATGGCTCGGAGCCTGGACCCTGTTTCCGATTCTGTGTCTCCCTCTCTCTCTGCCCCTCCCCCATTCATGCTCTGTCTCTCCCTGTCCCAAAAATAAATAAACGTTGAAAAAAAAATTTAAAGAAATGAGTCTTTAAATCAGCTTAAAAGAAGAAAAATAAGACCCTAAGGACAATTTTACCTTCATTTCTTCCTTTCTCTAAAACCCTTTCTTTGTGTGGAGTCAAGTTGCTGACATATATGTTATTCTTCCCTCTGAATACCCTCTTTAAGATACCTTGTAAGGAACATTTAATGTTGGCAATTCCAATTTCTATTTATATTAGAAAGACTTTATGTCTGCAGCGGTATTGAAGGAGAAATGTATTTGATTCAGAATTCATCTAATTAATTTTTTCTTTCTACACTTTAATCCCACTCTCTTCCTGCTTGCATGGTTGTTGAAGATAAATCCAGAATAACTCATACTGGTTCTTCTACACATAGGACTTTTCCCCTCTGTCTCCTTTCAAGCTTTTTTTTTCCTTTTTGTCTTGATTGACTGCCCTTTGCAAATGCTTTACAAAGGTATTGATCACTTGGTATTTCTCTTGCTCTGACATTCCTGGATCTGTGGTTTCATACATGTTGAATTTGTCAGCCCTAATTGCTTGAAATATTTTCTGTGCCCCTTCCTTCCTTCCTTCTTCCTTCCTTCCTTCCTTCCTTCCTTCCTTCCACATTCCTCACTTCCTCCCATCCTTTCTTTCCTGTTTTCTTTATACAGATGTTACAATTTTTACAATGTCCTATAGTTCCTGGATGTTCCTTTACATTTCCTTCTGTCATTATTTTCTTCTTTAGTTTGTAAAGATTCCAGTGGCATGGCTTCAACTCACAGATCCTTTCTTCATTCCTGTCCCCAGCTATCCATGAGCATATCTAAAGTATTCTTCATTTCTAATATAGTGTTTATTCCCACCATTTACTTTACATTCAGTAGAATTTCCATCTCTCTGCTCACATGGCTAATTACACCTTTTCCATTGCAGCCCTTAAGGTTTTAATTATATGTTAAATCCATAGCCTAATAAGTCCCTACTCTCTGTCATAATCTGAATCTGATTATGGTGCTTGCTCTGTCTCTTCAAACTGTTGCCTTTTGACTTTTAATAAGCATTGTAATTTTTTTTATTAAAAGCTGAACATAAGGTGTTGGGCAAAACCAACTCAAATAAGTTGGTCTCTAATTGAGTTTTTTATATTCTAGGAGTTAAACTATGTTCTCAGTTCGCTGCTAGGATAGATATCCAAGCTACCATTTCCTTTGGTTTTTCGTTTGTTTGTTTGTTTGTTTGTTTGTTTGAAGGATTTTGCTGTTATTTATTTTGTCTCTCCTGTGTGCTTTGGGTTTCCTTTGATACATCTTCAGTAACATCTGAGACTTGGAGTTCTTCAGGTAAAATCCCCTTTTGATACAGGATTTTTAAAATCCCTATTCATGCAGCAGAAATGTATAGGGGAGGGGACGTATTGTTCTATGATGAGACCTCAGTCTTTCAGTGAGCCTGTGTCCTTGGGATTTGACAGTGACAGTGCTTCTCAGAATCCTCCTTCCCATGGGGTGAGAGAATTCAAGAGGGAGTTGAGTCCCTTCCTCTGCATGGAAACTGGAGTCACTAGATTTGGGCATTCCCTTTCCCCAGGCCACTTATGCTCCTGTCGCACCCAACGTGATTGCTCTGCTGAGACACTTTCTTTGAATGAAGGCTTCCTTAAAGAGAACAGAGGGCACTGGGTGTGTTTTGGAATGGTTGATTCTCTTCTCCCTGGTCCAAAGTTGGAAGGATTTTTCTTTGACTTTCACCTTGAGAATGTGGAGGGGTACTGGAGGTAAACCATGGAAGTGTGGAGGCCCCACCCTCTGGGCCCCTGGAAATTTGCCCTTCGGCAAATTGTGCACACTGAGCCTTCAGAAATTCATCATTCAGAGTGGAAGTGTTGCAGCCCAGATCCCTGCTCCTGCAGAAGCCTCTGCTCCTGAATCTCTGACTCTTCTGTATTCACCTATTCTCCAATTATTCTCCAATAATTCTCCAATTATTACAATGATAGTTTGCCTTGTGAGATGAGTTCTCTGTAAATTTTAGGAATTGTTTATTTTCAGGTTGTTCTGCATTTCTCCTGTGGTGAGCACGGGAGTGATGATGTCTCAGCTACATACATATCAGACCACAAATTAGAAGTATTTCTTCTTTTTTATTAAAAACCTGACTAATTTTAGTTTGGTTCCTGCTCGAATGGCTCCCTTTCATCCCTAAAGTTGCAGAAAGGAGGAGAGGAAGAGAGAGAGTCCTGATATTCAAATCAGGATGTCACAAATCGCATGGGCATATGTGGCAGGCTAGAATCAAAGTTTTCCTTCTTTTCCCTGGCAAGAATGCTTCCCACCAGGCCCACAGTATGTAGATGAAAGGTGTACATAGGTGATATGCCTAGGACTTTCAAGCAACAATGTTTAAAAAATGAAACTGTTACATAGAGGAGGCTTTTAGTCTTGGACTCTTGGGTAATTTAATGTGGACTCCTGGTGACAACTAGTAATGGTAGAAGAGATTCGTCAGAGTGGTGTTTTAGTGGTAGCAATTTCAACAAGCATAGAAGACTGTCCTTGTTTATTCCTCCCTTGCGCTTTTGGTATATTCCAAGTGTTATCCTTAAACTCCAACCACACTTTTAAAACTCAGGTGTCCATCCTAACCATCAAGGATTGCTTCTTTCTCTAATCCATTAGTTGAGTCTCAGGAAATTTGAATCAGGTCTTTCTCTCATGTTGCCCCTCATGATTTTCCACACTTGATCTACAGAGCACACTCACAGGAGAATTCTGCAGGTGAACAAGAGGCAGGCTTTATGACAAATATGGAGAAGTTACGAGGGTCCTGGGAAGAACACAGGCAGAGGGCAGGAGTGCAATATAGGCCGTGGGAGAGTTCCAGATCCAGGACTGTGAGAAAAGGGAACCTGGTTCTCTGTCTACTATGCTGAGGGCTCCAATGACAAAAATTGAACAGCAGCCTCAAACCACCCACTTTCAAGCATGCTGTGCTGTGGGTCTCTAGTTTGCTCCAGGGCCACAGAGGTCAGCAGTAGAGATGCATTTCAAATGGAAACAAGGCTCACCTGTGGTCCAGCCTGGGAGGAAGGTGGACATTGGAAAATTCTAAGGGCAGTGGTTCTCAAGGCCAGCATTCTACTCTTAGACCCAAGGAAGTGGGTGCTTCCCTGGAGAGAAAGGTCATGGTGCATAACTCAGCATTTTGTGTCTAAGCAAGCCCTGGACAGGTAATGATGGGTACTCTTGGTGAGGCGCTCCTCACTGTGGTTACCACTGGGGCAGGGATGCTAAGAGTAGACGCTGGACAAACAGCTCTAAAGAGAGTCTTTCAGACAGTGGTGCTGGGCCCCCAGCTTTATGTCTGGGGACTCTGGTGAACAAGGCACTGGGAATGTGAGCGTCGGGTAATAATGTCTCCAAATTCATGGTTTTCCTTCATGTTGGGTCTCGTGGTTGCCACTGGAGTCTCTGGCGAGGGGGTCCTAAGTGTTCAGGTTCCAAATTGCAGTGTGATGCTTGGGGCCACGCGTGGTAATGTTCTGGTGATGAGTGCTCCACAGTTAGAGTTCAGATGTGGGGCATCCTCTCCTCCGTAAACCTATTGGTGCTTCCGAAACCCCCAGACTGAAGTGGGCCTGTTTTGTGGTGCTGCTGGCAATGTTCAGCCCAGCACTGGTCACAGTCTTCTGCATGGAGGCAATAGGAGTGATCCAGGGGTTGTGCCACAGGGAAATCTAGCTGGGTGGCAGCAAAGCCTGGCTGGGTGCTGGTGCCTGTGCCCAAGGGAGAAGTAATAGGTGGTGAATCAACAAAAGCTACCTGTGTGGTGTTGCCCAAGACTTGCTGGCTTGGCTTTGTATCTGGAAGTCAGCAGGGGCCATGTGGGTGTAAGGGGCTGAGGACAGTGAGTGTGAAGAGATGTCTGGAGGCAGATATAACAGGGAGGAGAGGGGTCCAGTTGAGTCAGGTGTCCTTTGACACAAAGGATACAGCCAGGTTGCCCCTAAAGTGCATTCCAGGGTGGCCATTGACCATGGCAGACTTGCATTTTCCTGCATCTCTCCTTCTGCACATTCCCGCTGGGGACTGGAGAGACAGCAGGAGCAGGAGCAGCCCTGCAGCAGGCAAGGGGAAACCCTGGAAAGCTGCTCAGCCCCATGCTTCCAGATGGGCACACACTCACCCCACAGGGCACTATTGATGGTCTGGAGTGCTGCTTCCTCCTCATAGTGTCAGTCATCAGCGGTGCCTGGAAAACCAACCAGGGTGTGGTGGCCATCTTGCTGGGTCCCCTTGTCCCCAGGAGTCACAGTCTTCTCTGCTCATTGCAACCCCAAACATCTTCTATTTGTATGGCCCAGAAGATTCAGGTGCAGGAGAGGAGTTCCTCCAGCATTGTTTCCTTTCCAGTTTTATTTAGGTATTGTCTTCATCTGGTTCTTCTAGGCCACCTTCAAAGCTGTTGGCTGGAGACCGAGGGCACTCCTGGTTCACTTTTTCTGAAATCCTCTGTGGCATCTGGAGCATCATGGACATGGTCCAGCTATTTTCTTTTGCAGCTGCAGAAAACATTAGGTGGAGCTGTATGAGCTTGTGTGGCATGCTGTTTTGGGCAGATCTGACAACTGGTCTAGGGTTTATTTTGGAACATGCCTTTTGAGGTCTTGGAGTGGAAGTTTCCCTATAGAATCCATGGCTGGCATGAAAGAAGAGAACCTTCCACGTTTGGGCTCTGGGCTGAATGAAGGCTACATCCCAGGGTCTTCGGGCCCCTTCCCTGATTGCCCTAATTTTTTGACTGCTGAGTCCTTCCACTGCTTGTTTCTGTGATGGGGCTAAAAGTGATGTACTACAAGTGGAACCTTGAGAAAAGTAGCGGTTGGGTACTTCACAATTCACAAGATTTAGCCTCTAAAGGGAACTCAAATCATAATTTGGCACTGTTTATATTTATACTGTCTTAGGATAGCTACCTTAAATTGTTTACTTGCAAAAGCCTTCTTCACACTACATCAAGCCCCTCTTTCCACTGGCAGATGGACACAAATGTAAGTGAGGATTCTCCCATCACACTGGTGAGATTCTCTTTCTCCACCTTAATGTACCCAATGTGACTTGAGTGACTTGGGAGGACTCATTGTGGAGCCTCAGATGAAGGGTGTTTTGTGTGAGGAAAATGGCAAGAGTGACATATTGTGACCAGTCATGCCGTGAGACCTACCAGGAGGTGAGGTCCTATTGTCTCTGACTCTGTGACAGATATTGTGTGATGAGAGATTTGTTTTCCTGGTACATTGACATGTGTTGGGCGTATAATGAACACATTTCAATTGTACTGTTTGATGCACTTTTACCTGCGTAAACACTCATGATGTAACGGTTTTTTATTGAGATAGTCGACACCATTAATTGCAAGGTTTAGGGGATTATATATACATCTAGGGAAACTGCATACAAAACTGACACACACGGGCATATGCACACACATGCAAACACACACATACACACAAGCACTGAGAATTACAGGCACATGGATGCACATGTAGACACAGCTATTTCCTGGCACACAAACTGCCATCACCTGATGGCACTACCACTGCTTCCAGGGATGCTACAATGTGACTATAGGTCTTTTCCAGGAAAACCTCTATGGACTGCCATGTGTCTTCTTCTTATTCCGGCAGGAGCTGGAATCAGAGTGGCTCTGCACAAGAAACCTGCAAGAAAGCCCCACCTTTTTCATCTTCCAGATTTCTCCTCACCAAGTGAGGGACTCCAGAATACATACCGCTTTCACATTCTAGAAGGGTGCTCTCCAAGATCAGAAAAGAAAACACTATGAGGTTCAGATCATGCTGTGTTTTGTTTGCACAGCTCTTTTGTTACCTTAGTGACAGGAGCAAACAAGATAGGAAAGAGTGATAGAGGATCCTTATATCGGATCTTTATATCAATGTTATGGCAGCGATGGAATGAAACATAAAGGAAATCAATCAAGGAGAGAGAGGCGGAGCAGATGGGGAGACATAAACAGAAAACAAGAGGAGGAAAAGTTTAAAGAAAAAAAAGTATAAAAAAGGAGAGAAGAAGAAAAGATGGGGGTATAAAATGATAGAACAAGAGATGAGAGATAGAATATTCATCCCAAAATGAGAAGGGGAACAATGGAAGTGGCCTAGTTGGTTCTGAATTATTAGAGTAATGGATTTTTTTTGTATTTGTTTGTTTGTTTTCCTCCCCTCAATTTCAATCTGTTTATGCCCTTTAGAGTAGTTTAAAATACTACCTCTGTCTTTGGAAAAGTGATTACTGAACCCACTTCCTTCACTGCTCTTCACCCGGAGCATGTGTGAGACCTTACTCCAAGTGGAGTCCCTACGGTGGCCATCAGAAATGGCAGAGTTCTCGGATCTGTACGTCTGGTGCTGGGGCAATTTCACAACAGGGTTTGGCTGACTTCCAAACAGGGTTTGCAACACGGGTCTCACTCTGCAGTAAATAAATGTGTGGCATTTGGAGTCTCCGCATTTATGGCCAGGTGGCTCCTCGAGTACAAGGTGGAGTCAATGGCTGGGCTTTACCTCAGGGGCAACCCTTTTGCTATGAACCTTGAAACCAACACATATAGAAAGACACGGCCATCACTTCAATTTCCAGTCTAAGCTTGATGTTCCCGTGTCATACCTTGTCCTCCTTCTCTTAGTGTTTTGTGTCTGCTTGTTGATTAGTGTTCTGGGAAAAAAAAAAAAAAAAAAAAAAGACTCAGAATTGGAATGAAATGGCAAGGGCGTAAGTGTTTTCAAGTCCCCAAGAAGATCGTGGAAAATAGCCTTCCCCGCCATTGGGAGATGTTTTTGTTTTGATTTGTTTTGGTATGATTTAGTCATAGAATTAGTGGGACAGCTAAGTTCTTTTTATTTTTCTTATTCCAGCAACTGAATTCTGTAACAAACTCCTATGTATTTTGAATTATGTATGAATCCTTATGTTTTAACTTTTAAACTGTCAGGAAAATCCGTTTTTATGAATGTGAAGAAGTGATAACTACATAAAAGAGGGAAGTTTGAACACTCATAACTCAGCAACACGTACACTGCTCTGACTTGCTCTTTTTTAGCACTTCACATTTGTGTTTTATTTTTCCCTCCTTCTATCAGCTCTGACGTTGATGTCATTCAAACTTGAAGGTGAGAAGAGTACCAAATGTAAATTTATACCTAAATATAAATGTGCCATGGTGCAGGTCCTCTGAGAGGAGAAGCAATATCAATGGGGGAAACAAACAAACAGAAATAAAAGGGCTTACAATAAATACACACAAAGCAGACAAACTAATGCATGTATATTAATTTCTTAAAAAATAAAGCTGGAGGAATTGCCCAGAAAATTGAAAAAAAGACATGAAAAGAATAGAATATATGAGAAAAGAAAAAGGATAATCCCAGGAGTTTCACCATTAGTGCTTAGAGAAAGGCCAACAAAATATATAAAAGGGAAAACAATTCCAAATAAATTCGACAAGAAAATCTCCAGAAGCGAAAGGCACACATCATCAGATTAGAAAAGCTCACGGGTATCAAGCCAATGAATAAAATAAAACTAAAAATTACTTAAACCTATCAGAAAATCTAAAAACGGTAAAGAAAAGGAGGAAGTCCTAGAAGCTTTTGGCGTAAGGAAAACATTATCAAACATAACAAAATAGAATTCACCTGCCATCAGATTTCTTAATAAAAATGCAGGATGTTATAAAATAGGGAAGTAATGCCTTTAACCTCTGAAGGAAAGTATTTTCAATCCAGAATTCTATACTCAGGGAAATTATCAATAGAATGGGAAGTGAAAATAAATTAATTTTCAGGTGTACAAGTTCTTTAAATTTATCTCTTTAGATCCTCCTTTTAGGAAGCTACTGTGGGATGTGTATCAGAAAAACAAGAGAGAAAATGAAAAATGAGAAGGACATGAAATCTAGCTAAGGAAGAATCTGAACAGCACAGGAGACCTAAGAAAACCAGAGCAGGGGACAGACACCTGTAGAGTGAAGGTGTTCCAGAAAACAATCAAGGCCAAATAAAAAAAGGAATTCTGCTCAGTCAACTGAAACATTTACCAATAGGCATTTGAAAGATCTGTTGGAATATTTGAAAAATGTAGTAATGATTCCAAATGAAACTGGGAAAATAGGGGGAGGAAAGGCAATGATTAATTCCACAGGAAAAATGTAAGAGAAAAAAATGCTATCATATATATATATATATATATATATATATATATATATGTAATGTAATCCCTGACTTCCTGTTAAAAAAGTAATGTTTAATTTTTTTTTGAGAGAGACAGAGTAAGTGGGGAGGGGCAGAAAGAGAGGGAGAGAGAGAATCCCAAGCAGGCTTCCCACTATCAGCATGAAGCCTAATCCAGGGCTTGAACTCATGAACCATTAGATCATGACCTGAGCCGAAGTCAGATGCTTAACCAACTGAGCCACCCAGGTGCCCCTAAAAACATAATGTTAAACTATACTGGGAGAATGAGGGAAAGGGAAGAATGTGTGTGTGTGTGTGTGTGTGTGTGTGTGTGTGTCTGTCTGTCTGTCTACATGCTTATTTATGTGTGTGACTGAGGCAGGGTGGACTTAATTGCCATAACAAAAATAAAGTGATAATATCTGAAATTGAAGATTGAAGAAATAGTAATGCAAGTCAATTATTTTAGAATATTGAGATAAGTAGAAGGAACAGCCAGAAGTATTAAAATATTTTAGGGACAAGGTTGGGACATAGAAAAAGTGGAGGGGACTGCAATTTATATTAAAAAAACTTTTAGAAAATATGTGACGTGAGGGGTGCCTGGATGCCTCCAGTTAAGCATTTGACTTCGGCTCACGATCCTGTTGTTCATGGGTTTGAGCCCTACGTCAGGCTCTGTGCTGGCAGCTCAGAGCCTGGAGCCTACTTCAGATTCAGTGTCTCCCTCTCCCCCTTTGCCACTGTGCTATGTCTCTCTCTCAAAAATAAATAAAAGTATTTTTAAAAAATTTTAAAAAGGAAATATATGACTTGAAAGCATTTAATTCATTACTTTAAAATAAAAATAATTTTTAAAAGAAATAAACATAAACTACTACCAGTTGTAATGTTTTAATCTAATATGAATGTAGGTTTTTCTTTATGCTATCAATACCACTCAAGATTGTGAGACAAAACATGGTGCATGGGCTTAAGAAAATGATCCTACAGGGCACTTGGGTGGCTCAGTTGGTTAAGCATTCATCTTCAGCTCAGGTCATGATCTCACTGTTCATGAGTTTGAGCCCCGAATTGGGCTTTCTGCTGTCAGCGCAGAGCCCGCTTTGGATCCTCTGTCCCTCTCTCTCTCTGCCCCTCCCTAACTTGCCTTCTCTCTCTCTCAAAAATAAACAAAAATAACATTTAAAAAAGAAAAAAAAAAAAGAAAATGATCCTGATTTACACCTTGATTTCCTGTAAATGAGTTAAAAAAAAAAAAAAGGTAGAAGTTTGTTCTATCACAAGGAATTGGGTAAAGGATTTACAGGATTTGCATGTATGACATCTGCCCAGAGGTTGCGTATTATTCAGATTTTGATGAATTTTTGAGAGATATTAATTAAATTGGTGAATAATCCTAACTAAGGTGATTAAAATCCAAACATTCATTAATGTATTATAATTCATAATATCAAACCAGCCCTGAGATAAACTCTGTGTGTGTGTGTGTGTGTGTGTGTGTGTGTGTGTGTCTGTGTGTGTGTGCGTGGTGGAGGGGCAGACACGATGACAAGAATCACATAACTTTCCTGTAACCCAAGGATTACTATTGATGCTTCTGATCCCGAGGGCTTATGGATGAACTGTGTTCCACTCCAAGGCATTCTTTACTTTTGGGTAATGCGTTATCAGAGGAAACTCTCTCTTTGTGCCATTAAATCAGTCCAGTGGCTCTGTCTTTTGAGGTTTTACCAGTTACACTGACAGCATTTCTGCATTGTTTCTAGTTTCTTTCCCTTTGTTCTCAGCCTTAGTGGTACATGGTTTGTTCAGTTCCCCTCCAGCCTATTTCTCTGCTTATTGCTCAGAGCAGCAGCCACAGGGGTGAGCCCCCCCCCCCACATCAGTGGACAAAGAGCCTAATTTAAATCCTCTCTAATGATTCAGAGTTCAGCTTTGAACCCACTTCTTCATCACAACACTGACCACTTCATCTGTCTCGCAAGATTTCTTCTTAATTCTTTTGTTAAGTGTCTTTATTTAGTTATTTTGATTGTGTTAGCATTCCCATTTGTTTGATTATGCTGTAACCTTGCAATTATGATTTTTTTTTTTCTTTTAGTGCACCACATGCTATGGCACAAAGAAAATGGTTGCTGAGTGTCAAGTGTTCTGGAACTATTTAGAGGTCAATGGCCCTCTAAAATACAGCACCTTTAATCCTGGTTTGCAAGACAGATGTGCTTTAAAACAAAGTACACTCATAAATCATCTCTGTAGGGATAGCTTATTTTATGCTATGGAAAAGGGAAGGTACTAGAATGTTGAAGATTGCATAACAGGTACCCAGTTTCCTTTGGGATGGAGGGGAAATGCAGAATCAGTTAACTACTCATTACTATGCTTAGAAAAAAGCAGTATTAGGGGCGCCTGGGTGGCGCAGTCGGTTAAGCGTCCGACTTCAGCCAGGTCACGATCTCACGGTCCGTGAGTTCGAGCCCCGCATCGGGCTCTGGGCTGATGGCTCAGAGCCTGGAGCCTGTTTCCGATTCTGTGTCTCCCTCTCTCTCTGCCCCTCCCCCATTCATGCTCTGTCTCTCTCTGTCCCAAAAATGAATAAACGTTGGAAAAAAAAAAAAAGAAAGAAAGAAAAAAGCAGTATTAGCTTTAATCAAAATCATATAACCAACCTTCTTTTTACAGAATACCTAGTCCCAGGGCCAGCCAGTGTTTTGTTTTCCTAGTACAAGCCTCCAGTGCTTGCTGACTGATGGGATAGTGACAATTACCAGTAATAAGTTAATTCAATTCCATCCAATTCAATCAGTAATCGTGTACCAATTACATTGTGCAAGTACACTACTTGCAATACAGTTTTCCTACGACTCAGTTCCTGTCCTGGGAGAGTCACAGTCTAGTAGGAGAAATAAACATATGATTAATTAAGCATACCAGTAGGAAAGAAAACACCACGACGACCATAGCAGCCACTTTCTATATCTGGAGCTAATGCGCTCACAAATGTATACGCACAAGTTTAAAGCACTTCTTAATTTTGAAACATTTTTAAATACCTTTTCTACTCCTGCATCTCTCTTTAACCACAATCTAGTGATTTTGAATTCCTCCAGTGATTTTGAATACTCTTCTGGAAACAGGAGTATTGGTGCATTTGTGTGAATATCTTCTGGAGTTAAACTTGATGGGACAAGGTGCTACATCTCCACTCAGGAGTTTCCTTTAACTAAAGAGCACTGAGCTTCAAAATCTAATCCGGGATATTCCCCCATTCTTCCAGAGTTGTCCTTGTCCAGAAAAGCATCATCACATTTCTATCTTCTTGAACATCAGCATTGACAAGAGTGGCCTATGATGCAATTATGTTGGTCCCTGAGTGCCACAGGGTAAACCTCTCCAAAGCCAGTTAAATTAATCAAGAAGGCGAAATGTTAATATGTCAATATGGTGACTAAGCAGGGGAAATTCGTACCCTGAGCATCATCCCGTCTGCAAAACTGGGTCTGATACATGGAATAGCGATATGAAACGGGACTTGATTTGAGAGTAATGTTGGATGATGTGTTATAGCCTGATCAAGTCAGCAATTAAATATAATCACAAGAGAGAGTTGTTTAAAAATGTTTCTCTACTTCACTTTGATGGAATACAATTCTACAGAACACATTCAGAATTAAGAGGCGTGTATTTAGCTTAATTAAATATTTAATCACATGTCATCTACCTATTGTTTCCACTCTCCAATTTTCCATAACACCCAGAAAGAGTTGGCTAATTTTTAACATTTCTGTTGACTTTCTCCAAATTGAACACTATTGTTTTAATGCTTCTATCCACCTTGTGGTTGTCACAAAATCTCTTCCTCTCATTACCTTCAGCTTTGCTGGGAAAACCAAGTGGAATTAGCAATCAATCACAGCATTTAGCAGCTCATCTGGCCTGAATGAAAAGCTCAGGACACATCCAGGTGAAAAATGAAATTGCTTTGCCTTGTTGCAATCCTCACATATTTCTACTCCACTCCCTATAACCATTTCTTACTCTTAATCAGAAGGAAAAATGCAAGCAGATAACATTATGTAAGACAGTGGACTAAAGACCTGGCCCCGAGTAGAGGCCATTTAATTAAAAGGTGTAAGATGAATAGGCTGTAAAATTCAGCTAGTCCCATATAAAAAGTGTTGGCTTAGCAGAACTGAATGATGATCCAAGTTAACACATGTGAATTTGTGGAAAAGAGAAAAACAGCTTTGAAATCTTATTAGCTTTGCTTTTACTTTTGTTGTGCTTCACATTCAAGATTATAGGCTAAGGAAAAAATTTTTTTAAACTGAAGAAAGGAAGGAAGAATGGAAAGGACAGATGGAAGGAAGGACAGCAGTCATATAAGTATGTAGTTGCAGATTACAATCAATGAATATTATTATGTTTTGTTTGTTTAGTATTAAGTGCCCATCAGCATATATCTTCATAATTTTCAAACTGTTTCAATAGTGATTAGGAACAACAAATGTCTGGACTGTGGCTTCAAAATAGCTTATCCCAGATTTACCATAACAAAGAGGAATTTTGCGATGTTTGCTAGGGGGCACTGTAAGGCCATCTTCACCTTGTTTGTTCCTTTGAGTTGTTAGTGGTTGGTCCATTTTAATTATCTGTGTTTCTGTGAGACATGAAGTATTACACTGTTAATTATGGAGTTTTCAGCCTCATAATGGTTTTTGTGTAACTACTTTGACTCCAGGTATTTCCTGTGCCCTTCAAAATCTATGTTTTCTGGTGGGATTTGGGTAAATTGAAAACACTAGATTATAGTGGGGGCTTCATCTGGGAAATGTAACCGAATCCTGCCTCCACTATGAAGAGTGACATTCGGGGTGCCTGAGTGTCTCAGTAGGTTAAGCGTCCAACTTCAGCTCAGGTTATGTTCTCACGGTTGGTGTGTTCCAGCCCCATGTTGGGTTCTGTGCTGACAGCTCACAGCCTGGAGCCTGCTTCAGATTCTGTGCCTCCCTCTCTCTCTGGCCCTCCTCTGCTCATGCTCTGTTTCTCTCTCTCTTTCTTGGTCTCAAAAATAAGTAAACAAAAAGAAAAGAAAAGAAAAAAGAAAAGAAAAGAAAAGAAAAGAAAAGAAAAGAAAAGAAAAGAAAAGAAAAGAAAAAAGTGGCATTTGTTTTCCTCTAAAGTCGCCAGGTCTAAGCACATCACAGAGTTTGGTGTTGAACATCTGAATCTTGGGACTTGTATACTGAAAAGTATTCCTTCTATTCTGACATAAACATAATAGATTTTTGAAAACAAGATGCTATCCTCTCTATCATCAGCAGGGCCTGGGTTCACTGACCACAATGCAGTTAAATAATAAGAATATTCATAAGCACCTGGGGACTCTTGGTTTGGAGATTTTAATTTTCTAAGGGAAACAAAAATAGTTTCCGAGGCACTGCTGCTCCGACCTCAGAGCACCATAACTGAGCCAGTTTAGGTTCTTCTGAGTCCATTTATCTACAGCAGAGTTCTCCTAACTAAAATGTATTTGGTATTTTCATGGTCCAGGTAAGGCCACTCAACAGTTGAATTCTTTCATTCAAATTCTCAGAAATTAAGAGAACGATTTTAGTGTAAATGCTCCAACAAGAAGCAGACACAGAACACTCACAAGGTCAGCAGAAAATGGAGAATTCGTAGCTTGAACATCTCTAGCAATTTCAGACATGAGTAGTCTAAGCTTAATATATAGGGGGTTAAATCAATCATTTGCTTGCGAGTTCAAGTAGCAGTCAATAGATTTTGCAAGGCAAAGGGCCACCCAGATGGCATATATTTGTAAATCAGTCCTTCCCAAAACTTGAAACTAAAACTCATTTCATTTCTGTGAGGCCCAGTTCTTAGGGTGGGCCCTCTGGTGACCAACAGACATGTCTCCAAGGTATAATGGAAACTTCTCTATCCATCACATTCAATTATTTGGGTGGGCAACTGTTACCTACTCAATACCTATTTCTCATTTACTTCCTTACTAACACAATACCAATTTTATTGGGTGTGGCGATTGTCCAGCTAAAAACCCTTACTTTTCCCAACCTTCCTTGTAGCTAACATTTCCCATGTGAAACAGTTCTGACCCACGAATTTGAAAGAAAATTTTGTTGGGTGCTTCCAATGAGACATTTAAAATGGGACAAACTTGGCTGGCTTGTCTGTTATCCTTTCATCTTTTCCACGCTCCTTTATTTCTGGAATATAGATTCAATGATGATACAGAGTAGGAACCATCTTGTGACCCATGTGGGCTGGCTGAGCACCATGGCAGAAGGTGCTTCCCGACAGCCTGTGCCAACACTGGACTCCCTAACTCACTCTTGACTTCTCATTACCTGATAAATAACACCTCTACCTCATACAAGCCACTGATATTTCAGATATCTCTTTAATGAGGCTGACCTAAGTTCTTATCTGGTACGTACACCCTATAGCAAAAAAAAAAAAAAAAAAAAAAAAAAAATATATATATATATATATATATATATATATATAAGCAATTGACATAATGAACAGCAAACTTTAAATTTCTTCAGTTTCTTATTTTATTTTGAAAAATCCAAACATTTTATTTTTTATACCATAATATACCTAAAGTAAAATCGATGACCTGGGGGAGGGGGAGGAAGGCACCTGGGTGGCTCAGTCAGTTAAGCATCCGACTTCAGCTCAGGTCATGGTCTCGTGGTCCTCAAGTTTGAGCCCCATGTCAGGCTCTGTGTTGACATCTCAAAGCCTGGCATCTGCTTTGGATTCTATGCCTCCCTCTCTGCCCCTCCACCACTCACACTGTCTCTTTCAAAAATGAATAAATGTTAATTTTTTTTAAAATTGATGACTCAGGTAATGTGGCATTTATCCTCCGCCTTCTGATAGCACATCATGTCACTGTGTATCCAATACGTAAGATACAACATTGGAATAAAGTCCAGGAAGTTTGCAACAACATGTATCCCATGAAAATGCCATCAGTAGGTTAAGCTTTCATGTTCTCATATCTAAAATGGGAATAAAATATTTAAAACATCTCATTGTGAAAAGGAATACATAAGATGAAGCTAAATCCCCTAACACTGTGAATGGAAATCTCTGCCCACATTTCTATTGAATGAAAGACTGAAGAATAAAATAAAAAAAGTTCAGTTATCTGAAAGGTAACTTTATCTGAAAGGTAATTTTAACACTAGTGAGAAAATCTAAAGTGGAAATGGAGCAGTTCAAATCGAAGTGTCTCCAACAAGGTAGATAGACTAGATGGAGTAGACCACACCAACTGGACTTGTGTTAAGAGCCAGGAGCATTCTAAATTCAAAAAAAAAAAAACAAAAAACAACATGAAGAGCAAAGTCATGTACAGAGACATCCTCTAAACTCATAAAAATTAAAAATGACTATATAAACCTATACTTATCAATACAGATTAAATACCTTTTTGGGTTTGGGGCGCCTGGGTGGCGCAGTCGGTTAAGCGTCCGACTTCAGCCAGGTCACGATCTCGCGGTCCGTGAGTTCGAGCCCCGCGTCAGGCTCTGGGCTGATGGCTCAGAGCCTGGAGCCTGTTTCCGATTCTGTGTCTCCCTCTCTCTCTGCCCCTCCCCCATTCATGCTCTGTCTCTCTCTGTCCCAAAAATAAATAAACGTTGAAAAAAAAAATTTTTTTTTAAATATCTTTTTGACAAATCAAGCCTGAAATCCTTAGCTATCAAACAGATGGCAAGTTCCATTTGTAGGGCTTCATAAGTCACCTACTGCCAAAATACAGAGATTGCCTGTGTTTCAGACCTAGAAAAGGCATAGCATATGATTGATTTGCAAAGAAAAATACTCTAGGATATTTCATAAATGAAGAAATTAATCATGTTTTGACTTAGGCCTAGATTTGATGTGGTGGAAAACAAAAAACAAAAACAAAAGGCCAATGTAACACAACACAAAGGAATATACAAAAGATATTAAAATCCGTTGGACAATGAATTTATATAGTATCCGAGGAGTCATGAAGTTGTATAGAGAAAATATCTTCTATATTCATTAAAGCTGCTGAAATGGAAACTTGACTTTTGATTGAATATCCCTTTCTGATTAAAAGGAAGGTGGCTTAGAGGCCATGAGGTTTAATTAAAAAATGGCACTGGATTGAAAGCGAAGATCATGGCTCTAATCCCAGCTCAATCTTTAACATATGACCTTAAAAAGGTACTGTCTCTAGGTCTTGGTTTATTCAACAGAAAATGAAGGTAATAATAGCTACACTACAGGTCTGCAATGGAGACTGAATCAGATAATATATGTAGAAGTTTGCTAGCAGAGGACTTAACCTTATAGAAAATATTTCAAAAACATTCCTTTCTTGACTTCAGTGAGTTAGTGTCGTGCCTGATGGGGTGCAGTAGAGTCAGTATTTTTACTGAGCAAACCCAGTTGCAGAGTATGCTCCAATCTGTCCATCGCACTGCACAAAGGGAACAGAGATGGAGGGAGGGTTATAAATCTGGCTACTGGGGCGCAGTAACCCACAGCCACTGCATATCATGAAAAGGTTATTATGGGTTCACACTTTTTTGGGGGCAAGTGTCTCTAAGGAGTCTTATCAAGTGAATTGGGCAGGGTGGCCAGAGATTCTAGGAAATATTCAAGGTCAAGACTACTAGGAATATGGTTCTAGGTGACAAGTGCATTCAGAAGAGAACCAGTCCAGTTACTGAGAAGCTGGTGAAAATACTGAGCAGGCTTGTAAGAAAGAGCAGGACAGAGGATCAGAAGAGGATTCCTTTCTCAGAAGACCAGGGACATGACAAGCTCAAATTTACAATCCTTGGTTCCAAGGTTTCTGTATTTGTCATTTTAATAGATTCTGCCAACTTTACCTCCTTAGGAATTTCACAAATTCACACTTCTATCAACAATTTGCAAATCACAGGTGTGTTCTCAAACTTTTTGAGTTTTCCTGATGTGGCAGTGAAAACTCTGTATGTTGTGGTACCCTGTTTGTCTGTCTAAAGGTATCATAGGTTGGGTCTTACTTTCTCCCACTTTTATATCCTGGTGGATCATACCTAGGAATTTTTGACAAATGTTAAGTTCAGCATTACTCCGTGAGAACAAGTAGCCAAGAAAAGAAAGCATGCACTCTTGTATCCAAACAAGCCTGACATCAAAACTCATTTACCCAATTACTTAGCCGTGGACCTTTAGGAATTTATTTCATTTTTCAGCTATAATTTCCTCCTTTGTAAGTGGCATTATTGAATTGTGGGATTTACTGAAAATCTTATAAAGCACCTGTCATTTATCATGCATATAAGGTCCAATTTTTAAAAATTTAAATGTTTTTAAAAGTATTAAATTGTGATTGGGTGAATGTGTGTGTGTATTTGTGTGT
Organism: Leopardus geoffroyi; assembly: GCF_018350155.1. Lineage (NCBI taxonomy): Eukaryota > Metazoa > Chordata > Mammalia > Carnivora > Felidae > Leopardus > Leopardus geoffroyi. The sequence continues at coordinate 60,656,516 of NC_059331.1, forward strand.
CATTTCATGCTAAAATGCTTTTTATCCTATTTGTGCATTCTTTTGGAGGTAAGATATCTAAATTCATTAATACAGAACAAGTTATGCCCTGGACATTTTAGATAAGCAATGTGAAATGCATTTACTGATAATGTGTAATTAAATCAGTAAGTTAGATTGTTATGCCAGTAAACTTGGTTTCCTTTAGGGTTTCATAATAGGTCCTAATTCCAACTTCTTTCGCAATAACTTTGCCTAAGTGTTTGAAAATGGTACACGAGAATAGAATTTCTAGTGGTGGCAGTTTTACACACTCTCAGTCCTTTCTCTCCAAACTTAGTGCATCATTGGATACAAGAATGATAAAAGAGGTCTCATTCCTGTTATCTGTTACTTCCCATTATGTAAGACAATTGTATTTCCATTCTCAGTTTTTGGGAGATTTGCACATTTCCAACTGCTAGGAAATTTAGCCCTAATCCTTCTAGTCAAAGTAGAAAAAAAAATCTACATCCGAACTTAATCTTTTGCCATGCCTTCCACAAAGTTTACTTAATTTCCCTGTACCCTTTGAGTCTATTTTGAGTCTCTTTTACCTCCTAGTACTAACCAAAAATCGTAATTCTATATATGTGTGTACATTTCCTTTTAAAGATTGCCTCTTCACCACTAAAACACAAGTCCCATGTAGTTAGGGATCATGTTTGTTTTATTCACCGCCTTACACTGCCATACAATTCCAAAAATTGTATTCAGCCTGTAGTGGCTATTAAAACATATTTATTGAACGAATAAATACATTCCCATGCCTTCAGATATCTTTATGCCCCTCTTAGGAACAGATTACTAATCACATCATGGTTTAGTTCAAAGTCCTTCTACATGGTCTCTCTTTTTCTTTTTAAACTGTATCTTCCTAAAACCTAACAATTTTTATTTCTTCTCTCTGGGCTGATATGGTTCTCTGAGTTTCATTTTTCCATGTTAGATAGTTTCCAAATTAATTAAAAAGCAATGAAACAAAATATTTGTAGTCTCAAAAGCATGAGCATATAACGCTTTTATTTTTGCACTATAGCTATTGGTAAAAATATAAGACTATGTTTCAGTTCAATAAGTTTCTCTGACTGTCTGGTAAACGCGGCAATTATCTTTTGGCACTTCCTGACATATACCGAGAGAATAGAGCTTAAGAGCCTATCTTTGTCTCATAGGATATAAAAATCAGTATGACAACTGTCAATTCTCCAAAAGACCAGGAGAAAACTCTGTTAATCCAACAAAGCTAAGTTTATTACTGTAATAAAGGAAACTACAACTTTGACAGAGTCTTTGTGGCACTTCAGAAGGGGAAAATCTGGGAGGTGGGTAATATTTGTATACTTTTAGGTTATGAAAGGGGGAATTTTAAGTTGGGTCTTACCAGGAGGGGAACTGGTTGGGACTGGGCAGAGTTTATGAAATGACTATTTTTGATTGGCATGCACAGAGAAGTGAGGGTCTTGAAGTGGGTATGATGAGTAAGCTGTTAGTCCCTGTAAGTAAGCTATTCTTGTTTGTTTATAGTCCTATCTCCCAGGAGCAAGTATTTCCTGGAGCAAGTACCTAAGTTTACTTTGCTTATTCTCGATATTATTTAATGGAGTCAGAGGAAGTATGCCTAGCCCCAGTATTGTTTAACACAGGAATAGATGCGATGCCTGGGTGGCTCAGTTGGTTAAGTGACCAATTCTTGATTTTGACTCAGGTCACGATCTCATGATTTGTGGGATCAAGTGCCACGTGGGGCTCTGTGCTGTCATCATGGAACCTGCTTGAGATTCTCTCTCCCTTTCTCTTTGCCCTCCTCCCAACTCATGGGCACCAACTCTCCCTCTCTCTCTCTCTCTTTCAAAATAAATAAATAAACGTTTTTTAAAAACCACACAGGAAGAGAAAATCATTTTGTTATCCCGTTTCAGCCCTTTCTTGATTCATCAGTGTTAGCTGAGAAAGACTATTATCATCTGAACACAGGATAAATCTGTATCTGTATATTTTTTATGGTCATGGTTGTGTATAATGTTTCTGGCAATAATCATTTCAACTTAAGTTTCAGACTTTCTTCTATATTTGTTGGAAGATACTTTATTGTATTGTTTACTAGAACTACAGCTGTGAAACAACATTTAAGACTGGAGATTATTACACATCTGGGTGCTGTGACACAAATGCTAATCTCAATGATTATTATCAGGACTGTAGGCCACTTCTAGGCCAGCCATAAAGAGTCCTCAAATGAAATCTTGAGAATAGATCAAATCCCACATCAAATGGTGCACAAAACCATACAAGGGGTTGTTAGCTACATTTATGAATCTTTTATTCCTTAAATGTTCTTAGATGCAAGACAGATATTCCTCAAATATTAAAGATACAAGAGAGATCTTTTTCTTGGGGGGCTGGATGGCTCATTTGGTTAAGCGTCAAGTGTCTGACTTCAGCTCAGGTCATGATCTTGCAGTTCATGGGTTCAAGCCCCAGTGTTGGGCTCTGTGCTGACAGCTCAGAGCCTGGAGCCTGTTTGAGATTCTGTGTCTCCTTCTCTCTCTGCCCCTCTCCCACACATGCTCTGTCTCACTCTGTCTCTCTCTCTCTCAAAAATAAATAAACATTAAAAAAATTAAAAGAAGATCTTTTTCTTGATCATCAATTCTTGAATCCTCAAATTTAGCTGCTTTTCTACCTTTTCTGTAGCTTCATTATGTACTATACATATTACTTTAGCACTCTCTGGAGCAGTCCCATGTACGAAATAGCAGATTTCCTCTTCTTTTTCCTGAATGTAATGCACTGTGGAATCATTAACATTGAACACATGGTAAACACCACTGTAACTAAGCCTGAGTGAAGCCTATCTAACACATATTTTCTAAGGCACATCACAGCCTTCTTGTGCTAAGGGATACTAAACAGAACTCTAGAACTACACTTGAAGAGAGTTTAAAATGGCCAAATCACAACAAAAACACAAAACTGCACAAGGCTTGGCATTAAATATACATCAAAAAGGACACTGTTTACGGTATGAACACTTAAACAATAAGGCAGCATGTTGCCTTCAGTGACCTCGGAATGTGTTTAAGAATGTGTGTGAGGGGCACTTGGGTGGCTAAGTCGGTTGAGCATCCAACTTGAGCTCAGGTCATGATCTCACGGTTTGTGGTTCGAGCCCTGCTTCGGGGTCTGTGCTGATGGCTCAGAGCCTGGTGCCTGCTTCAAGTTCTGAGTCTCCCTCTCTCTCTGCCCCTCCCCTGCTCATGCTCTGTCTCTGTCTCTCAATATTAAATAAACATTAAAAACAAAAAAGACTGTGTGTGAGAACGTGTACGTCGGGTGCCTCCAATCTTTCATTGCTCGGCACATGTTGGTGAATGACTGAATATTGCCATGGATATTAATTTGGGGGATTACAAATAAATTTTAGCAAGTAGCCAGTTTTCACAAATACAGAATCCATGAATAATGAGGATGAACTGTATGTTAGTGTGTTTAGTTGGATGCTCCATTTCTCCAGGGCTCTTGTTATTTTTTCCTCATTCTTTTTTTCTTTCTGCTCTCAGATTGGATGATCCTTACTAATCTAGCTTCATGGTTACTGATTTGTTCTTCTCTCCACTCCTGTATACTCTTGAGCCCCTCAAGCACATTTTGTAATTTGGTCATTAGACTTCCGAACTCCAGAATTTCCTTTTGGTTCATTTTATAGCTTTTATTTTTCATTAATATTCTCTAATAGATGAGACGTTAGCATCATACCTTCCTCTAATTCTTTAAGCCTGGATTCCTTTAGTTCTTTGAACATATTTATAATAGCTACTGTCTGCTAAGCACAACATTAAGGCTCCACTAAAGGTGGTTTCTGTTGCTTACCCTTTTAAATCCTGAGTGTAGGTTACACCTTCTTGTTTATTTGCTTGTCTCATAATTCACCTTTTTTTTGTTCAAAACTGGATATTTTGGTAATATATTGTAGAAACTCTGATACTGTCACCCTACCTCCAGGGCTGTCGTTGTTCGCTTACTTGTTTATTTTGGGGGGTACATGACTGAACTAGTTGAGTGAAAACTATTTTTCCCAAAATGTGCCACCTCTGACGTTGCTTCTCAGAGAGTGCAACTGTGGCCATGTACACAGGTACCCTAACTTCTACTCCACTGGCTTGACAATAGTTTTACTTTGACGGTCTCTTTCCATGAATGCCCTCTTAAGCTACTGGCTCTGTCTGCCTGTATTGGTATCAGACCCAGCAGTTAGTCTACGCTCATTTCTAGCTGATTGCTCTATTGTTTTTGGCAACCCGCTGATAAATAAATGACTCTGAAGTCTGACCCAATCCTATCTGAACAAAAATGGTCTGACTCCTGTTTGTAGGAAGAGACTTTGAGGCTAAACCTTAAGGCTTCCTTCAATCCCAGGAGAGCCCTTCTTTGCTGCTTCTTTCTTCAGTTATTTCTGTTAACCTTCTAGCTGTTTTGTCTTTTCTCTTACTGCTGTTACAGAGTCACAAGCCCCCTACTAATTGCTCACTGTCAAAATCTCCATTGTTTTCTATCATGCCCTTACACTTGAACTTCTCCACACTCTGTCCCATATGAAGTGCATCTTTTAGGGAGAACTATGGAGAGTTTGTCCGTATGAGCTTCCTCTTCTCCCCTGGGAAGAACTGGGAAGAACATGGATGCTAGTGCTCCAGAGGTGGGGTGAGGACAGTAACCCATTTCACTTACAGGGACATCCATGTTCTATGAACAGAGTTCTAGGCAAAGAAAGCCTCTGGTCTTCTTGGCTTTCTTCTCTTATCATGTAATTTTTGCTATGCACATGAAATGGGTCAAGAATGATTAGGACCCAGTATTCACAGCCTCTCATGCCTAGTAAAGAACTTCCTATGACAAGGGACTGGGGGAGAAAGAGGACCCATAACTTCTGTGTCAGTTTTGGCTGGAATAGAGCTTCTGCAACATGGAGCTGGGAGAGGCAGGGATGAGAAATATGGTAGCCTGCCCTCTTGGGGAGATGCCCTAACACTACACTTGGAGCTGTAGTGAAAGAGCTCCCCATCCTCTTAGCTTCACATGCTTAGAGTAGAGCTTCCATCATTCTGACCTGGGGAGATAAAGGGAGAAAGTCATGGCTCAAATTTACTATTTCTGTTCTTGCTGCCAAGATTTAGCTTTTGTTGAATAAATATTTCTCCACTTACTGAACGACTTTCGGGGGATTTAAAAGGGTTTTTTTTTTTTTTTTTTTTAGCTTTTCATGTTACTTTAGTTTACTGGGAAGAGGATCTACAGAGCTCCTCACATCACTATTCTAATAGTGCTTCTGACCTGGTATTATTTTGTATAGATGTTATCACTATTTACACATTGTTACATTGAAATACTTTTTCTATCTCTGATTATTGTTCTAAAAGCTTTTATCATGACAGAGCGTATGTCATCATTTGTAATCTATTATGATCATCATTCATGTTGGGAGACTGTCTCTTCCAAAACTTCCAGTTGGGCATCGAGACATAAGTCTTTTCTGCTTTCTTATTTCCGTCCTTAAAGTTTCAACCACAGTGTTGGCAGGTACTAAACATGAGCATAAACAGAGAATAGATACCCAAGCCAGACGCTTAATTTTTCTAGCCCTAGTTTCTCTCCTCTTCAAGATAATTGCTCTAGTCCAGGAACTGTTTCTATCTCTCTCTTTGCTGTATGGTGTGAAAACAGCTCTCATTTCATCAACCCATATCTTCCATACTCTGTTTTGGTTTTGTTCTGTTTTTAAATAAAAGCTGTATTAAATCCACAAACACTTGCTTAAACCTCTTAAACCCAAAATGACTTGCTCTCTTAAAATTCACAAGTGTTAGAAATCACAAAGGTTTTTATTTTCAATAAATTGCCTTTTCAGTAAGTTTTCAATAACCCAACAAAGAATGCGGCTGCTTATTCCTGCCTACCCTGAAGGGCAAGGCATAATGAAAGCTGCCAGAATGGCCCAACCATTGACAGTAGGGCAGTCAATGAACACAACAAAACTTGGACAAAGACATGTCAAGTAACATTTCAAAATATTACCCTGCTATGACTTTAGAATTGCTCGGCAAATCACATGATCTTTTTATTGGCGAGGGCGACTGTGGGATGGTAGGATGGGGAGAGGGTGGCTGCTAGTGAAAGCTTGCTTGGTTCCTTTTTTCTGTAAAAACCAAATGTAATTGAGAAGAGAGAGAAGAATAAAGGAATGAGTTACTTTGCTTTCATATGTTTTCTTTTAAAGTAGTGATTTGTGCAACCTGTTTTTCCTTAGCTCTTTTCAGAGTTTCCATTCCTGGATGACGGGTCCAGAGTTCCCTCAATGTCTCGGCCATGCCATGTTCATCTTCTGTGCATTTGTAGAGGCTGTGGTTTCTTCATCCCGTCTGCATGGGCTTTCGTTGAGCATTCATTCCCTGCTTTTTTAAGTGAGTTCCACTTGGTTATTTCATGCCTCATTTTTTAGTATGTCTGAAAGTCTGCACCACCAGAGCAGAAAGGGCAACTTTTCACTGTAAGGAAGCTAAGCACTCTTTATAAACTATTTTTACTTATTAGAAAACAAAAGGGAACATTTTCTAAGAAGATAAAATAAAATGAGAAAGCTGCCAAAATTGTTAATCATCCCTTCTCCAGATCAGAGCACCCATGTGTTCAAAAACCAGGGGGAAAGCTTGAGGGTCATGAAATCTAGTGTGGGAGGATAATCTTTTCATATCTTCCCTGATTCATTTCTCCTGAAATTTCCAACTTTCTTTTTTTCAGAGAGAGAGGGAGACACAGAATCGGAAACAGGCTCCAGGCTCTGAGCCATCAGCCCAGAGCCTGACGCGGGGCTCGAACTCACGGACCGCGAGATCGTGACCTGGCTGAAGTCGGACGCTTAACCGACTGCGCCACCCACGCCCCCCAACTTTCTTTTTTATCTTAGCCATTTTTTTCTCTGTTCAGCGAATCAAGGAAAGGATTTAACAATGGAAATCAGGGTCAAATGGATTGTCTCCTCTTGACTTCTGATTTTCAAAAACCTGGATCCTTGTTGAAATAGAAATGGCTCCAGGCATAGAGAAAGTATTTTTGGATAATACTTTAGTAAGAGCAAAACATTCTTGCTGTCCACTAAGAAAAACGAGAAACAGAAAAGAAATCAACAGTAGTGGGTCCCCTAGGTAAGATCGCTGTGCCACCCTGCATGGGTTGTTTACCAGAAAGGTTGAGGGAAGGGTAGAAAATCCCCAAGTAGGTTTATGTCTCAATTCCCAGGTAGATCTTGCAGAGACAGCATGTTACAAGAATAAAAATTCTCTGTTGTGTAAAGTCTTCTACCTTTCCACTGAGTTTCCCATACCTTAACGTTATGTTGTAGAAGCAACAGAATACTCTCTCTACAGTGTGCCCAATGTGCAGGTAAGGAAGGTGAGTAGCAAGAAAGAGAGCTCTCAGATGTGAACAGATGATGTGTGTGAAATTGACTTACGTGACCTTGGGAACCTATGTGGACGAAGAGCTGAGCCCCAAATAGGATGGTGGATGTCTCTGCAGATTATCACTATGGGTTAAAGACACAAAGGTTTAGATGTTTGTGGTTTTGCAGATTGGCTTCATTGTCGAAGAAGATTGCTCTAACGAACTATCACACTAAATTTCTAGCCAGTAGGAAAATGTCTTCTTTATCTGTTAAGTTCTACATATAGCATTTCCTTATATCTCATTGGCCAAAGCAGGTGAAAAAAAAAAGAGACTAGGGAATACAGTGTTTGGCCGGTTCTTATTAAAGAGTTCTCTTTCTGTGCACCTCTCTTTTCTCTGATACTCTTTGCTGGGACCTCTAGCGATCTTCCTCCAGACTCTGAACACCAACTTTTCAACTCAAGGAATTTCCTGGGTGCAGCCTGGGTTTGACCTCACGCATAACAACCTGGACTCTCTCAAGTCAGTGGGCTGGGGAAATTTTAGGGCTCACCTTTTTTGTTTCTCATTTTGAAGGATCACTTTCCTTCATTGCCTGATATCCAGGATCTCAAAACCGTTTGTTTCATATGTTTTATTTCTTTTTATTGTTTGTGTGTTTCTGGTGGGAAAGGTTAATCAGGTCTCTGGTATTTTGTCTTGGCTAGAAGTGAAAGTTCCCTCCCCTATTCACTCCCCCCACCCACACTATTTATTATTATATCCCATCTCTTTCATCTACACGGTACTTTGCAAATTATTTTGGTATTCTTTGCAGTTTGCTAGACTATAAAGTGAAGTTGGCATATACACATTACTTCTTGCCAGAGATAAAAGTGCTTTTGAATAGTCTCATTTCTAATTATGTCTCTCTGCCTGCACAATTTGAGCCTGGAGAGATGGGGATTGGTTCAAGAAGAGGATGTATCTGGGGGCACCTGGGTGGCTCAGTCAATTAAGTGGCTGACTTCAGCTCAGATCATGATCTCATGGTTCAAGGGTTCCAGCCCCATGTCAGGGCTCTGTGCTGACAGCTCAGAGCCTGAAGCCTGCTTTCAATTCTGTGTCTCCCTCTCCCTCCCCTTCCTCCACTTACAGGCTCTGACCCTCTGTCAAAATACATAAAACATTCACAAATTTTTAATATAAAACAAGAAAATGTATCTGAAGTGAAAGATTATGAACCTAGGAAAGCGGTAAGCAATATCTCAAGCAAGACTGTGTTATTGAGACAGCAAAGGTGATGGGTATTGAGGAGGGCACCTGTTGGGATGAGCACTGGGTGTTACATGGAAACCAATTTGACAATAAGTTTCATATTAAAAAAAGAAAATAAAATAAACAGCAAAGGTCATTTTAGAAAGGCCAAAGTGCATGATGAACAGGTTAGATCGGAGTACTCGTAATCTTGTGGACTTTTTGCCTAATCGAAATTTGCAAATGCATTATTGTTTTTTTAAACTACTAAATGTAAGCAATTTGCAGGCAGATTACTCAAGTCTGGTCCTAGTTCTGGCATAAAATATTTTCAGGGTAGGTAATCTACCATTTCTAAACCTGTTTCCTTGTAAAGATTGTATATGGGAAGGAATAAACTACTTGATTTTTTCCATACTAAATTTCTATGTTTTTGTGGGAGGTTTTCTGAAAGTAGGCAACCCTATTGAAGTTTCTACAGATGTCAGAGAGCCAGTTTATCCTGGAGCTTTCCCCTTTCCTAATCCTTACAATTCTTGCTTACACTCAGTTCTGCATATAAAACTTTCATTGTAACCTCCAAGGTGTGCACAATCTGAAAAATTAGAAGAATTACATCTTGGTGAGTATTTGCTTTGTTGCACTTTCTCCCCTTCTACAATTCAAATTTTTTTTGCTAATAACAACAATAACAAAAGTGTCATGTAAAAGAATTAGTGCCCACACTTGAGATGAAAAGATTTCAGAATATAAATCAAGTTGAACATAGTGACGGGATATTTTCCATTGGCAAACTATTCTTTATAAATCTGGGGCGGGGGGGGGAACTGATGTGCCTGAATTTCAATCTTAAGGGAGCACAAGTTTTGTAGATATGAATTCTGTTATTACTATATTGTTTCTAGCACATTTTACAAAAGCAAAATGTCTTCGTACCACTAAACAACATCTACTTGCAAGTGAAGAGGGAACAAAAGCTCATAAAACCGCAATAAAATATTTATTTGTCTTCAGTGATAGGATTAATTTTATCACTGTAGATTTATGACCCCCAAAATTTGTTGCTGGATATTTAATATATCAAAATAGCAGAACAAGGAGCTTGTATTAAGAAATGTGTTGTGAAACTTGTGATTTACCAGAGAGAACAGGTTTCTTTCTTTTTTTTTTTTCTGTAAGACTTAATAAAACAGGAGCAAAATTGAATTAGTTTGGCATAAAGTTTAATTGCCTGACCAAAAAATTTGACACTATTACTGCATTACTGTTTATTTGCAACATTTATTGGACTTGTGGGTTATCATCCCCTCCCCCCCCACCACTAGACCCTCAGATGGGGAGGGTTAATGATGGCAATAGGATCGCAGTGTTAGCGTCTAGGAATCTGCCTTTGATTGCATCTTCCTATCATAAAGGAGGAAAAGTTTGCCACAATGACCTTTCCAAAAGAGAAAACAGGGTTTTATAGCTTGCTGCCTCCCATAATGCAATTCCTTTGTTGAATGCCTACCTCTTCAGGAATTCCAGAGCTCTTCAGCACTATAGTACCTTGAGATAGTGTGCCTTAGTGACATTCACTTTATGCATCTGGGAGCTTTCTTTTCTTTTCTTTTCTTTTCTTTTCTTTTCTTTTCTTTTCTTTTATTTTATTTTCATAATGGAAATAGCCTGATAACAGAAAGTCATAAAAGACCACAGCAAATCTACAAATTTTCTCTATTTTGAATTGTGGGTATAGCTCTGAATTACTCTCTTTCTGCTCACATTTTTTTTTTTAAATCTTTTGAGCTCCTATAAGCACATAGAAAACTGAGCAATGTTATAAATCTTATTTTGTTAGCATTTTCTCAAAAAAAATCATTGGGTAAAAAGCATACTTTAAAAAATATAGAGGGGCACCTGGGAGGCTCAGTAGGTTAAGCATCCAACTTTGGCTCAGGTCATGATCTCACGGTTCAATGGGTTTGAGACCTGTGTCAGGTTCTGTGCTGACAGCTCGGAGCCTGGAGCCTGCTTCAGATTCTGTGTCTCCCCCTCTCTCTGCCCCTCCCCAACTCATGCTCTATTTCTCTCTGTCTCAAAAATAAATAAACATAAAAAATTTTAAAAAATATACACATATTTTTTTTTTTTACATATGGGTGGAAAATTTTTTTTTTTTTTTGAGAGAGAGAGAGAGAGAGATAGTGCAAACAGGGGAGGGACAGAGGGAGTGGGAGAGAGAATCTTAAGCAGGGTCCATGTCCAGCATGGATCTCACAACCATGAGATCCTGACCTGAGGCGAAATCAAGAGTCAGACGTTTAACTGACAAAGCCACCCAGGCAGCCCAGCATACAGGTGAAAAATTCTAAGAAAACATTAGTAAATCTAACTCGGCAGTATACTGAACTATTAGTAAACTTCAGCAAGTTAAGATATACTCCAGGGATATATAAATTATTTATCATAAGTAGATATGTTTTTATACCTAATCACATCATACAAGTCAAAACAAGAAAGAATATACTAATCTCAATAGATACAGAAAAACAGTTGGTCTTTTTTATGATAGAGAAATAGGAAGAAATAGGAAGGGAAATTCTCAGTATGATGCCAACATCCAGTATTTTTTCACAGCTGAAAACATCAGAGATAATTTCATGAAAGTCATATGTAATATAAAAATGCCTATTATTGTAATGAGTATTTAAAGAAAAAGGTTTGTAAAAACTCTAGTCAATGGAATAGGACATGAAAAATTTTTAAAGGAAAATATAAAATTATTATTTTCAGATTACATGAGTATATTTCTTGAAAACAAACTAAATCAGGAAATTAACATTAATATATTATTATGATCTGATCTTTGGACCCCAGTCAAATTTCTTCAATCAGCAAAAGGCTCCAATTCAGTGTTACATGTTGCATTTACTTATTGTGTCTCTTCATTTTTCTTCAATCTGGAATAGTACCTCATTCTTTTATTTTAATGTTTAATTAATTAATTAATTAATTTATTTATTTTGAGAGAGATAGAGTGCAAGTGGGGGAGAGGGGGACAGAGGATCTGATTTAGACTCCACACTGACAGCAACTAGCCCCATGCGGGGTTGGAACTCATGAACCACGAGATCATGACCTGAGCCAAAGACGGATGCTCAACCAGCTGAGACACCCAGGCATCCCAGTACTTCATTTTTTATTTGTATTTTCTATCTTGACACTTTTGAAAATTATATATTACTTATTTTGTAGAATATCTCTTAATTTGGATGTGTCTGGTGTTTCCTCATATTAGAGTCAAGTTTCACATCTCTGGAGAGACTATTTTAGAAATAACGTGTTCTCATTTTATCTCATCGTATCAGATACACACATTTTTCCTTTGCCTTAATAATAATATATACCTTTGATAAGTTGATTAAAGTGGTGTTGGTCAGGTTATTCCATTCTAAAGTTATCACTTTTCCTTTTGTAATTTATAAATATTGTCGGGAAGGTATTTTGGAACAATAAAAATATTCTGTTCTCCATCAAACTTTCTATTTATTCATTTATTTATTTATATTGGTATAGATTCATGGTACTCTATTTTGTTCAATGGTTATAATTTGTTTCTATATTTATTTGTTTTTTTAATGTTTGTATTTATTTTTGAGGGGGCAGGTGCTCACACACATGCATGCACAAATGGGGGAGGGGCAGAAAGACAGAGAATTCCAAGAAGGTTCTGTGCTGACAGCAGAGAGCCTGACGCTGGACTGGAACGCGTGAACTATCAGATCATGATCTGAACGGAAGTTGTACACTTAACCAACTGAGCCACCCAGGCGCCCTCTATATTTATTTAAAAGCTCAAATTGTCCCAGATTGAGAGGTAAGAGCCCCTTTGATCTGGCTTCTGTGTCCCTTTGATGTGTCCCTATCATTCTTTAAGCACTTTTACATTCTGACATGAGAGTATATTCTGATCCCATCTTGTGATTTCTCTCCTCCAGCTGTGGGATCAGTACAGAATACAGATATATTTGGGGGCCACTTTTCAGCTTACCTCAACTAAGGTGTTCAGATTCCTTTTAGTAGAATCAAGACCTGGGTGCTAGGTGCCCTCCTTACTGTTAGGCTATTGCTGTTCCCAGATTCTTTCTTTCTGTGGAAAGGGCTGCAGAGATTTTTAGGTGTGTAGTCACACACATTACTACATATCTATCTATCTATCTGTCTATCTTTTTATCGATCATCTATTCTATCTAAAAACAATGAGCACATACTGACACCTGTTAGCATTCCACCACTGAAGAATTCATACTAGTTTCTCCCTTTCTGAATTTGTAGTTCTCTTCTCTAATAATGAGATAACTGACCCCCATCACCCTTAATTTACTGATGTGATTAATCTCCCAGTATGGAACAAATCTCCCACTGCTGCTGCCATTCCCTCCCCTGGAGATCCCTCTTCATCCCACTAGCGCTCTAACGCTCTACACCTGGTCAGCACCTGTACTCTGATGCCCCACACAGGGATATGTTACGCTGCAAGATCCTTCTTTACCAAGCCTGGGGTTCAACACCTCATGGCAGACAATCAACCGACACGATTTTTCTTCTCCTCCTCATCCCAGTGGCAGTCTGCTTGACTATAGCAGGCTGTCCTTAACAGCTAGCTTCCTTACCCTGCTTACATTCTGCCACACTGCTCTGGATAACTCTTTTACACATTTGCCCTTCTCATTCTTCTTGGGCTTGGATACCCTCCCTGCTTGGGCCGCTGGTGCTTCCACCTCACGTAGATGCTTGCCTTTCTTGAGTCCATCAATATCTCTAAAATTGTATTGTTCAAAAAGGGCGGGGGTACGGGGGCGCCTGGGTGGCTCAGTTGGTTGAGTGTCCGACTCTTGATTTCGGCTCAGGTCATGATCTCACAGTTTGAGATTGAGCCCCATGCATGGCTCTGAGCTTTCAAAATGGATCTTGCTTGAGATGCTCTCCCTCTCTCTTTCAAAATAAATAAACTTAAAAAAAAAACAGGGCAGGGAAAGGAAGAGAAAGATGTCACCATTTTCTTTTAGAAAGAAGAGAATTAAATAAATGAAAAAAGAACAATTCCTCATACTTTTCAATGGTTTTAAGAGCTAAATGTTAAAGAAAAACCATGATTTAAAATAATATATATAAATATAAATATATATATATATATAAATATATTGTGTGTATACATATATATATATATATATATATAAACATTTTCCTTACATTAGGGTTTTTAGGTTATATTGTGTATATATATATATATAAACATTTTCCTTACATTAGGGTTTTTAGGTTGTCAAAGCAAAGTGCATACGTTCAAAATCATGGTTAATTAAAAAAAAGAGAGTATATCATAAATAATATGTTATAACATATAATGGATAAAATTATTAGTATTATAATTATCTAAAGCACTCTTACAAAATAATAAAAAAAAAATCTCAATGGTAAAACAGGCATAGGTTACGAATGGAAATTCACACATGAAAAAGCACAAACTACCAGTAATGATGAAAGAAATGTTCAACCTCTCTAGAAAAAAAACTTAAAAAATAATAGAAGTAATGAACTGTTTTTCCTTTCAAAATGACATATTGAGATGAAAATAATTAGAATGGTTGGCAAATAGAGATAGTCTAATTCCCTGCTTGACAACATGTAAATTGACAAAGAATTTTTGAAGGAAAAACTTGTATCAAGTATATGAAAAATATATATAACCTTTGAACTAGTACTCTACTTCTAGGAATTAACCTTAGCAAATAATCAGAGGTGGACAAAGATTTATGATGGTGTTGATTTCAAAATTATTTAATATGGGAAAAATATTATGTATTATGATATATCAATATATACACATATTTAATATAAGAATTGAAAAAAAATAGCCTTTGGCCTAAAATAAGGAGTTGGTTAAGGGGTGCCTCATTGGCTCAGTTGGTTTAGCTCCAGACTCTTGACTTTGGCTCAGGTCAAAATCAGGTTCTGTGCCTACAGCACGGAGACTGCTTGGTATTCTCTCTCTCCCTCTCTCTACCTCTCCCCTGCTTTCTCTCTCTCAAAATAAATGAATAAAACAAACTTTAAAAACAATAAAATAAGGAATTGGTTAAGTAAATCATGCTATATAAATAGATACAATATTAAGTAATAAAATTAATAACTTGAGAATCAAAATTATTTTATTACATGAAGAAAGTACAATAGAAGATGATCAATAAAATATGATTTTTTTTAGATTCTATTTTTTAAGTAATCTCTACTACATCCAACATGGAGTTTGAATTTACAACCCCAAGATCAAGAGTCTTATGCTCCACAGACTGAGCCAGCCAGGTGCCCCTAGAATATATGATTCTGGGTGTAGATGTACGTACATGCATTATGTATTTGTGTGTATGCAGCTGGATCTATATCTTGATAAAAGATATATACAGAAGAAAACTCACCAACATGTTAACTATGATTTGCTCATGGTTTATTTCTATTTCCTTCTTCTTTACCATATTTCCTAACATGAATGAACATAGATAACTATTGGATTACTTTCCTATTACTGTTTAAATTATCACCAACTTGGTGGCTTAAAATAACACCAATTTGAGGTGCCTGGGTGGCTCAGTTGGTTAAATGTCTGACTTCGGCTCAGGTCACGATCTCACAATTCATGGGTTCAGGCCCTGCGTCAGGCTCTGTGCTGACAGCTTGGAGCCTGGAACTTGCTTCAGATTCTGTGTTTCCCTCTCTGTCTGCCCCTCCCTCACTTGTGTTCTGTCTGTCTGTCTTTCTCTCTCTCTCAAAAATAAATAAACATTAAAAAAATGTAAATGACACCAATTTATTTTCTTACAATGGAGGTCCAAAGTCCAGAATCGGTTTCATTGGCTAAAACCAAGGTGTCAGTAGTTCCTTTTGGAAGTGCTGAGGGAAAATCTGTTCCCTTGCCTTTTTAAAACTTCTATTACCACCTATATTCCTTGGCTTGTGGCCATTTATGTTTTTCCATCTGTAAAGATCACTCTGCTTCCACCAGCACATCACCTTCTCGGACTCTGACCCTCCTATAAGGGATGATGTAAGGGCAATCACATCGTTCTGGATTATCCAGTCCCAGGGATGACCCAGGATAATCCTCCTATCTGAAGATCCTTAGTTCAATGAGACTTGCAAAGTTTCTTTTGTCAAATAAAGTAGCATTCACAGTTTTCTGGGATTAGTACAGAATACAGATATATTTAGGGACCACTTTTCAGCTTACCTCAACTATTAGCATTATCAAACTTTTCATTACTATAGGGATATATGCTTCACTATGACACTCCTTAAGGAGGAATTGATTTCTTTGTAACGTTATGGAACATAATATATATTACTAGAACATACAAGTGAAGAAGAGGAAAGGATATATTCTGAGGGGCTCAATATATATTTTAGAATTCAATAGGGGTGATTTACAAGAAATAAGAACATAGATAGGAATTCATAATTAAAGAGAGAGATTTAGGAATTCTAGCCAATATCTTCGGAAATAACTGCCCTTTCCTAGAAGGAAAACATAGGGATGGCTACTAGTATGTCACTTAGGCCAACCACACTGATGTGTAGGAAACGTTTAATGACACTTTTTATTCAGTCATATATGTCTGCTTCCAGGAAGATGATGCCTAGGGCAGCTACTGAAAACTCACCATATGGCCAGTAAATATAAATATATAGGCATTCCCTATTCAAAAATAACAGAATACTGGGGCACCTGGGTGGCTCAGTCACTTGTGTCCAACTCTTGATCTCAGCTCAGGTCATGGTATTATTCATGAGATCAAGCACCACTTTGGGCTCTGCACTGACAGCATGGAACCTGCTTGGAATTTTATACCTCTCTCTCTCTTTCTGCCTCTCTCTCTCTCTCTCTCTCTCAAAATAAATAAACTTAAAAAATCAAAATACAGTGTTTGCTAGCAAAAACTTATATATAGCAGTATCCACAGTAATGTTACATATAACCACAAGAAACTGGAAAAAATCTCACTGCACAACAGTAGAGGAATTAACAAAAATGTATGCATTATCATATGTTGTGGATTGGTCTATAGCCCTAAAATCATAAATGTTATTATGTTGTTCATACGTTATTCATGGCATCAGAGAATGCTGTTATAATATTACAGGAAGCAAACTAGCTGCCAAAGTACATATGTTATGATCTTGAACATGTTAAAAAATAAAAAGAAGCTAGGGGGAGTAGAAGCAATATTAAACTATGTATCATGGATCCTCAGGATGGTAGAGTTATGTGACTATTACTTTTTGGAATTTCCAAATCTGTCATTGTACATGCTATATTTTTATAATCAAAAAGGGAAAGAAGCACAATAAAAAACTATTGAATCAGCTTCCCATAAATATTGACTCAGTTATTGGGCCAAGGGAAGTTTTACTACCTGGGAAGCTTTAATTTTTCCACTGTGTATCAGTCTATAGGAGAAAAAAGTGTGCCACCCTTTTTGTGTGGGGTCTCTGGGCAGGAGAGTGCACCATTAAATCCACTAAGTGGAGATAATGATCATTATCTGCTAGGTGACCTGGAAAGGCTGTAGATCTAGCAATTCTGGATGTATTGTACTTTACAAACTTTAAAAGAAATTCATCTCCATCTCAGTGGGGAATACAGCCCTGAAAAAAAAAATTAGAACTAAACAGAGCGATATATACACACCAGATATTATCAGACAACAGAAAATAAAAGGACTATGTGTTAAAAGTTCTTTACTCTAAAAAGATACGATGCAATACAGTACAGTCGTTCCCGCAACTGTACTATGATATTTAGGGGGGTTGTTAATGCTAGCCATAAACAGACTGTATGTGTTAAACAGTCTTGCTCTTTTTTCTTTATTGATTCATTGCACATTAACTTGAGTTCAGTCCTCTTTGGATTGAGCAGGACAACAATACTTACTGCTTGAGAATTCACAATAAAAATTTCGAAACCTCAAGCTATATCTGCTTATTCACAATTAAATAAATCAGCCTTTTAATCCTTTAATCTACTCTAGAAATTGAATAATTAAGCCAGAACGGGGATTGTTCCATCTGATTCAAAACATTTTGAGGTCAGCGTCTCAGAAGAGAGATTTTTCACATGTTTATTTGCTCTAATTCGCATAATTAGTATGTTAAAGTGAACAAATTAGAAACAAGCAAGCAGAGGGTGCTGGATTAGCAGAAATCTTAAAAGCTTTGCAGCTTCTTCATATAATTATTGAGGAGGCATGTTTAAGTATAACACACATTAGTAACAATTAAACAGAGTCAAGGTCAGGAAATTAACTCTTTGACAATTTAAAGTTGGCATTTTAATTTTATAGCACTCTCAGCACAGCAGATATTCATATATTTCAATGTAGTATTCACATACTGTTATAACATTAAAAATCAGTCTTTTTGATATTATCACAACATGCTAGTTTATAGGTAGGAAGATGAGATTTTAGCTTCTAGAAATATCTCTATAAGACTCATAAATGTGAAAGTTCGAGTTCACTCATAAATGTGAAAGTTCAAGGAAATAAGGATGCACGTACAGTTTCAAGTGACTGTGCTTTGTTAGCTGGACTCTTTCTGAGCTGAGTGAAAAATAGAATGGAGAGACTTAAATAGTTGCTCCATTTCCTAATCCCACATCTTGTACCTCAATTGAAAGGGGTTAAGAGCCCATTAAATTCTCTTCTTGGTCCATAAGCTTCTTTTCAGTACCTTTCCCAGGTTGCAAAGAAAATTTCCTGAAGGTTAGCCATTAAAGATTGCTGTACTCCTGAAAATCCTTGACTTATGTCTTGAAACATGGGGTCATTTTAATTATCTATGGATGAAAGACAGTGGTTTGACTTCAACTGACTTTAGGTGTCTCTTATGATGTATAACATTATAAGGTTTGGAAATACTGACTTCCTAATTACAATGGGAGGAATGTTGCATTTTCTCAGCTTTTAGTTTTTATTTCTACCCTGTGTAGTTGATGACTACTGATGCATCAGTTCTAATCTCTATGGAGAATGAAATGAGAATAAAAAAATATATATATACAAATTTGAAAAGCAGGCTTATGGATATTATCCTTACAGTTTCCATAATGAAGGTACCATCCCTTTGATTAAAGATGTCAAAATTGTTAAAAAAAAAAAAAGATGTCAAAATTGTTCTCAATAATTATTATAAGAACCAGAGGATAAAAAAGGTGGTGGAGTTATGAAAGTATTGTGTGATCATTTCTGTGTATGAAATCTTTCATATTGAAGAGTGAAATATGATTTATGATCTCCAGCTTTTTTTAATGTTTATTTTTGAGAGAGAGAGAGAGAGCATGAGTGGGGGAGGGGCAGAGAGAGAGAGAGAGAGAGACAGAGAGACAGAGACAGGATCTGAAGCAGGCTCCCAGCTCTGAGCTATCAGCACAGTGTCCGACTTGGGGCTCAAATGCACGACCTGTGAGATCATGACCTGAGCCCAAGTTGGATGCTTCACCGACTAAGCCATTCAGGTGCCCCTCAAACTTTTTTAAAGATAGTTTTCCGATGGAATAAAGATTGCAGCCCTATTCATCATACATTTCTATTAATTGAATATGTAATATATTTAATGTGGATGAAATATATATTTATTAGAGAGTTGTCCCATGTTAATTGTGATAAATACTTGGTCTTTTCTTTAGAAGTTAAAAATAAGAAATCAATGCAAGATGAGTTGTGTAGAAACATATGAATAAAAGAAGGCCTTCTCACATCTGAGGCTGTATTCTGTCATCAGGATGAATTTACCAAAGGTCAGGGTCTTTCCTTCAGTTCTGAGACTTGGAAACATGAAATTTTTAGGATGTTGAATACAATTTCTATTCTCAGGGAAGGACTCACATTAAACTAGCAAACACAAATAATGTATGAGAATAGAATGTCAAGTTATGAATGTAAAGATAAATTAAAAATAAAGAAATTACAAACTAGGCACTGGTGGCTCAGTCAGTTGAGTGTCTGACTTTGGCTCAGGTCATGATCTCATGGTTCATGAGTCCAAGCCCCACATTGCGCTCACAGCTGTCAACATAGAACCCACTTAAGATCCTCTTCTGTCTCCCTCTCTCCTCTCTCTATCAGTCCCTGCACAAGTCTCACATGCTCTCTCTCAAAAATAAGTAAAAAACATTTAAAAAAAGAAATTACAACATTCTGTATCTCTTTAAACTGTACTTTCTCTCCCTTTAGGCTGAGCTGATCTGGATGTCAAAAGTAATCCGGATTCATGAACTTTTCTGTATGTATATTATACCTCAATAAAATTTACAAAAACACAGTAAAAGATGAGCATGAAATCAGAAAATAGCAAATCTGGGGGATGCCTGGGTGGCTCAGTTGGTTAAGCCTCTGACTTTGGCTCAGGTCATGATCTCACGTTTGGTGGGTTCGAGCCCCGCGTTGGGCTCTGTGCTGACAGCTCAGAGCCTGGAGCCTGCTTCAGATTCTGTGTCTCCCTCTCTCTCTGCCCCTCCCCTTCTCATGCTGTGTCTCTCTCTAAAAAATAAATATTACAAAAAATATAAAATAGTAAATCTGGTGTTTAATGACATCACACTCATATAAACTGTAACCTAGTCATTCATTCACTCAATGAATATTTTTCTTGCATATGGATATTAGGTGCCAGGCTCTGTGCTGGGCCCTGGAGTAAGCTATAGAAGCTAAATGGACATCCATCTTTCAGGAAGACAAAGTAGAAGCAAAATCGACAATGAAAAAATATATTTTCAAAGAATTAAAGCAAAACAAATTGGGTGATAAGATGGAAGGCAGTGTCCATTTGGGCATGCGCTCATGGGCTCAGTGAAATTTTCAGTGAGGAGATAGCACCCAGTGAGGGCAAAAAGGATGTAAAGCAGCAAGCCATGTGAAAAGGAAAATATAATCATTCTAGGCCGGGAAGCAAACCTGAAGAGGTTCTGTGTGGCTGGAATATGTTTGTGTAAGCAAGAGTGTGGTCTGTGATTTAAAGTGAATTTCACATCCTTTTTATAAATCTATGGCCCCTCCACCCTACCTCCCAATCACAGAAATGAGCCCATTCAAATGTCCCCCACTTCTTTCCATGACAGTCTCCAATACCTCCTTACATGTTCCCCGGGGACAATTCTGTTGACTTCCTTTCACCCAACTGCTTAGCATTGCCACTACATGGGAGTGGCAAGCTAGTGACATTGTAACTTCAGGTCATGGCCACCAGGGAGGGGATGTTGTTTTCCTCTGCCCTGCTTGGTTGGCTCCGTGCCTTGGTTCCACCTCAGTGCAGCTGAGACCAGATTAATCCATTTGAATGTGGCTTTCCTGAAGCTCAGGGATAATGGAAGAGATTCCAAACTATCACATAACTTTCGATCACCCCAGGGCCTCTTATAAGACAATGATTGGCCTGGATCCCAGCCTATCAATGTTTGTCAAGGGACAGTTTACCACTCCATACCAGATCTGCAATAGAACCTTCTAAAGTCTTGAGGTTCAAGCCAAATTCACTCCAAGCTCCAGAGGGAACAAATGGTGTCCTCAGTCATAACCTCAGGCTGAATTCCATAAGTCTTAATTCTCTATCATAGGATTAATTTCGTATCAGGATGGTTAGTAGCAGAAACCATTTGTAGTGTCTATTCTACAGAGATGTGGTCTAGATCCATTGTCCTTATTAAACCAGATAATCACAGAATAATCTTACACTTTTAGTACAGTTCCCGAAGACTGTATTATTCAGGATTGCCAACACTCATCTTTTATGCTATAATAGTCAAAATGATGTGGCCAAAGACAGGAGAAATTTCGAATCCACTGACTAATTTAACTCTCACCTGGCTAGCACTTTGATGTGCACTGCCAACTTTTACCTCTGGTACTCTACTTTTTCTACATTTTTATAGGGGACTAATTCTTACTTAAATTTTAATGACATCTTTTTTCTTCATATATATTAATAAAATAACTCCACTGATTAATCAGATTACAGGCAAAATGTACAGCCCTGAGAGTCATTCTTTCACACTTAGGTGACTTTGTCTTTCTCGACTCCGTTTTAAAAAATGTATTGATCCCATAGTTTCACTCTTAATTATCTCTCTTTTTCAGGTCTTGGGGGGATATCTCCTTGTCACTGCCATGTACTAACCCAGGTACTATTCATCTTTCCTTCACAGACCAGAGCCAATATCCTACAGAGATTTCCTTGACTGAGCAGTAATATAAATCCCCTTACATTTAAGGGAAAGAGGCCTAAGAATCAAGAGAATTACACAACCAGCACCATCACCCTTCACATTAGAAGTTTTTCACTTTCTAAAATAAGAATATTGGACTAACTGGTTTTAATTAACCATATGTCCTGCTCTACAAATTTAAAAACCTGTAAGACAATATTTTTGGTCTCCAGGTATCCATTTGCAATAATTTGGAATGAGTTTGAATAGCAGAACAATTATGGTGTTTGAGTTTCTGCATTAGTAGCCTCAGGTTTTGTGGTTCAGTGTTATAGAAAGGATCAAATTATGCTTCTTTGTCTCATTGCATATGACATCATGTTTAGAAAATCCATGAAATCTCTGAAACCTAGGGGCCAGGACTCCATATAGTAAATAATAAGACAATGCATTGCTCCTGGAACGTTCCTGAGGGCGAAGGACAATAGCCACAGGAATTTTCAGTCATGATTTGGAGCTTTAATTTCAGAATCCTAGATGCATGCATTTGGAAGGGACCTTAGAAATTTGGATGGATGGCCAGAGAAGACCTTTTGTTCCTAAACACTGTGGATGACACTCTAATGATTTATGTTTTTTTTTTTTTTTCTGGAAGTTGCCTAAGATAGCTTTACTTGTCTCACTTGGCAAAACAGTTGCTAGTGTTTTCTCTAAACTGGAGGTCAAGACGTAGCTCTTACAAAATTTTTCCAATTATTTCAATTTATTTCACAACTCTTTGACCTTACTGACCTCTCTTACTTAAAATACCTGAAAATAATTGTAGTTTAAACTTGGAGTTGTAGCTCTTTGAAATCTTGTCCCATGTACTATATCTTCCTGGGCTTTCAGCTCCTGGAAACTCCAAAGTGTTGGACTACCGAATGTCATATGGTTCTGGATATTTAAAGCTATTCTATCACTTATCAACTGTGTGACCTTGAGTAAGTGGTGAAACTTCTCCCAGCCTTAGCTTCCTTATCTGCAAAGTCAGGAAGTGAGTACCAGTGTGTATAATACTACTATAAGAATTAGGTGAGGTGTAAGTGCAGTGACTGTGGTAAGCATTTAATAATGGAAACAGCATCTTGTTCTCGGTCCTTTAGTATGGTCTTAAAAATGTATAATCAATCAAACTGACACCTCTGTGGAATGATAGGGTCCGTAGATAACAAACAAAATCAATTCTCAGCAGATTAACTCTTATTTTTTCCATAATTCTGCTTTGGGATAAGAGGAAGAAAATTTGGCAGGAAGCAGGGATGAGCCACAAGAAAATTGTCCTCCAGAACCATCTGCCTTGGATGGAATTTGTTGTGCATTGGGAGGATGTGGATTGAGAGTCTGGCAATGCTGGTGTAACTCTGATGTGGATGCCTTATCTCCAGCTAGCATTAATTAACCTATTTTATTTTTTTTAAGTTTATTTATTTTGAGAGAGACAGAGAAGACCAAGTGGGGGGGGGGCAGAGAGAGAGAGAGGGAGAGAGAGAATCCCAAGCAAGCTCTGTGCTGTCAAGGCAGAGCCCAACAACAGGAGGCTTGAACCCACAAACCATGAGATCATGACCTGAGCTGAAACCTAGAGTGGAACACTTAACCAACTGAGCCATCAAGGCACCCACCCCTTAATTAACCTATTTTAAATGTATAATTCTGTTTACCTTTATTTTTTTTTATTTTTCATCTCTTTATTCTCTCTTTTTTTAGAGGTTGTCCTCTTTCTTTCATTTTTGGTTTTTGTTTTGTTTTGTTTTGTTTTGTTCTGTTTTGTTTTTTATTCTCTAGAGCTTGCTAAATAAAGTGTGGGTTTAGATACCAGAATGGATTCATTCAAATCCTTGCCATGCCACTGGCCAGCATTTATTCAACATTTCTATTTGAAATATAGAATAGTAAATATTTAATAATACATGTGACATACTGACATATCATAAGAAAGATAGCTATTGTCTTTAACCACAAATTTGCAATGCTCAAAATATGAATGTTCCGCAATCATTCAGTGAACTGCGGACAATTCTGTGGTATTTTCTCTGTGCTCCCCACTTTTCTTCTTTAAACTCCTTTCCCTATTCTTTACCTCTCTCTTCCTATCTTTTATTGTACTGTTTTTTCTTCCCCCAACCCCTGCTCTGAGTCATCTGCTTTGAAGATCTCCTCTTTGAAGACTTTCTTGATTCTATAGGCAAGATTTAATCTGAATGCCCCACTTGATTCTCCCATACTGTTCTGTAAATACCTTTATCTTGGCACTTATCTCATTTTAATGAAAAATTTCTATTTATACATGTTTCTGAAACACACACTGCAAACTAATTGAGGTAATGACCATGGCCATTGTTGGTGGATCTTCAAAGTGTGTCCTGTTAATTCTTGAGTGTCATCTGGCTTACCTTCCCCCCTCTCCTCTTCTTTTCTTCCTTCTACCTACATTGTCTCATTTTTCTACTTTCCTTTTTGTTTTTGTATGCTTGCTTTCTTTTTTCCATTGGATCTGTCACTCTTGTTTTATTCTCTTTCTGACTCCATTATTATGGCCAAGCAAAAAGATCTTCAGTAATCCTGTGGTCTCCACTTTCCTTGTCCTTTTCACTGCGATCCACAAGTTCTTAGAAAATATCGTTGGTTGTTTTCCTCACTTCCTAGCATACCCATTTACTTTGTGATCATTTTGTTGCAGGATTCTTCACCTCAAAACGAGGAATTCACTGTCTCACTGTTTTGAAGAATGAAGAGGTGGACACTAAATGAGCAGCAGGCAAAAGTTGACTAGAGTATAAGATCAGAAAGGAAGAATAGTATGAAAGCTCTCTTTACGGAGATGGGGCATTTGAAGGTGACTATCTGGGGCTATAGACAAGGGTCCTTGTTTTATAAAGTTCTCATCAGTCCTCCCCTCCCCTCTCCACTGTTTCCCTCTCAGGTCCTACCCTTATTGGCTTGAGAGCTCTAGGTGCTGGGTTGTCCATCCTGATTGTCTCACTTGTATTGTATTGTATTGTATGAGGGGTGGCCTATGGCCCTCTCACTTCTTTATTGTTTACATTTATTTATTTTTGAGAGACAGAGAGACAGAGTATGAGTAGGGGAGGGGCAGAGAGAGGGAAACACGGAATCCGAAGCAGGCTCCAGGCTGTGAGCTGTCAGCACAGAGCTCAATGTGGGGCTTGAACCCACAAACCGTGAGATCGTGACCTGAGTCGAAGTTGGACGTTTAACCGACTGAGCCACCCAGGTGCTCCTGGTCATATCACTTCTTATAATAAAATACGTTTTATTTTTAGTTGGGTCTTTTGTCAAATTCCTGAGGGAAACCTGAGGAAGAATAGGTGGTGTCTATCACATTCTTAAGAGGAAACTTACGCTGGAGGGACTGCTGCTGTCCTCAGACACTCCCAGCATTGATCCAAAATATGTGTTTTTCCTGCACACAGGGACCTCAGGTCCTAACCTTTGCCTCTCTGCCTACTGAATCCTATATTTTCCTATCATCATTTCAGAACATGTGAAAGGTAATTTTTTAAATATTATTTTAGTTAGTTTCCTTTCACTGCAGGCATAAGATGTTTCTTCTTCAGTCTGACCATGCTTAAATCTAGAAGTGCTCTAATCCACTAATCCTCCTTACCCCCATGTCCAGGCAAAAGAACTTGCAAAAACTTAGTCCTTTTTAAATACTTGTATTTGTCAAAATGTAAGAGAAATAATTCTGGCCAAGGTCACCAAAGAATAGAGATGTGACAAATAGAGATTTAGTCCAACTTTAGTTGGGTTGGGTGCTCAGTAACCATCAACTCACTTGAACATGAATGAAGGGGAGCCCTTGGAACAAACTGACATGTTAATCCTATAGAAACCTAGCTTTGCCATTTCCCAATGTAGCTGATAAATTGCATTCAATTAACTTAAATAATATGAATGATGGATTTCCCTTTGTATATAAATTGGGAGTCTCTAAAGGAGTTTTTTTCCTTGGAATAACTCCTGACTACCACCTCTCTTAATAGGTACAATAGTAAAGGATGAATAAACAACACGTTTTTCCAGTGCCAGTGGAATTCTCAGTATTCTTAATCTAGAAGATAAATCTGCCAATATCTTATTTCCTTTTGTCAGTATAAATTATCCAATCTATGAAGGTCTCAGTTGCCTCATCTGGGATATGATGTGGATAGCCTGACTAACATCTGGGACTATTCCAATAGTTGAGAGCTAAGCCAAACACAATGGCTTGTTTAATAATTAATCTGGTCCTGTCAAAGATCAAACATTCATATCCATATATATTGCAGCACACTGACTTTCACAGTACAAAGTAACACAATACCTTCACACATAATTAAGGTCACTATAGCATGGTTTTAGGTTTTCTCTTTTCTTAGGGGACTGTAGATCAATGGATTTCTTTCTCTGCCTTTTTAGTAGTAAAGGTCTTTCCTAATATCTTGAACTTTAAGAGATAGGTAGGATTTTGGCATGTGGACCTTATGTGGGCTGTTTCATGTGACAGGGACAATGTGAGCAAAGGCAGAGGGAAGAATGGCTTTTGAGAACGGCATGTGATTTTTACATGGGGAGAGAAGCATTTCTTCTTTTTTAAAATCTTATTTTTATTTTAACATGTATTTACTTTGAGATAAGAGAGAGAAAGAGAGAACAAGTGAGGGAGGAGCAGAGAGAGAGGGAGAAAAAGAATCCCAAGCAGGCTTGGCACTGTCAGCATACAGCCTGACACGGGGCTTGATCTCATGAATCTTGAGATCATGACCTGAGCCAGTCTCCCAAGTTGGATGTTTAGCCAACTGAGCCACCCAGGCGACCCGAGAGAAGCATTTCACAATCTCTGTCCCACAGAACACTGGTTTTAAATGATATTAATGTAGTTCTGAGGCAACAGCATCTGGGGAAAAAAAGTGTACCACATCCCCTCGTGATATTCAACTTACACACTGTTGCACTATAGACTCTGAGAAGTTTTGAAGGAAAGAATTAATTAACTTGTTTAATTCCGTCTTAGTCAAAGTTACTTGACAACTGAAGCCTTTTTTCATAGCAAACCCCCAATCAGCTTAATGGAACTATATTTTGTGGAAGGCCAGTTTGAGAAATGCTGATATAGAACTTAGGGTATTTCAGGGTTGGGACAAGCATATAATTTCTTTTCTCATAAAACTTCACTGTTTAATGGCCTAACATTTGTCACTTTGCAAGAATTGGTTTTTAGCCTTCTGCTTTTATTTGTCTCATTATGCCCCTTAAAAAACTCAAGAATTCTGGCGTCTTCATCTCTCACACAGTCACTGAGAGTTCTGAAGTATGTTTCATGGCAGTGGACATTTACCACTCATTTCTACCAGATTCCTTTCCTCTGACTTCAAACTTGTCATGAATATGAGCTAATTTTTTTCTTTAACTTCTAGTGTCAAAACCAGCTACCTCTCATGTTCACTGTCTTATGGTCATAAGACACAGTATTAAATAAGGTGACGTGTATAAACATAGCTCAGGGATTGACACGTAGCATATTCTTGATAAAATTGTATTTCCTTCCTTTGTTCAAAGGTATCCAAACACTGCCAAAGTTCTTAAAATAAAGTAGAGTCATCTAATTTATCCAGCTCATCCAACCATCCAAAGTTGATCTTTTTTCTTACGCACATGGCCCTTTATTTCCAATAGTGACATTCTATTCCATGGTGAGTACATTATAAGTTATTACTGCATTAATACCTTGGCTATTCCTTAACTAAGGTAAAGTTCTCCTCACTCAACTGACACCCTCACTATCCTAATGGATTTTTTAAAGGTATAAGTGGAAACAATAAACATCAGTTGCACTGATCATAAATGAATTTTTACATCTTTATACGCCCATGCATTTGACAGCAGGTCAAGGTATTATAAAACACTTCTAGTGCCCTGATATGCCCTCTGTCACTTCCTCCAACCCTATATCCCTCAGAAGTAATCCCTATACTGACCTCTATCACCATACACCATATAGTAGGAAATAGCATGTACTCTCTTAAGTCTGGTAACTTGGCACATATCAAGTACATCAGTAGTTTATTTCTTTTATTGTGTGCCCCTAATTATTTAAAACCAAACATACTGTGTCAAAGCACCACTGCTTTCTAAATATTATTACACTGATCTACACCTTCAGGGACACACCACAGCCTCTGTCTTTCCACCTACTTCCTCTTTGGTCTAAATTCTATTTTACTTAACCAATGTCAGCCAGACTTGCTGCCACTATTCCCCAACACTCCACTGCTGTGGTCATCGGGTTTGCTCCTTATTTCATACACCATCTATGCTCATTCCTGACACTGCTAGTTCCCTGCCTTGACAGCCCTTTGTTCTTCTCCTTACATAACTGTTTAAGACTCAACCAGGACCCTACCTATTATCAGAAGCCTTCTCAGAAGATCTCACTGATTTTTTGGAATTCTATTTTAATAAACTCCCTAGCAAGTGTAATCTGTGTCTGCTGATCTGGTAATTGATTACCCACAGTTCCCATCAATTAGTGTTGGCTTTTCATTTGTGTTATTATTGTTTACAAAAGCAGATTTTAATGACTTGAACCAAAAAACAATGCCATTTTCTTTTTTAGTACAAGGATCTGTGATACTAAATTAATCTGCTTTTCCCTCACTTCTCATTCACCCTTAGCACTTGTCAGACATAAAAGCACAAATGACACTTACTGGTTAATAGGTTTTCCAGTCCTTGGTTCTGGTTCCTAGGTCTAAGCTGTACCTCTAAAGTACTAATGACTACTTTCTAATTGTCATGCAACTCAGGAATTAGCTAAATCATTATGAACTTAGAAATACATCTTATAAGAAGATCTTATAAGAAAACCAAATGGATATCATAAGCTTAGGTCCAAGGGAGAGATGTTATGTGAGTCATAGGTCAATGGGGCTCATACTTAGTGATTTGCTCTTCCAATTTTCCATTGTAATTAAGAAAGGAATATGCAAATATATTATTAATATTTAAGTGTTGATAAAAAGAAAAAAAGAGAGAGAGGAAGGGAGGGATAAGGTATTTTGAGAGCTTTGTGGAATTTATGAACACATATGATTAGATGAGGGAATAGAAGAAATAAGGGCCACCAGCCCACAAATGAGCTCTGAAAAAGAGAAAAGAACTCATCTGGTTTGCAAGTAGGGACTATTGCCCTACAGAATCTAGAAAATCTCCACAACCTGAGCAGTGTTGGCAGAGGCCAACTTAAAGGCCTTGAGAAATGCTGCAAAACCCTCACACAGAAAAACTTGTCACTCATCTAGTTCCTCCTGGTATGCATACATTTATTAAAGTCAGGTCTTTGCTGTGTGGATTTCTTCTTTGGGCAATTAGGTCAAAAAAAAAAAGCCAACTTAGGTTGCCAGAGTAAATAAAGAGAAGAAACATAAAAAAAGAACACATCACTCTTCTGTAATTTTCCCCAATGTGCTTAGCCTCCATGATAATATCTTACCTACATGCCACTGATAACAGATGAACTAGATTGAGCAATCAGGTAAACAAGTCCCTATAGAAACTTAATTAACAGAGAAAATAAAAAATAACTTTAAACACAAAACTCATAAATTTGAAAAGTTGAGGTGATAGTTCAATAATAAAAATAAGATCTAGTGAGGGCTGAGAAATTTTAGAAAAACTGGATAGAGAAAGAGAACATCTGTTTGTAGGCACCAGAATGTTAGAAAAAAGCAAAGATATATGGGCCAAATTCTGAAGAGAAGGGAAAACATAGGCACAAGCTTGAAATTTGGCACAGCTTTTCTCCTGGGGCATTTGCTGATTCAAAACTTTTGAATTTTTTTCAAAAATAATTCAGTCCTTGGCCTGAGAAGCCAAGGGCTTCAAAAGACAGTAAGCACAGAAGCCAAGTGACAAGAGTTCCAGCAAAAAGCAACATGTAAGAAACTGACAAGCAGAGCATATCTCAGGTAATCTCATAGGGCTGGGGAAACAATGAAGTTTAAAGCTCAACAAGTAAAAGGTACTTGGGAGCAGGGGGATATCAGACTTTAAAAAAAGTGGTAATCCCAAGGGCCATACTCTAGATCAGCCTTCACAAAGAAAGAAGACTAGCTTTAAATGAGGTCAAACTGGGGTGCCTGGGTGGCTCAGTCTGTTGAGCGTCCAACTTCAGCTCAGGTCGTGATCTCATGGTTCATGTGTTCGAGCCACACATCGGGCTCTGTGCTGACAGCTCAGAGCCTGGAGTCTGCTTCAGATTCTTTCTGTCTGTCTGTCTGTCTCTCTCTCTGCCTCTCCCATGGTCATGCTGTGTCTCTCTCTGTGTCTCAAAAATAAATAAACATTAAAAAAATAATAAATAAACAAACAAACAAATAAATAAAATTGAGCCTGGTATTCAAAAAAAATAAAATAAAATAACTTGCCATACCAGGAAAAAAACCTAAATGATCAAAAACTAAGGAAAAAAAAAACAGGCACAGCAGGTATTGGATATATTTGATATTTTTTAAGTTTTTATTTAAATTCAGTTAGTTAACAAACAGTATAGTATTGGTTTCAGGTGTAGAATATAGTGATTCATCAGTTCCATACAACACCTTGTGCTCATCACAAGTGGCCTCCTTAATACACATCACTTATTTAACCCATCCCCCCGTCCACCTCCCTTCCAGTAACCACCAGTTTGTTCTCTGTAGTTAAGATTCTGTTTCTCAGTTTGCTTCTCTTTTTTCCCCCTGCTATGTTCTTTCATTTTCTTAAATTTCACATATGTGTGAAAACATATGGTATTTGTCTTTCTCTGACTGACTTATTTTGCTTGACATAATACTTACATTGCAAATATAAGGTTTCATTTTTATGACTGAGTAATATTCCATTATATGTATATACATAAATACTACACATTCTTTATCCATTCATCAGTTGATGGACAATTGGGCTCTTTCTGTAATTTGGCTATTGCTGATAATGCTACTGCTATAAACACTGGGGTATATGTATCCA
Organism: Leopardus geoffroyi; assembly: GCF_018350155.1. Classification (NCBI taxonomy): domain Eukaryota; kingdom Metazoa; phylum Chordata; class Mammalia; order Carnivora; family Felidae; genus Leopardus; species Leopardus geoffroyi. Next base: position 60,687,504 of record NC_059331.1, read on the forward strand.
TTCGCGTTAGTAACTTTGTATCCTTTGGGTAAATATCTGGTAGTGTAATTGCTGGATGGTAGGGTAGGTCTATTATTTTTAAAATTTTTTTAACGTTTATTTATTATTGAGAGACAGAGCATGAACAGGGGAGGGGCAGATAGAGAGGGAGACACAGAACTGGAAGCAAGTTTCAGGCTCCTACCTGTCAGCACAGAGCCTGACGCGGGGCTCTAACACACGAGCTGTGAGATCATGACCTGAGCCAAAGTCCGACGACAAACCCACAGAGCCACTCAGGCTCCCCAGGATAGTTCTATTTTTAACTTTCTGAGGAACCTCCATATTGTTCTCCAGAGTGGCTACACCAGTTTGCATTCCCACCAACAGTGTAAGAAGATTCCCCTTTCTCCATATCGTCACCAACACCTGTTGTTTCCTGTGTTTTAGCCATTCTGACTGGTGTCAGGTGTTATCTCACTAAAGTTTTGATTTGTATTTCCCTGATGATAAATGATGTTGAGCATCTTTTCATGTCTTTAATCTGTTCGAATTTATTTTTGTGTATGGTATAAGAAAGTCATCCAGTTTCATTCTTTTTCATGTTGCTGTGCAGTTTTCCCAACACCATTTGTTGAGAAGACTGTCTTTTCTCCATTGGATAGTCTTTCCTGCTTTGTGAAAGATTAACTGACCATCTAGTTGTGTGTTCACTTCTGGGTTTTCTATTCTGTTCCATTGACCTATGTGTCTGTTTTTGTGCCAGTACCATACTATCTTGATCACTACAGTTTTGTAATATAGCTTGAAGTCTGGGATTGTGATGCCTCCAGCTTTGCTTTGCTTTTTCAAGATTGCTTTGGCTAGTCATTTGTGGTGGCATACAAATTTTAGGATTGTTTGCTCTAACTCTGTGAAAAATGGTGGTAGTATTTTGATAGGGATTGCATTAAATGTATAGATAGCTTTGGGTAATATAGACATTTTAACAATGTGTGTTCTTCTAAACCACGGGCATGAAATATTTTTCCATTTCTTTGTGTCATCTTCAATTTCTTCTATCAGTGTCATATAGTTTTCAGTGTATAGATCTTTTACTTCTTTGGTTAGATATATTCCTAAATATGTTATGGGTTTTGGTGTAATTGTCAATGGTACTATTTCCTTGATTTCTCTTTCTGCTGCTTCATTATTGGTCTATAGAAATGCAACAGATTCTGTACATTGATTTTGTATTCTACAACTTTACTGAATTCGTGTATCTGTTCTAGCAATATTTGGTGGATTCTTTTGGGCTTGCTATATAGAGTATTGTGTCATCTGAAAATAGTGAAAGTTTAACTTTTTCTTTGCCAATTTGGATGACTTTTATTTCTTTTTGTTGTCTGATTGCTGTGGCTAGGACTTCCAGTACTATATTAAATAACAGTGGTAAGAGTGGACCTCTTGTCACATTCCTGAACTTTAGGGAAAATCTCTCAGTTTTTTCTCCATTAATATTATTATCTGTGGGTTTTTCCACTTATGGACTTTAGTAAGTTTTTTTTCCCTCTAGCCTTATTCCTTATTTTGTTAATTTTTGTTTTGTTTTGTTTTGTTTTGTTTAATATCATGGATAGGTGTTGTACTTTGTCAAGTGCTTTTTCTGCATCTATTGAAAGGATAATATAGTTCTTATCTTTTCTTTTAGTAATGTGATAGATCACATTGATTGACTTGCAAATATTGAACTGCTCTTGCAGTCCAAGAATATATCCCCTTTGATCATGATGAATGACTCTTTCAATGGATTGTTGGATTCAGTTTACTAGTATTTTATTGAGAATTTTTTTATCCATGTTCATCAAGTATATTGGCCTGTAGTTCTCTTTTTTAGTGCTTTGTCTGGTTTTGTTAACAGAGTGATACTGGCCTTGTAGAATGAATTTGGAAGTTTTCTTTCTTTTATTTTTTGGAATAGTTCAAAAAGAATATATATTAACTCTTCTTTAAATGTTTGGTAGAATTCCCCCATGAAGCCATATGGCCCTGAACTTTGGTTTCTTAGGAGATTTTGGATTACTGATTCAATTTCTTTGCTGGGTATCAGTATGTTCAAGTATTCTATTTCTTCCTGTTTCAGTTTTGGTAGTTTGTATGTTTCTAGAAATTTAGCCATTTTTTCCAGTCTGTCCATTTTGCTGGCATATACTTTCTCATGATATTATCTAATAATTGTTTGTATTTCTGTGGTGTTAATTGTTATTTCCCCTCTCCCATTTGTGATTTTATTTGGGTCCTTTCTCTTTTCTTTTTGATAAGTCTGGTGATGAGTCTATAAATTTTATTAATTTTTTCTAAGAAGCAGCTCCCGGTTTCATTGATCTGTTCTATTATTATGATTATTGTGATTATTATTTTAGTTTCTGTATCATTTATTTCTGCTGTAATCTTTATTATTTCCTTTATTCTGTTGGCATTAGGCTTCATTTGTTGTTCTCTTTCTAGTTCCTTCAAGTGTAAGTTTAGGTGGTTAGGTTGTTTCTTTGAGATTTTTCTTCCTTCTTGAGGTAGGCCTCTATTGCTATATACTCCCCTCTTATGACTACTTTTGCTGCATCCCAAAGGTTTTGGAATGTCATGTTTTCATTTTCATTTGTTTCCTTGTATTTTTGAATTTCCTCTTTGATTTTCTGGTTGGCCCATTCATTGTTTAGTAGTATGTTGTTTAACCTCCATGTGTTTGTGGTGTTTCCAAATTTTCTTTAGTTGACTTCAAGTTTCATAGCATTGTGATCAGAAAATATGCATAGTATAATCTCAATCTTTGTGTACTTGTTGAGGCCTGATTTGTGATGTAGTATGTCATCTATTCTGGAGAATGACTCGTGTGCCCCTGAAAAGAGTGTGTATTCTGCTGCTTTAGAATGAAATATTTCTAATGTATCTGTTAAGTCTATCTGGTTCAGTGTGTCATTCAAAGCCATTGTTTCCTTGTTGATTTTCTGCTTAGATGATCTATCCATTGCTACCAGTGGGGAGTTATAGTTCCCTTTTATTATTTTATTATTAACAATGAATTCCTTTATGTTTGTTATTATTTGTTTTATATATTTGAGTGCTCCCATGTTGGGACATAAATGTTTACTTACAGTTGTTAGATATTCTTGTTGTATAGACCCCTTTATTATGATACAGTGCTCTTCTTAATCTCTTACCACACCCTTTGGTTTCAAATCTAGTTTGTCTGATATAAGTTTTGCTACCCTGGCTTTCTTTTGATGTTCATTAGCATGATAGATTGTTCTCTATCCTCTCACTTTGAATTTGCAGGTGTCTTATGTCTAAAATGAGTTGGTTATCAGCATCATATAGATGGGTCTTATTTATTTATTCCTTCTGACACCCTATGTCTTTTGATTGGAGCATTCAGTCCATTTGCATTCAGAGTAATTATTGATAGATATGTGTTCAGTGCCATTTTATTATTTGCTTTCTCATTGTTTCTGGAGATTTTCTCTGTTCCTTTCTAGTTTTGTCACTTTTGGTCTTTCCTGTCCACTCAGAGAGTCCCCTTTAATATTTCTTGCAGAGTTGCTTTAGTGGTCACAAACTCCTTTAGTTTTTGTTTGCCTGGGAAATTCTTTATCTCTCTTTCTATTCTGAATGATAGCCTTTCTGGATAGAGTATTCCTAGCTGCATATTTCTCCCTTAGCATATTGAATATATTAGGCCACTCCCTTGTGGCTTGCCAAGTTTCTGTTGAGAGATCTGCAGCTAGCCTGGTGAGCCTCCCTTTGTAAGTTAAGGACTTCTTTTGTCTTGCTACTTTTAGAATTTTTCCTTTATTGTTATATTTTACAAATTTAATTATAATATGTCTTGGTGTTGCCTGCTTTTGTTGATTTTGATGGAATTTCTCTGTGGCTCCTGGATCACAGAAGTTTTCAGCTATGATTTCCTCTAATAAATATTCTGCTCCCTTTTCTCTCTTCTTCTTCTGGGACTTCTATGATACAAATATTATTACATTAGATGGAGTCAAATGTGATGGAGATCTCTAAGTCTATTCTTGTGATCCATAATTCTTCTCTCTCTCTTTTTTTTCAGCTTCATTATTTTCCATTATTTTATTTTCTATATTTCTTATTCATTCCTTTGCTTCTCCCATCCTTGTGGGCATTACATTCAGTTAGTTTTGAATCTCAGTTATTGCATTTTTCATTTCTGATTGTTTTTTAACTCTTTTATTTCTGCACTAGGGGCCTCCCTGAAGTCTTCCCTGCTTTTCTCAAGCCCAGAAAGTATACTTATGATTGTTGCTTTAAATTCTCCATCAGGCATGTTACTTATACCTGTTTTGGTTAGATCTCTGGCCATGACCTTATCTTGTTCTTTCTTTTGGGATGAATTCCTTTGTCCTGGCATTTTGTCCAAGTCGCTGTCTTCTTCTGTGTTTTAGAAAAGGCTGTTTTATTTCCTGCTCCTGAGAGTAATGGTTTTATGAAGAAGAGGTCATATAGTGCCCAGGGCCTAGTGCTTCAGGGAGTGTCTCTCATGTGTGCCGCATGAGCTCTACTGCTATGTTTTGGCTGCTCTATCCTTCAGGCCAGTTGTCTTTAGAAGCTCTTGCCTGCAGTGGACAGGGTTTGGTCCTTGGCCAGTGTGGCGAGGTTTTACTAGGTGTGCTCTTGTCTGCTTGTTACATGAGACCAGATGCTACTTCCACTAGAACTGAAGCCTTGCAGAACTCTCTGGCCTGGAGTTGTGGTTATGAATGTGGGTTTCTTCTGGTCTTCTGGGGAAGGGACCTGCCTGTGCTGGTCCTTAGGCACACTTGCTTGAGAAAAGCAGTATTGGCAGAACTTGTGGTGGTAGGACTTGGTGAAAGTGCAGAACAACAGGTATTCACGTTCATGGCTGGTGGGAATGCAAAATGTTACTGCTGCTTTGCAAGATTTGAAGCAGTTTTGTTTTTTGTTTTTACCAAACTAAATGATCTCACCATATAATCTAGTAATCGTGTTTCTTGGAATTTACCCAAAGAAGTTGAAAAGTAATGTCCATATAAAAATCTGCATATCGACGTTTTACAGCAGCTTTTTTTCATAATTACCAAAGCTTGGAATCAACCAAGATGTTTTTTTAGTAGGTGAATGGATAAACAGTGGTATATCCATACAAAGGAATAGTATTCAGCAATAAAAAGAAAAGCTATCAAGCCGTGAAAAAAGATGGAAGAAGCTTCAATGCATATTGCTAAGTGAAAATTGCCATCTTCAAAGGCTACATCTTGCATGATTCCAACAATATGAAGTTCAAGAAAAGGTAAAACTATAGAGATAGTAAAAAGATCAGTGGTTGCCAGAGGTTGGGGGAAGGAGAGATTAATAAGTGGAGCACAGGGGGCCCTCTAGAGCAGTAAATCTACTGTAAGTGTGGATATGTGTCATTACACATTGGTCTGAAACTGTGTAATGTACAAAACAAGTGAACTCTAAAGTAAATTATGGACTTTAGTTAATAATAATGTATTAATACTGATTCATTAACTGTAACAAATGTTTTATACTTATGTAAGATGTTAATAATAGGTTAAACTAGGCAGAGAGATGAGGGGTTTTGTGAAGCCTCTGTACTTCTGCTTAATTTTTTCTGTAAACCAAAAATCAATTTAAAAAAAGCTTATTAATTTAAAAATTTTGCTAGACTTGCACACAAAACTTTGCACCCAAATATAGCTATAGCAGGAGTATTTCTAATAGCCAAAAAGTGGAAATAATGCAAATGTCCATTAATTGATGAATGGATAAATAAGATATGATATATACATACTATGGAATAATATGCAACCATAAAAAGAAATGAAGTGCTGATATATGCTACAATGTGGATGAACCTTGAAAACATGCTATAAAAGAAGCTAGTTACAAAAAACTAAATATTGTATGATTCCATCTGTATGGAATGTACAAAAGAGGTAAATCTGTAGAGACAGACAGTATATTAGTGGTTGTCTAGAATTGGGGAAAATGGGGAGTGAGTGACTACTAATAAGTTTCATTTTCTTTTGGAGGAGGAAGGGAATAAAAATGTGGTAAAATTGACTGTGGAAATAGATGCACAACACAATTTAAATTGTACATTTTAAATTGTATGGAAAGTAAATTGTATCTCAATGAAGTTATTATTTTCAAAAAACTTTTTAATATTTATTTATTTTTTGAGAGAAAGAGAGGCAAGTGTGAGAAGAGGAGGGAAAGAGAGAGAGGGAGATACAGAATCCAAAGCAGGCTCCAGGCTCAGCTGTCAGCACAGAGCCCTATGTGGGGCTCAAGCTCACAAACTGTGAGATCATAACCTGAGCTGAAGTTGGATGGTCAACTGGCTCAGTCAGCTTCAGGCATCCCATGAAGGTATTATTTAAAAACTATGATTCCTGTATTCAAGAAAATCCATGGACAACATATACAATTTTAGCAAAATTATCTTTGAAAAGCAACCAAAGGAAAATTCTAGAATTAAAAAAGGAATAGCTGAAATTAAGTAGTCAGTTGATTGATTTAATATTACATTAGCCAAACATAAGAAAGGATTAATAAACTCAATTAAAAAGATAACCAGACTAAAATTTGGAGGAAAAATTATATAAAATAGAGAACTAAGCATATAAGACATATGGAGTATGTATAAAGTACTTTGACTTATCACTCCCAAGTTATAGGGGTAGGAAAAGGACATGCAACCTACTTGAACCACAGGGACTTCACCAAAGGAAAAATTAGGTTCTGGTGCCAGAAGTGGAAGGAATAAATTACAAAGAAAAAAAAAAAAAAAACAATGGTAAACTGTAATCTAGATATACTAGTAAATACATTAGGCTCCCTGGGATTGTAACCTTGTGCAAACAATAAGAAAATGATGTGACACATGATATAGGGAACTTGACATTGTTAAAGAAAAATGTCTGGGCAAGAAAGACTTTATTTAATGTTTTGGTGTCCATATATAAATGATACCACGTAGCATTTGTCTTTCTTTATCTGGCTTATTTCGCTTAACATAACGCCCTCCAGTTGCATCCATGTTGTTGAAAATGATAGGATTTCCTGCTCTTCTCAGGTTGAATAATATTCCATTATATATCTATATATTGCATTTTCTTTATCTTTTCATCTATCCATGGACACCCAGGTTGTTTTCATACTTTGGCTATTGTGAATAATGTTGCAATGAACGTGGGAGTGCAGATAACTCCTCAAATAGGGATTATGTTTCCTTTAAGTATGCAGGTGACCCTTGAACAATATAGCAGTTAGGGGACACCAATGCCTTTTTCAGTCAAAAATCTGCATATAACTTTCAACTCCACCAAAACTTAACTGTTACTAGCCTACTGTTGACTGGAAGCCTTACTGATAACATAAACAGTCAATCAACACATACTTTTTAGGTTATATGTATTATATACAGTATTTTTACAATAAAGTAGGCTAGAGAAAAGAAAATGTTAAGAAAATAGCAAGAAAGAGAAAACACACTTGTAATGCTGTACTATAAAATATCCACATATAAGTAGACCTGCACAGTTCAAACCTGTGGTTTTCAAGGGTTGACTGTGTAGCCAGAAGTGGGAGGAAGACTTTATGACACAAATTGACCATGCATAAAAGATGTTGTAGGAATGAAAAACTCTGGACACCTAGAAAGAAGGACTATGGAGTGTTTGAAAGGACCATTGTTCAAGGTTATATATAGTTTAAATTATGACATTTCAGTAAGCCTGTGTATGAAGACTTGCTTATTTTTCTGGATTTGAATAGACTGCAAAGGAGTCTTGCTAAGTTTTTGATCAACACCAAAAAAAGAAATCTTTTTTTCTCTTATTATGAAACTAGAGGAAAAGGAAACCTTATAAGCATCATGAAGGCCCAGTAGAATTTTCCCTGATGATAGTGCTAATTCAGGAAAAGGGTCTAAGGCCATAGAACAATTTTGAAAGCAAAATAAGGCTGCCAAGGCTTCACCCAGTGTATGAGATTAAGTTTTAATGGCATATCATGAAGTGGCTGTGACACAGCTGGCAGAGTTGGTATGTTGTTGAAAATGGCTCTCGAAAGAATTGGACAGTGGACATAGAACAACAAAAAGGTAAATCCAAAGAGTAAAAGAACAAAATTAATAAACAGAAAAGCCAAATTAGGGAAGAAAATCTGTAACCTTGACAAATAAAAGCAAAATATTCTTCTTTAAAAAGACCATTAAAGTAAGCAGTATTTGAAAAGTATGACAGATGTGCTTAGCCATAAAGCAGAAAGATTTTTTTTTTAATTACAAAGAATACAACGTTAACTCTATACCAACACATTTGAAAATCTAGACAAGGTGGATGAGTATTGAATAAATTATATGTAGTCAATATTGACTTACATCTTGAGCAGAAAATACAAATAGTTTTATGAAATTAAAAATCATAATTAAAGATCTACAACTTAGAGAAACATTGGTTGCTTTCCAATTCTTTTAAAAAGCTGGAGACCCCTAATACAGACATCAGACATGGCAAATATATCAAAACAATGCAAACAGAGGTTGCCAGAGTACATTTCTTTTAAACTCTTAGGTTCTAATTAATATTAGGGTGCATGGGTGGCTCAGCTGGTCGAGCATCTGACTCTTGATCTCAGCTCAGATTGCAATCTCATGGTTTGTGAGATTGAGCCCCACTTCAGGCTCTGCTCAGGGAGTATGGAGCCTGCATGGGATTCTCTCTCTCCCTCTTTCTCTGCCCTTCCCCTGCTCGTGTGTACTCTCTCTCTGTCTCAAAAGAAATAAATAGACCTTAAAAAAACAATTACTATTAGCAAATGGATTCCAGAAACATATTGAAAAAATATGTCATTATGACCAAGTATGATTTTTCACCATAAAGCAGATTTGTAAAAGTAAAGTAATAGTTGGAATGAGGAAAGGAATGTCCATATCCAATATTAAAATATACTCCCACGTTTCAGTAGTTTTAAAAATCTAATAAGCTGCAACAATACATCAATATAGCATTGAATCAGAAGAGGAACTCATGTATACATGGGAAATAAAATATAGAAGAAATAAATTATAGGCTGTCCTCATTTGTGGAACTGCTGAAATGATCATGTAAGTGTATCTGTTTGAAGTGATCTTAATGCTCAATGAGAAAAATATGATTGTTCCATTACCTTAAACATTTTCTGACAAAACATGAGAAACTCTCTTCCTGGGGTGCCTGGGTGGCCCAGTTGGTTAAGTGTCTGACTTTGGCTCAGGTCATGATCTCTCAGTTCCTGGGTTCAAGCCTGGCATCAGGCTCTGTGCTTATAGCTCTGAGCTTGGATCTGCTTCAGATTCTGTGTTTCCCTTTCTCTCTGCTCCTCCACTACTCATTCTCTCTCTCTCTCTCTCTCTCTCTCTCTCTCTCAAAAATAAATAAACATTAAAAAATTTTTTCAAAAAAACCAGAAACTCTCTTTCTGTTGGTTATAAAGTTACAGATAAATGTAAAAAATAGTAAACCTTATATTTAGTGAATATACTGTAATTAAAACATTATACATACTTGGAATTAACATAGTTTATTTCATTGTAAAAACCTCATGATACTTCCAGTTTCCAGTGCAGCATGTAAGGAGCTTAGAAGTCACAACTCCATCCTAATAGGTAAAAACCTGAACAAACTAAAAAATCAACAATTCTTCTTAGATTCATTACAAGAGTGAGATCACAGGGCCAATCACTGTCCACAAAATTGGAGAAGCAAATAGGCAGATATGGAGAATGACAACTTACTGGAGTAGAAACTCCAAGACCAGAAATCTATATAGAAACCAGTACAGAGGTAGGAAACACTGAACTGTAATTGGTGAATTGGTAGAGGCTCACTGTAAACAAAAAAAGCTATGAGTTAAAAACTCCAGGGAAGCTCCCATACTTTTGTGAGTTTCTGTCTTGGAGCTCTACCAGATTGTCATTTTGAAGATCAGAGAAAAATCGCCTTAGGGGTTCTGGCAGGGGGAGGGGAAAAGGCACAATTTTGAAATACACCAGAGCATTCCATCATTCTTAAGGTCTCTCCTCAAGACCAGCTCTTTTGCCAGAGGCCTAACTTCTTGGGGTTTTGTCAAAGTCTACCTGACCTGGAGAAAGGGAAGTACCTAACTCCAGCCCTATTTAGCCATTCTGTCCATGCCAACAGGTGGGGGTAAAACAGAGAGACACTTGTGAATCAGACACATATCTGAGGGCACAGGCTCACTACAAGACTGAAATCTAATTGTAGGACTCCAGAAATCTCCTTCTCTCCCACACTATAACATCACATCACTAAAGGCTTATTTTCTGCAGTTAATTTCATCCAGTGCATTAGGTCTGGATTTTTAAAGGACAGAAAATGGAATCATATAAAATGCTTCATTAACACTACTAATGGCAGAAAAAGAGTGGCAGACAAAAATAGGTATAGAGAACAAGGGCAACAAATACAAAACAGTAACAAATATGGTAGATATTAATCCAGCTATATTAATAAGCACCTTAAATTATTTAAAAAAAAATTTTAATGTTTACTTATTTTTGAGAGAGAGACAGCACGTGAGTAGGGGAGGGGCAGAGAAAGAGGAAAACAGAATCCAATGCAGGCTCCAGACTCTGAGCTGTAGTACAGAGCCCAACACGGGGCTCAAAGCCACAAAGCATGAGATCATGACCTGGGCCCAAGTTGGTCCTTTAACCACCTGAGCCACCCAGGTGCCCCATCAATAATCACTTTAAATGCCCATGGTCTAAATATACCAATTAAAAGAGGGAGATTGTCAGAGGGGATCAAAAAACAAGATCCAGCCATAAGAAGTCTACTTTACATATAAAGACACATATAGATTAAATGTAAATGGATGGAGAAAAATATACCATGCTAAAACTAATCAAAATGAACAAAATATACCATGCTAAGACTAATCAAAACAAACATCTCTTTCTTTGGGCAAAAGAGATGAATCTATTATTATAACTGGAGATTTCTATATCCATTCATCATAAATGGACAGGTCCAGCAGGCAGAAAATCAGTAAGAACATAGCTGAATTCAACAACACCATAAACCAAATGTATGTAACATCTACAGATTACTTCATTTAACAATAGCAGAATACACATGTCTCAAGCTCATGTGGAAAATACACCAAGACAGGCCTCATTCTGGGCCCTAAAACATACCATGACAAATTTAAAACAACAGAAATTGTAGTGTAGCAGGATTCTCACACAGAGAGTGACACCGAGGTTTTTCTTTTCAGGAAGCAACTTTATTCATGCTGGCACAGGCTCAATTGGGTTCATACCCAAAGAACTGAGTCCTGAAGGCCACGTGGCATAGTTTTTTTATACATTTTTTCTACTTCTTTGTCTCACAAACATGAGGTCTGATTAGGTGGTCTCATGTTACAGAGTCATGAGGGATGTCATGTATGCATATAGGAAGGTTGCCTTCCTTTATCTTGAGGTGTTCTTTTTTTTTTCCCTTCCACATTCCTTAGGAAGGAGATCCTATCAGAATAATATCTGTTCCTAGACCACACTGAAACTAAACTAGGAATCAAGACCAACAGATAGCTAGAAAATCCCCAAATACTTAAGAGATTAAACAACAAACTTCTAAATAATACATGGCCAAAAAAAAAATCTCTAGGGAAAGTTTTAAATATTTTGAACAACATGAATGAGAACACATCAAAACTTGCAGGATGCAGCAAAAACAGTGTATAGGGGGAAATTTATAGCATTGAATTAGAAAATAAGAAAGATCTCAAAATCAATCACCTAAGCTTCTACCCTAGGAAACTAGGAAAAGAAGATCAAGTACATTTCAAAGTAAGCAGAAGAAAAGAACAGTAAAGATTAGAGCAAAAAGAAAAGAAACTGAAAAGAGGATATTGACAAATTGATAAAACCAAAATCTGATTCTTTAAAAAGATAAATAAAATAAAAAAGCTCCAGGTTAATGAGAGAGAAGACACATCATTAGTATCAGAAATGGAGGAAAGGAAGGGCGCCTGGGTGGCTCAGCTGGTTAAGTGTCTGACTTCAGATCTGGTCATGATCTCACAGTTTGTGAGTTCAACCTCCGTGTCCAGCTCTTTGCTGACCGCTTACAGCCTGGAACCTACTTTAGCTTCTGTGTCTCCCTCTCTCTCTGCTCCTCCCCTGCTTGTGCTCTGTCTCTCTCTGAAAAATAAAGGAACATTAAAAATAATTAAAAAATGGAGGAAAAGATATCAGTACATATCCCATGAACCTTAAAAAGATAATAAAGGAACACTATGAGCCACTCTGTGCCCACACAATTGAGAACCTGGATGAAACAGACTAATTCCTTGAATAATGCAATCTGAAAACTCACACAATGAGAAATAGACAATCTAAATAAACCTATATTTATTTTTTAAATTGAATCAACAATAACTTAAAAAAAAAAAAAAAAAACATGAGGCCCAGATGTGTTCACTGATTAACGCTACCATTTAAGGGAGAAATTATACCAATTCTCCACAATATCTAACAGAGAATAAAAGCAGAGGGAATACTTCCTAACTCATTCTATGAGGCCAGCATTACCTTAACATCATATTGAATGGTGAAAAACTAAAATCTTTTCTGCTAAGATTAGGAACAAGGCAAGGAGGTTTCCTCTCAACACTCCCTTTTGACATTATACTGGAAATTCTACTAATGCAATGAGATAAGAAAAGGAAATAAACTGTATCTAGATTGAAAAGGAGAAAATAAAATTCTTTGTTTTTGCACATGGCACGACCATCCACGTAAAAAAAAAATGAGAAAAATATCGGAAAACTGCTGAAACCAATAAATGATTATAGCAAGGTTGCTCCTTCCACACCTTCCACACCCGTGAGAAAGGCCAGACTCCAGAACACAGACAACACCAAATGATGGCTACCAACAAGTATGTGGAGCAACACACTCTGAGTGTGAGTTTGTGAGTGAGTGCAAAATGGTACAGCCACTTTGGAAAATAGTTTGGTAGTTTTACATAAAAACTAAACATGGGGCACCGAGGTGGCTCAGTCGGTTAAGCATCTGACTTCAGTTCAGGTCATGATCTCACAGTTCGTGAGTTTAAGCCCTGCATGAGGCTCTGAGCTGTGAGCCCATAGCCTGGAGCCTGCTTCGGATTCTGTGTCTTCCTCTTTCTCTGCCCCTCCCCTGTTCATGCTCTGTCTCTCCCTGTTGCTCTCTCAAAAATAAACATTAAAATAATAATAATAATAACATGCTATTAAATAAAATGAATAAACAAACAGAAAACAGAATCAGATCCGTAAATACAGAGAACAACTGGTGGTTGCCAGAGGAAAAGATGGTGGGTAGATGGACAAAACGGGTGACGGCGAATAGGACATACAGGCTTCTAGCTATGAGATGTATCAAGTTAAGGAAATGAAAGGCACAGAATAGGGAATATAGTCAATGATTTTGTAATACTGTTGCATGGTGACAAATGGTAGCCACACTTATGGTGAACACAGCATAACCTGTAGGGCTGTTGAACCACTATGTTGTATACTTGAAACCAACGTAACATTGTGTGTCAACTATACTCAAACAAGAAAATTAAAAAGAAAACAAAAAACTCAACACACTCTTGCCATACGACCTAGCAATGTGCTCTCCTTGATCTTTACCCAAAGGAGTTGAAAAGTGAAGTCCACATAAAAACCTGTCTGAGGATGTATATAGCAGCTTTAATTGCCAGCACAGTGGGTGAATGGATGAATATCTGTGGTACATTCAGACACCGGAATACCGTTCAGTGTTAAAATGAGCTATCAAGCCATGAAAAAACACGAAAGAAACTTAAGTGCATATTGCTAGGTGAAAGAGGCCCATCTGAAAGACTCCATGTATGATTCCAACTCTATGACACACTGGAATAGGCAAAAATACGGAGCATTCCAGGGATTAGGGTCAAGGAAGGGACGAATGTGCAGAGCAAAGGGAATTTTTAGGGCAGTGAAACTACTCTATATGATACTACAGAGGTAGATATATGCCATTATATATTTGTCCAGACCCATAGAATACTGGACGCTAAGAACGAATGCTAAGGTGACTGTCTGTCATCTTGGAGTCATAATGTTTCAATGTAGGTTCATCGATTGTAACAAATATGCCACTCTGTTGTGGGAAGTTGATCATAGGGAGGCTGTGTCTATTCAGGGATGGAAGGTATACATGAACTCCCTACTTTCTGCTCAATTTTGCTGTGAACCTAAAACTGCTCTAAAAAATCAAGTCTATTTTAAAGGAGAAAAGACTTCCTCAGACTAGTCTGCACAGTGATTGCCCTCCTCTTGTTGCATAGCTTACCATAAAGAGCAGGAATCCCTTCCATGCTTTTGCAAATTCTCCCACTCCATTTTGAGTTTGTTACCAGCTTCTGACATTTTATCCTTTGTGCCTTCATTGTGGGGAAATATATCTGAGAGTTCCTTGAATGTGAACCTTTTGGCTGATGTCATTTACTCTCCTTGTTGCCCCTCACCCCTGCTTGCGATTATCCAATTTTGTGAACTGTGATATGGACATTCACTAGGACGACAAGGAAGCAGCCAACAATACATTTTGCTGTCTCTGTGTGAACTGAATGCCATGCATGGTGACCCAGCACTGACAGATCGAGACAGGAGTGACCACTGATCATGACACACATCTGTGATCTGCATAGTCATTTGAGTGCTGAAGGACTGGCTGTGAAGTTTGTACTTTTTCAGATTTTCTAACTGTTAATATATGGTGTTGTTCCAGGACTGGGATTCTTTAACTAAATCATGGTAGCTGAAATTCATGCATAGGTGTCCTGTGCAAAGCAAGGACTGCCTGTATAGTATGCATTTGATGGTAGTTTATTGTAAGAAAATATGTACAAGAATGTAAGGTAGGATGAGGAGTACTATTCTTGCCGCAATGAAATCTTTCCCTAAGCAGAACACAAAAGTGAGAGATCATAAAGAAAAAGACCGCAGATTTGACTTTGTAAAAGTTAAAAAAAATTCTACATGGCCAAAGATAATCTAAACAGAGTTAAAAGACAAGTGACTAATTAGGAAATATAATATGAGCATCTGACCAAGAATTTGGCCAGCCATTCCTTTCTCCACAACAGTATAAAGATGAGGAAATTTCAAGGAGTCAAACTTCATGGATCAACCAATAGCTGAGAGGTTAAACTCAATTTCTCATGGTGCAGACTTGATTTTATGGAATGCAAAGAACTTTCCAACAGAAAAGGCAGAGTATTTCCAGTCTAATTGAGGTCCCGTGCAATGCACTTAGAGAATCATCGAGTAACTGTGTGTTAGATGAATTTATTATCTGTTCTATAAGAAAAGAACAATTAACAGAATGGCTGTTTCTCCCCAGGGCAGAATTCCACTATTGTCTCTGCACCACTGAGCCTTGAGAAACATCGAAACCCACAGTCTCTAACAAATCACTCTAAAACAATCAAGAGGGGAAGAAATGAAAAAGCTAATGAACTTGCCAATTACCCTTATAGCCCTGACTCCTGAAAATAAGGATGATGAGAAATAGATGCCCAGGTATGGGGACCTTATAGGGCATACAGATTCAAATGCAGCAGAGAGGAAAGAAAGCCTCTGATAACCTATGGAGGTTGATTTATTCATAGTCTCAATGGGGAAATGTTGACTAAGAAATGAGAGGCTACAGGCAGGAGCAGCTCCTGAAATTGTGCCTGAATACCTCAAATATTCCTAAGGAATCCCGCGGACAACTGTGTCAGAGTGCAGCTGACAAATGGAGTATAGTAAGCACAGAGATTACGCCCTTGTCAGCCAGCATACGGAGAGCATTACTGATCCTCAGCAAATCATTACTGATTCTCAAAAAAATGTACTGTGACTGGGTCTAAAACCTGACTGGAATTTTCCATAGGTGTGTGATATTGGAGACCGGTTTGCAGCTGCACTTGCCAAATCACCTTTGCAAAGCACAGTAGGTCACGGCCAGAGGAGCAAAGGCTGCTCTGCTCTTTCTCAAGCAGAGAAGGGTTTTCTAAGTGCCAAGTTCTCTCCCACAAAGGACAGGGATAGCCAATTATGGGTTAGTGATGAGTACAAGCATCTGTGATCCCTCAGCTAATTTCCATCTTGAAGTTGGGGTATAAGGTCTCAAGTGCTAGGTGATCAGTCACAATCCCTTTGAACAGGTGCTTAATCAGGACTGGATAGGATGCATTCAGGTTGGGCATCTGGCATCTGGTACTAGCTCTTTGTCCTCTAGGATGGCTTCAGACAAATCCCTCACACTTTTTGTTTTGCATCTATAGTATCTGTTATTGTTGTTTTGTTATTTAAATATATTAAGTAGTGATAACACTACTTGGTGGCATATTCAATTTAAAAAAACCTCCATTGTCATGGGGCGCCTGGGTGGCTCAGTTGGTTGTGCGTCCGACTTCGGCTCAGGTCATGATCTCACCATCCATGAGTTCAAGCCCCACATCAGGCTCTGTGCTGACAGCTCAGAGCCAGGAGCCTGCCTCAGATTCTGTGTCTCCCTCTCTCTCTGGCCCTCCCCTGTTCATGCTCCGTCTCTCTCTGTCTCAAAAATAAATAAACATTAAAAATAAATAAAAAACCCTTTACCAAGTGCAAACCAAACAGTAAATGCTCTCTCTTAGGAAGACTGAATAGCAGATTTCTGAGCTCTTTTATTCTGGGAAATGTTCATAAATACACCAGGAGAACAAAGTGAGAAAAAGGAGACTGTACCTAGCCTTTTATCTAATGCAGTGTGACTCAACCAAGGATACGCAGTGGCTAAAAACAGGGTAATATTGGCTTGGAGCCAGAATCAGCATGCCAGAATTAATTAATTAATTAATTAATTAATTATTTTCATATTTATTTTTGAGAGCAAGAGAGAGACAGAGAGAGAGCATGAGTGGGGGCGAAACAGAGAAAGAGGGAGACAAGGGAGACACAAATCTAAAGCAGGCTCCAGGCTCTGAACTGTCAGCAAAGAGCCCAACATGGGGTTCGAATCCTCCAAGTGCAAGATCATGACCTGATCCAAAGTCAGTGGCTTAACTGACTGAGCCACCCAGGTGCCCGAGCATGACAGAATTTAAATTGCCACTCTGAAACATCATAAGACCTTGGGACAAATTACTTCTCTAAACTTTTTTCCTGCATCTCAGAAGAATAATACCCTTGCCACAAAGTCCATGTCCGAATCCCCAGAACCTGAGAATGTCACCTTAAAGGGCAAAAGGGATCTTGTAGATGGGATTGTTAAGGATCTTAAGATGGAGATATTATTTCAGATTATCTGATGGGCCCTAAAATAACCCCAAGTGTTCTAAGAGAAAGGCAGAGGGAGATTTTACCACAATTAAAGAGAATGTGTTGATGAAACAGGGATTAGATTAATGTGGTCAAAAGACAAGGAATGGTAGCAGCCACCAGAAGCTGGAAAAGGTAAGGGCATGGAGCTTCTGGAGGGAGCACAGCCTTGCCAACTCCTGATTTCAGCCTAGCGAAAAAGGTTTTGGACCTCCGACTTTGAGAACAGTAAGAGAAGAAATGTGTTTTAAGCCATCAAGTTTGTGGTGAATTGTTATGGCAGCCATAGGGAACCCATACCTCACAGGAATTGTTACTCCAGATAAAATGTGTGACTGGTAGTTCGTGGGTTCAAGCCCCACATTGAGCTCTGTGCTGACAGTACAGGGTCTGCTTGGGATTCTCTCTCTCACTGTTTGCCCCACCCCACTCTCAAAACAAATAAGCTTTAAAAAATGTGTAACTGGAAATACACTTAGTAACGTGTCTAACACACAGTAGGGTTGCTGTAACTGTATGTCTTTCTTGGAAACTGAAGCTTGGTTTGAGGGATCATTGAAACCAGTACAATGGTCACCATTGTTTTAATATGTATTTGTTAACATTTTATTTATTTTTGTGAGACAGAGAGACACAGAGTGCGAGCAGGGGAGGGAAGTGAGGCAGACACAGAATCAGAAGCAGGCTCCAGGCTCCGAGCTGTCAGCACATTGCCCGTGGCAGGGCTCAAACCCACAAACTGTGAGACCATGACCTGAGCTGAAGTTGGACACATGACCGATTGAGCCACCCAGGAGCCCCGAATGGTCAGCATTTTTGTCCATGTTCATCCTGGTAAAATGCTAGACACCTGCTAGAAAGATCTCTATACTCCCCCACAATCCCCCACTTCTCCTAGTAGAGGGGAAAGATTCCTTCTCCTCACTTAAGTCATATTATTATTCTCCTTTCTACTTTTTTTTTTATTATTGTTACTCTTCATTCAACCAGTCTTTCAGAACTTTAAACAAAGTCATTTATCAGTGGATTCAGGTGCTATCTTAATTAACCAACAAGCATCTTATTATTTCTAGTCCTCATCACCAGAAATTTCTGAACTTAGCTCCTCCTCAGTTTCTGCTGTCATTCATTTTCTCATTTCTCCCCTCTGCTTTTAGTTCATTCTTGACAACTTAGTCCTTTCCCTAAACACAGTTTTTAATAAGGTAACACAGCAAAGTGGTAAAAGTCTAAATGGCCTTGTTTCAAATGTTGGGTTTTGTCACCTACTTACTGTGTGATGCTGGACAAGCTATTTAACCTCTCTGCTTTCCCCCAGAAATGGCTATTATGAGTAATACCTACTGCTATTATGAAGATAAGTGAGTTAATATTTGCCAAGTCCTTACCATAGCACTATAGTCACAGTGTAAGCACCACAAATATATTTGCGAGCAAAGATAAATGCAAAGTCTGAGCATACACTTTTCTCAACTTTCAGTCATAACTTTGAGATATGTATTTGGTGAAATCAATATAAGCCTTTTCAAGGGACACACGAGATATTTCTATCCAGAAAAATCGTTGTGAATGATTGTCCATGTGGCTAGTTTGGGTGTTTCACCAGTGTTTCCAAATTTCTATATGACAGCCTGGGTTTAGTCCAGTGAAAAATTAGAAACTTGAGCTTCTGTTTTAAACCCTTTACCTTAAGGCCTCCCACCCTCATCTCTTTGCCCATCAACTTTCATTTGTCCTCCATGCTATGAAAACTACTTCTAAGAAAGTCTCTGATGTCCAGCCTAGCATGGATTTAAAACAAAGGCACTGTTGGGGCACCTGGGTGGCTCAGTCGGTTAAGCATCCGACCTCGGCTCAGGTTATGATCTCGCAGTTCATGGGTTGGAGCCCCGCATCAGGCTCCATGCTGACAGCTCAGAGCCTGGAGCCTGCTTCGGATTCTGTGTCTCCTTCTCTCTCTGTTCCTCCCCTGCTCACTCTCTCACTCAATCTCTCTCTCTCTCTCTCTCTCTCTCAAAAATAAATAAAGATTACTAAAAAAAAAAAAAAAATTAAAACAAAGGCACTGTTTGCATGAAAGAGACTAGCTTTCAGGAGTTGTTTTGTCTTGCTGTTTGGTTGCCCTCCTCCCACCGGCAGCCTTGGACAAAAATCCAAAGATCCACGTCGTGGCTCTAATTCTTAGCCCCTGTTTGATTATGCAAGCTCAGTTCTCCTACTTGGAAGGGGTATCTGAGGGCAATGCTCTGTCTTTGGGACTGTTGAACATTTCCAGTTCAGGTATGAACTGTTGCCAGGAAGCCTGGTTATATCACATCACCCCAGGATCCTAGCAGTGATTGGCTCAGGAAGGGCCTGAACAGGCTCATCACAGGTAGTTTCAAGGTCTCTAAAATGAATGCATTTAGGACAAGAAAGACACGTATCCAGGAGTCTGAACTACTGAAAATTTTCACAAGCTACCTTTTAGTTCTTGAGAAATAGATGCAGGGAAAAAGTCCTGCTTATCACTAAGAGTTTTAGCCCAAAATGCTATACAAAATTTCTAATCTTATAAAACATATGGGATCTTTGGTGAGCTCTCACTGACGGTCTAGTGTGGTACAATATGAAATGTGGACTACCTGGAGTGCTAGCTGAAACCCATAGTGCTGTTTCTCCTACAAAGCTACAAAATTAGGATTATGGGGCCAGAATGATGCATTTCTCATAATTAGTGATTAGTGAGCATTTCTGGCCTAGCCTAAAGGCAGTCTGAGTAGTCCCTTTGGCCCCCTTTCTTCTGGGATCATATCATTTGGTGTTATAGCTTCCAAACTGTGTAAGGGAGGTGCATAGAAAAGGAAGAAAGAAAAGGAAGAAAAGGAAGGAAGAGACCCAGCCAAGTAAAGAAAATAATATCAAGTTTGAAAAAAAAATATTTTTTTAAATATGCAAATAGTGCAAGGATTAAAAGAGAGAAATAGTACAAATTTTAGGAAAAATAATTTAAGATACATGAAAAGTATAAACCAAACTAAAATGTAGCATGATTTTGAACAACTGATGTTAAAGAAAAGACAGAGCACTATACTGACAGAGCAGAAAATACAATCCTCTCACACTATTTTCCCCAGAACTAAGCAATACTTCGTCAACACAGTTTGTTGGTTTTCAACCCTTAGAGCCAACCTGTGGATAAAACACAGAACACTCTACTACAACTGTATGGCAAAATGTCAATGCTAACAATACAGACAAACAAAAGCAAGCACGTATTCACAGATGGTGATTCGTACAAGGGGAAAGGAAAGGTAGAGGGGCTGCAGGGCACAGCCTCGTGCATAAAGAAAATCATGAGATTAGGGTGAAAATTAATAACACAAGATATAAAGAATAATAGCTAAAGTTTCTTGAGTTCTTCTGTGTGCTAGACATGCTAGGATACAAATGCATTATTTGCATTATCACAAACAATCCCATAAGGTAGAGAGGTATCCTTTTCTCTGGTTTATGGATGAGAAAACAATGGGTACAGGTAGGATGTGTAAATTTTGCAGGGATACAGAGCTAATAAAAACAGAAGAACAAGGATTCTAACTCCAGGGGTCCATCTCCAGAACCAGTGCTTTTAGCCTTCTGCTACTACTTTCCTCACCAAGAAAGCCAGCAAAATTACATGAAGTTACCAGAGAGAAGCAGCAAAATTAATTGAATATGACATATTGGAAAGGAAGAGGGAGGGAAAACAGTGGTAGTGGAGTTTTATCTTCCTGCATAATGTTAGAGTGGTAAAAATATTGTCTAAAGTGGGGCGCCTGGGTGGCGCAGTCGGTTAAGCGTCCGACTTCAGCCAGGTCATGATCTCGCGGTCCGTGAGTTCGAGCCCCGTGTCGGGCTCTGGGCTGATGGCTCAGAGCCTGGAGCCTGTTTCCGATTCTGTGTCTCCCTCTCTCTCTGCCCCTCCCCCGTTCATGCTCTGTCTCTCTCTGTCCCAAAAATAAATAAACGTTGAAAAAGAAAATATTGTCTAAAGTGAGTATGTCATGATACAGCAAGATAAGCATAATGTTTAGAATTAAGGGGATGACATCAAAGTAGCAAAAACCTGTCTCTGGAGAGGGGAACTCAGGAGAAAAGGGGTACATTTCAATATGATTCGAGTTGCTATTATACTTATGTATTATTTTCATAAAAACAAAATATTTCTGTTTATTTAGAAATTGCTTCTATGGGGCACCTGGGTGGCTAAGTCGGTTAAGTGTCCAACTTCAACTAAGGTCATGATCTTGTGGTTCGTGGGTTCGAGACCCATGTTGGGCTCTATGCTGATGGTTCAGAGCCTAGAACCTGCTTCAGGTTCTGTGTCCCCCTCTCTCTGCTTCTCTCTCTCTCTCTCTCTCTCAGAAATAGACATTAAAACAGATTTAAAAAAAGAAATTGCTTCTACTGTGTAAGTGCATCAAAACATGAAATTCAAGTGGCAGCTGGGTGGTTCAGTTGGGTGAGCATCCAACTACAGCTCAGGTCATGATCTCATGGTTTGAGTTCAAGATCTGCATCAGGCTCTCGGCTGTCAGCTCAGAGCCTGCTTCAGATCTTCTGTGTCCCTGGCTCTTTGCCCCTCCCAACTTGTGCTCTCTCTCCAAAATATTAAAAAAATAAAAAAATAAATAAAATTCAAAATCTTTACATCTATCACATATTTGTTGGCTGTTTGTCTTATCAGGATATTACTTTTAGCTTGAAGGCTTTAAAAAAATCGGGAAGTATAAATGTTTAAAAGTTGTCCCTGGAAATATTACCAGGCATGCCTGAGAGAGGGTGCAAGACTATTAGAAGCAAACTGGATTTCAATACTGCTTCTGAGAGTCAGTTCTGACTACAAAGGGCAGATGATTCTCTGCAGTCACAGAGCACAAAGAAGGAACTTTGATCCTCTGGAACTGTAATAAACAACTCAGAGTAAATGAAAAAGGCAGAGGGTGCCTGGAGGGATCCGGCAGCCTCTATGTGCTGGCGTTCTTTCTTCGTACAGGGCTAATCTCATAAATGTTGCACTAGGCTCAATGCTGTGCATTTTTAGGCTCAGTTATCATATTTTTCTACGTGTTTACTTCATAAAAGTAGGGACTTTAACGCTCCTGTTAAAATGGAATCTCCTATTCGAATTGCCTGGTGAAGGCAACATTATTGCCTAAGGAACTCATTAAGTGTAGATATATTATATCTCCCATTTCCATCCATGTATTATATATGTATGTATGTATGTATCTATCTATCTATATATCATTCATCTATCCTTATTTATAGAACAAAACAACAATAATAATTTAAATTACTTCCTTACCTTATTTTAGTTTAGCCTTCCAAAAATCTTGCAAGGTAAATAGGCCATGTAAAAGCATTGAATTCACTGAGACACTTGAAGGATGGCTCTACCGTTTGTCATTGTGCAACCAATAAATGGTGCAGGGAATTCAACCCACATCTTCTCTGTCCTCCTCTCTTACCTCCCTAGTCCTCCTCTCTTACCCCACCTTCCTTGTGAGGCTTATCCTGTACACTGTTTAAATTGAAAGCTGTGATTCTGCCTAAATCTCAATGCTCCCTATGCTACTTTATACTCCATAACATTAGTTACTGGCTAATCTATCAGATAATTTGCATGTTTATATTTTTACTCCCATCCACCTAGAATGTAGGCTCCACACAGTCACAAATTTTGCTTTTTAAGTCTAGTGGAGATCCAGCAAAAAAGTCTAGTGTCAGCCAGAACTGGGCACAGTTGTAACTTGTGTGATTTGATATTTTAGTGATTTAGAACAGAGCTGGGTCACTTACTGAAGAGCATCTCTTCTATTGCATTTAAGCAGCACAATACATTCAAAGAAACTGAAATTTCTGACAATTCAAAGCGGGTATGTGCCCTTTCTCCATCCTCTCTGGGTGATATAGGAATGTGTAAGAATTACTGGCCTAAGTCTAAATTACATAAGAAGACACAAAAGAAAACATTTAAACATTTCTAAAAAAAAAATCATTGAGTGGTTTCCTTTGACACATCAGAAGTTATCTAGCCCTAGTAAGGTCACAGTGGGGTGAAAGAAGAGCAAAACACAGAGGGAAGAGGCAAGGGTGAGTCACCTCATCTCTCCCTCCTTTGGACCTTACTTCCTCTTGGATTGTCATCCCTTACATTCAAAATGAAGATTGCAGGAGTCAGTGTGTGCAGGTAGAGCATGTGGCCACTTCTAAATCCCAGTCACTGCAAGGTGGAAAATTCAGCATAGTGAAATCTGGCTCAACTCATCACCACTCACACAGCTTAATTCTTTCTCTACTGCTGAGTCAAAAAGACACATGAGCGAAGACAGATTAATAACAAAGTTTTATGTACATTAAGTACACAATGTGGGAGAGATAAAGGCCCATGGAGGCAAATAGGTAGGGGTAAAGGGAGCCCCTACAGGCAGCAGTGGTATCCTGCCCATCCCAAGACCAGAGAAAACTGGTCCAGAGCTTGGGTCAGCCAAGTTCACAGTCATGCCACGGATGGCACGGTTGATGATTTATGTAGCTTTCTTCCATTCTCCACTAGAACTTCTTGAATCTGGTGTCTTTCTGGTGTAGTTCTAAATGGGGCTCATGTGCCCCTTGCCCTCCAATACATGCACATGCAGAGAAATACACATAAATACATGTATGCACACAATGTACACACTTTCTGTGTGAAGAGATCAGTGTAAGTTTCACTTAAAGGGGTTGGGCCCCTTTCTGGTGCAAAGAAGTCAATTTCTGGTTATATCCAATTTGCAGAGGAATATTAGGTCCTTCTTCATGACAAAAGAAAGGAATTTATAGGTGAAGTCCTAGTCAGGTTATGAAGGTGCTCCAGTCATGCCCAGAGCACAGGCCCAGTTGACCAGGAAACACACAGTGTTTGATCTTCCAAAATCAGAGGAGTACCTGACTAGGGCAAGTCCAAGTTCTGTTTAAAATTTCCTGGTGCTACCCCCCATTGCACCACCAGCGCTGTGCTGATGGGGGGTACATGTGCTCTGTGTGGCTGAGGGACCATAAGTGTATCCAGTCATAGCAGGCATGGAGCTGTTCCCCAGAGCACCACCTGTGTTAGGGGTAAGTGAGCTCCCAGTGTTATTATGGGGGGTGCCGACATAGAGGCCTGCCATCACAGATGTGATACTGTCTGCATCCGCTATGGCACTTGCTGCGTTTGTATTGGGTCGGCCACAATTATTCTGATGTGAAGAACTATTAGGTTCTACATTCACACAGAATGGGATTCATGGGAATCACGTTGTCCCCTCCATGCATACCATCTGTATGCTGGGTGGGAGGACTGCATTTGCGTGGAAGGACGGTGGAACTACAAGTGGGTCCAAGCATAGAGCTGGTGCTGCCACTTGCAACTGCAGCAGAGGCAGTGTGGGTAGGCAAGTCTGAGGGGCTCTGTAGGGGGTAAACACGCACGCCTCTTGATACACGTGTCTTCTGCTTGGTAGTGGCTCTTCCACGCGAAGCAATTAGTTCTTGTGTACATGGCTTCCAGGTGCACTTCTGGCTAACAATAACAAGATGGCTTCCACCTGCGGGAACTCTATGGCCCTCTCCCACTACTCCATCACCTGGGTTTTTGACGGTTGGCCCCCTGCTGCTCAGATTTAAGGGGGAAGCTGCCTGGTCTCTTAGTCCTCTTCTCCATGGTGGCATCTCCTCTACCTGAGGAAAGTTTTCTCCATCGGGATGAGCCCCCGGGGCACTTATGAGTAGTGGGGACTGTAGAGTCTCCACCTGTGGGAACAGTGCAGCCCTGCCCCACTGCTCCACTACCTGGGTTTTGGATGGGTGGGCCCCAAGTGCCTGGATTCAAGGTGGAACTAGCATTTTGTCCAAATACTGTGACAGTATTTGTTCCTCCTACAGCAGCAGCCATGCCATCACCACAGCGATTCCAGGTTGTCTGACCTAAAGTTGGAGCAGAAATGGTTCTTGGTACCCCGTTCAGTCCTGCCCCAAGGTTGAATGCTCCAGATGCCTGTGAATGAGTGGGGCCTGGGATGTACACACCACTGCCCATAGGGGCTGCAGGTCCCAAAAACACATGTTGGCCTGAAGTACTGTCAGCTAACGGTGAGCCACCATCCCTGGTGCTGGGCATCCCCGTGGCAACTCCAAAGCCTGTTGTGGTAGATACGCCAATGGGCAGAATGCCTGGCTTGTCACTCGAGGCCAGCTGGATCCTGAGAGTAGTAATAGATGCAGAACCTGCCAAACCTGCCTTCACTGTGTTGTCTCTGGGGCGCTAGGCTACAAGAGCAGTTGGGCCCATAGCTTGTGTTGAGGCTACTGGTGTTCCTAACAGGTGAGAATTGTCAGGCTGCTGCCCATTATGATGCCCAATTGTGGGCTGAGAGGCGATTCCTGGGTCAGAGTGGTTGCAAATTGAGGTCTGTCCAATGGATGACTTTTTAGGTAAATGGATAGAGTCATGGGCCACCACAGTGCTGCCATGGGTGGTGTGTTATCAGAACCAGAAAGCACCATGTTAAGTGGGAAATGGTTGTCCCTGGGCTCAGGGGATGAACAGAAGATGGAAGCCTGCGATGGTGATGTAGTGTCCATGGCTTCACAGTTACAGGCCGAGTTGCAGTTTGTAGAGGGCTTGCCTACTGGAGTGGAGGTGACTCCAGAATCCGTAAGGGACAAGCTAGTGGAAACAGCAACACTAGCGAGAAGGGCTGTCTTCTGATCTCCAGGTGGGCTGGTGAAAACTGGAGATTTTGCAGGGCACCTCTGCTTCAAACTGCAATGGCCCTGGGAAAATGAAGGAGCTCCCATTCTGGATTCTTGGGGAGATCTGAAAATAACAGCCTTTGAAAGGGGAGTGGTGTCCATGTGGAATACACCAGGACCTGAAGTAAGCTTGGAGGTAGATGTAGATGCATTGGCTACGATGGTAGAAGCAACTGTCTTAGAACTTATGGGCTGGACAATTGAAACAGGGCTATGTGTGGAAGGATTTGGAAGAGGGGCGGGTGGGATAGGAGGGGGGGGAATCTACACACCTAGGCACTGGGGATTCTGTGTTGCAGGAGGGTGGCTGTAAGGAGGGGGTTGAGGTGTTAGGAAGTGTGGTGATGTCAGAAATAAGATATGTTACAGTAGTGACTGGCTGAAGAGGGCCTTCTTTCTTCACAGGAATTCCACAAATGAGATTGGAACTAAGATGAGGAACAAAACCAGCAGGAACAGCTGGAGAAGATTTAGAAACTATCTGTGCTGTCTCCTGACCAATGTTTGGTGTTAAAGATGGAGGGACAGAGGGAATCGGGCATTTGGCAGATTGGTCAGCCAAGTCATCAGTAGGAATAGGGACCTGCAAAGTGTGACTCACCAAAAGCAGAGAGTTAGCAGTCTCTGAGGCAAGTAGGGATAAAGAAGTGGCAGGCTGAGCGTCTGAGCAGTCTCCTTTGATCTCTCTTTTGTCTTCCAAGATCTTTTCCCTCTGACATTTGGTATTCTTCAAGGTGTCCAGGTTTTTGTCAATAGCTATGCAAGAAAACTTAGGAAGTGGAGGCAACTCGCCGTGGCCTCACAACTGGGGCGGTGGCAGTGGCCGAGAATGTGATGTGGATGTTTTCCATTTGCAGGGCCTACTGCTGGCAGATACAGGGGAAAAAGAGCTCCTTGATGAGATGCCTGAAGGCTCATTAACCTGTATCTCCTTCCTAGATAGGTATGATGTGTCCCCTATAGGCTGATGGTTTTCACCCAACACTTCCTTTGTTGATGTCTCCTGCAGTAAGGGGCAGCATGGGGTTGGGTCGCGGAGCACTGCAGCATCTGTGTCAGGCGTGACATTTCCGGCTGGGCCATGGGAGGAGGTGACTACGTGGCCTTCAGGGCAGCAGTTCATCAGAGACTTCTGGGTGTTCTCCCTCAAACTGTCTCCTGGAGGATTAGGATGGAGGTCCAAAGGTGTGGGGCTGCGCTGTGAGGAACTGAGAAGCCCACTGGTCTCCAGGGGACTAGATTTTAATGGTATGTCCCCAACGTTATGGGGGACCCTGTTCCCACCATTCTGCCCTTTGGTCTCTACAAGATCCTCCATGTTTTTTCTGGGATCTTCTTGGACCTTCTCCTCCACCCCATATGGGCAAGAAAGTGGGAGGTGCCTGGATGGTACCAGCTCCACAGCTTCCTCTACCTTCTCAGATAGTGAATGTGGGAGAGTGAATTTGCGCCCCAGAGGAGGGATCCTTTTGGCTCTGGAGTGTCCAAACATCATGGAATTATGAACAGACAGCACAGGTTTTTTCGGAGAGTTACTCCAGTTCACCAAGGGAAGGATCCCCAGAGGGGTACATGCGGCCTGCAGGATGGGGTATGGCCTCTTTGGCTGGATGTATAAACTGGCTGGTAAGGCCTACAATCCAGGTGGAATAGCCTGTGCCCAGAGCCCAGGGCAAGTGAAGGAGCAGCGGGGTGGTCCCCGCAAGGTTGTGGAACAGCATCACTGGAGAAGGTGGGGGAAAGGGCTGACCACGGCCAGACATTGGAGGGCAACGGGGTGGGAAACGAAACTTACAAAGCAGGTTGCCCATATTGGGCTGGTTGTGCGTCAAATGATTGTGAGATGGGAGTAAAAAAGCTGGAGAGCGCCTCCTGAGCTTCTGACTCCTTTCATAGTTAATCAGGCACTGAGCCTGAGTGACTAGCCGGGCCCTTGTGACACCTCCCTGGAACATGGCACAATCAGGGTCGCGCATGTGCAGTATGGCAAGTGACCACAGCAAAGGGCAAAGGGCGAGGCCCCAAAGCCCCGCCCCTTAGCCTCCAGAGTCTGGGACTTCCTGCCAGCAGCTAGTGGCTGGTGTATAGATTTCCTGCTGCCTGTGGCTGTGGTATACAAGCAGCAGGGCCACTGCCTGGGGACTGTGGGGGGTGTGGTGGTAACTAATTGGCTTTTGCAGTAATTAGCAACTGTAAGACAAACACTTAGGAGCCATTGTAATTGTCTGCATTAGGAATACACCTCCTGTACAGATGTAATTAGCAATTTAAATAGTTCAGAAATTGCATGCCTCTTGCCTTTACACTCCCTGAAGTACTATTCATTAATGGGGGAAAAATTGCTAGAAATTGTCATTTGCATTGTCTTGCGTTAAGGGCTCTACATCAAAGCCTCCCTTGCTGCTTCATACTGAATAATTCTGAGCTGTGGCTTGTGGACCAACACAGCTGTAATTAGGCAATGATGCCTTTGTAAACATGTGGCACAAAATCTGACAGGAGTTTGTTTTGCTGTGAGGTATCTCCCTCATGATTTAAGCTATAAATAAAAAGAAGAAGAACTATAATAGAGGTAGAGGTAAAATAAGTAAATAAAGATTGCAACAGATATTGACTCTTTGTGGGCCATTGAAGTGATGGTTGAAAAGTTACAATGAAAGACTTTCCACAAAGTTTTAGTTCCTCATGTGATTTGAGCAATGAAGTTGATATAGATATGAATGAGTATGACTGGAGAGAATGGTCAAAATTATGATCTAAGGATTATGCTGATGGTAAAGTAGCTTTTGATGATATTTGTGGTATATAGTGAGAATTACATGTAATACATCAAGTCTACGATGAAAGTCTGAAATACAACTCAGGTGCACTCTATTTCAGAAATGCCTCAGTCAGAACTGACATCCCTGATTACCAAAATTTTGATTTATGCCATTCACATAGTTAAGTATATAGGTGGGTGTCTTCTGTTGTGGATCACAATTTCCAGTGTAAAAACATCAAGCAATAAAATGTCTGGTGGAGACTCTGGAACTTCAGAAGTTTTTAACTCAGTTAAGAATTCTTGAGAAATTAAAACAATAATTTGGGTAAAAAGAAAAAGAGAAATTTGTTATATTGTGGATATTAAATCTGGGAGAGATGATCAAACACAACAGAAGACCAATCAATATTCAAAGTGATATCAACTGGCTGAGATAAAAAATTAAGACACCAAAGATAAAACAAGCTTGAACTGATTTCAAAATGCAAGATGTGAATAAGATCTGAGGATCTTTTTAAAAATATATGATCCTAGTAAAAAATCTTAGTGTGACATACCGGATGGAAGACAGTGAAGTTTTGAGATGGATTAATAGAAATATAGTATCCGTAAGGAAGGTGAATAATAGTCCCACTGAATTTTGCATTGCCTATGTTGTACACTACGATTCCACTTGGATGTTGTATTTTAAAATGGACACAAACTAGTTGGAAGATGTCAAAGAAATTTAAGCAGTTGGGGTGCCTGGGTGGCTCAGTAAGTTCAGCATCTGACTCTTGATTTTGGCTCAGGTTGTAATGCCCCCGATTTCAAATCCGAGAGACCACCAAGGAGTCGATACCGATGCAAGCGCACGAGGGTTTATTTGCAAGCTCAAGCTTGGGCCCAAGTATACCCGACACAGTGGAGCAGGGACTTGGACCTCTAGGTTAAGAGGCGTAGCAGTTTTATAGGGGCCAGTGGCCAATGAGATTGTAACACACACAGAAAGTTGCATAGTCATGTTAGTCCACACGCAGGTGGCCAATTGAATTACAATTTACCCTATAGTAACTGTTTGAACTAGCCTATCACTCTGATCAGAATTGGGGCGCAAGTTTGGCGGGGAAAGGCAGGGTTTACATTCTTTGGCGGTTAGGGGTTCCGCATTCCTAGATGAGCCGGTTTCCAGTAAGGGTGTGCTCAGTGGCTTGACTTGGGTGGGGGTTATACATGAGATGGTGGGTGTAACACAAAATGGAGTTAGTCTTGCTCTGCTTGTCCAGGGGTAGGGGATTTTTGTTAAATACCTTGGGTTCCACAAGGTCATGATCTCACAATTTGAGTTCGAGCCCCGCACTGGGCTCTACACTGACAGTGCAAAGCCTGCTTGGGATTCTCTCTCCATCCTCTCTCTCTGCCTACCCATCACCCCCACTTGCTCTCTCTTTCTAAATAAATAAATAAGCAAAAAAAAAAAAAAAAAAGGTTAAGCAGCATGGAGCATCTGAAGCCATACCGTGTCTCAGGAAAAAAGGTTGATAAAATTTGTAATGCTACATCAGAAAAGATAACTTCTCTAATAGCTTCAGAACTGCCATATAGAATGGTTAGAGAATTACATTGCATGGTCTCACCAGACAGACCGGGGATTACTACAGAAATGTTGCTTGATGATTTTAGCTTAACATCTAAAGAAAAGTTTAAAAATTGGAGGCGGTGGATAATAAGAATGGGTTGCCTTTTAGATTACATTTCTTTCCTGTAACTACTCTTTAGTTAAATCCTGTACTGTTAGGACACGGGATTTATGTTGTCTCCAATTATGGTAAAGCAAATGTAGGGAGGAATGTTCGTTGCCACCTATTGGTAAAAACACAGAAGTAAAACGGATTCAAGAGCATTTGTTTATTCTGAAGTTAGAATTTATGAGCAGGCAAATAATATTTAGTGGTTATTTTAATAATGATACATTAAAATCTGTGAATGGAAATCATGTGTTTATATTATGCAAGCGCCACTTCAATGGAAAAGTCCCTACTTTGAAATTAGCTTAAATGTAAACATAAAGAAAGGACAATTGTGTGATGTGTAAACGAATACATTAAACTGTAAAAATAAACAGTTAACATATGCATCGACCTTTAGGAAATAAAACAGGAATAGTGTTTTATCATACAAATATATTTGTGTATTTAATGTAATTTCTCATCATTTGCTTGTTTATAACATCACAAGAGCACAATATTTTTAAGCTAAAAAATCCTATATTTTAGGAACTATTGAAAGATTTTATAAGATGAGTGATGATATCACTAAACTTTAATTTCATACTTATGTACTTTTGGGGGGGTATAAAACAGACTAGTTTTGTGTTTATAATTAAATATGCTTATTGGGGTTATTGTCAGTGGAGATGATCTTTGGGAATTTTGCTGAAGTGTTGAATTATGGCATTAATGAGTTATTCTACATTCAACTGAAGACCCAGTAGATACATATAAAAATCTCTCATAAACACTTCTTTCATGTTTTCTGTTACGAATAATTTAGCAAGCACCTGCTATATGCCTGGAACCATTGTAGGGATGGAGGATGGAACAGAACAGGCAATAGGAAAGGTATAGGCCCTTACTCCTGAGGCTTACAATGTATTTTGGGGAGGTAGGGTAGAGGTGAATATGCACTCTGGGTAACAAGCCAACAGAATCATTTCAGATAAATGCAAATGTCTTAAAGGAAATAAAGCAGGGTCATTTATACTGCCCATCATAGAGCCGGAGCACTTGGATTGTGTGGCATGGGAAAGCCTTTCCTTACAAGGTGCTGGGTTGAAGAAGAGTTGCAAATTATCAGTCACCAACTGTGCAAAAAGTCTGGGAGAAGAGCACTGCAGGCAGAATAAAGAGTTGATGTATAAGTTATACGCTGACAATAAACTTTCAGGTTCAAACAATTGTGAGGGAAAGAAGGAGTATATAGAAT
This sequence comes from Leopardus geoffroyi, assembly GCF_018350155.1. Lineage (NCBI taxonomy): Eukaryota > Metazoa > Chordata > Mammalia > Carnivora > Felidae > Leopardus > Leopardus geoffroyi. The sequence continues at coordinate 60,719,407 of NC_059331.1, forward strand.
ACAGAGTAGGACAAATGGTGGAAGAGTTTGGGAAGATAAGACAGTGGCGAGATCATGTAAAGTCTCATGGGTCAGTTAAAGAACTTGTACTTTATTCTAAGGCAAGGGAAAGTGTTTGGTTAGTCCTCAGTTAGGGAAGGGGTGGGTCAAATTCAGCAGCATCTTAATTTTTGTAAACAAGTTTTATTGAAATGCCACCACACACTTTTGTTTACCTTTGTGTATTATCTGCGGCTATTTTTTCATTAAAAAATTAATGTTTATTTATTATTCACAGACAAAGAGGGACAAACTGTGAGCAGGGGAGGGACAGAGAGAGCGGGAGACACAGAATCTAAAGCAGGCTGCAGTCTCTCAGCTGTCAGCACAGAGCCAGACGCGGGACTCAAACTCACAAACTGTAAGATCTTGACCTGAGCCGAAGTCGGTGGCTCAACCAACTGAGCCACCCAGGTGTCCCTATCTGTGGCTATTTTCATGCTACATGGCCAAGTTAGGTATTTGCAGTGAAGACTGTATGATCCACATAGCCTAAAATATTTACTATCTGATCCTTCACAAAAATGTATACCCATCCTTGAGGAGTCATAGCTTTTGTTTATTTTGGGCCATGAAATCTGTAGAGAAAAACTGTAGGGGGATATAAAAAGAAGTTAGGAGGCTATTAATATAGTCTAGGTGAAATGTGATTGTGTTTTAGACCAGGCTAGAAATGATGGAGGTGGGGAGATGGAAAGATGTAGGAGATGTTAAGGAACCAGAGCTAAAGATACTTGCTAACAGTTTATGTGTGGGTAAAATTAAGAGAGAAATCAAGAATAATTCCCAGAATTCTGGTTTGAGCACATGCATGGAAGGTGATTTAAATATAAAATTATCAATTATTTATAAAACTTTTAGGACTAAGATCATATTTTTACTGATAAACAGAAAAAATAAAACAATTTTTTATGATATGAAGTAGCAAGTCCTGTCTATCTGTCTATCTATAAATCTATCTTTCATCATCATCATCTACCTACCATCTATCTATCTATAGTTAAAAATATGTTACCTTGGAGTTAGCTAAAACCTGCTTAGGCAAGTATTAGCTGAGGGTCTTGGACAAACTACTTCCCATCTCTGAGATGAATTTTTCAAAATTAATATTAAAACATGGGGCACTTGGGTGGCTCAGTCAGTTAAGCATCCGACTTTGGTTCAGGTCACAATCTCACATTTCTTGACTTCAAGCCCCTTAGCACAGAGCCTGGAGCCTGCTTCGGATTCTGTGTCTTTCTCTCTCTCTGTCCTACCTCTGCTCATGCTCTGGTTCTCTCTCTCTCTCTCTCTCAAAAATAAATAAACGTTTAAAAAATTTAAAAATTTAGGAATAATTATACAGAGACACCACATGATTGGTTTTTTTCCAGCTTTATTTTTTAAGTTTTAAAACTGGGGTAAATTACACATTTAGTTTACCACTTTCACCATTTTTCAGTGTACACTTCAGTGGCATTAAGTACATTCACACTTGTGTGCACCACCATCCACCTCCAGAATATTTCTCATTTTCCAAAACTGAAACTGCACCTATTCAACAGTAATTCCCCATACTTCCATCCCCCTAACCCCTGCCAAGCACATTCTACTTTCTGTCCCTATTAATTTGACCACAGTTGGTACTTTAAATAAGTGGAATCATATGATATTTGTCCTTTTGTAATTAGCTTATTTTACTAAGCATAATATCCTTTTTTTTAAATGTAGTCTGAATCTTCTTTTTTTTTCATTTTATTCATTTATTTTGCCAAAGAGACAGAGAGACAGGAGGGGCAGAGAGAGAGAGAGAATCCCAAGCAGGCTCTGCACTGTCAGGGCAGAGCCTCATCAGGAGCCCGAACCCACAAACCATGAGGTCATGACTGAAGCCAAAATCAAGAGTTGGTCTCTTAACCAACTGAGCCCACCCAGGCCTCCCACTAAGCATACTATCTTAAGATTTACCCATATTGTATCATGTGTCAGAATCTCCTTCCTCTCTGAAGCTGAATAATAGTTGACCATATATACCATATTATGTTTATCCATTTGCTATAAAATCAATGTTTGTGTCCCACCACTTCCAAATTCATATGTTGAAACAGTGTACAATAAGATGGTATTTAGAAGTGGGGGCTTGGGAAGTGAATGGGGTCATGATGGTGGAACTTTTACAGATGGGATTAATGCTCTTTTTAAAAGAGGCCCCAGAGAGCCCCACATCTATGAACCAGGAAACAGTTTCTCACCAGACACTGAATCTGCCAGTGCCTTGATCTTAGACTTCCCAGCCTTCAGGGGCAGAGAGAGGGAGACACAGAATCTGAAGCAGGCTCCAGGCTCTGAACTATCAGTACAGAGCCCAATGAGGGGCTCAAACCCACGAACCATGGGATCATGACCTGAGCCAAATTCAGACACTTAACCGACAGAGCCACCCAGATGCCCTTTTAAAGGTATTTTAATATAAAATGTTTACTTTAAAAATGATGCATGGAAGTCTAGCTTATTTAAGAGCTCAACAAATTTTGGCTCAAAATATAAAGATGTTTCTGTTATTCGATAATCTTGTTACTCTAGATCATTTCTATTACCACAATATTTGATTTCCTTTAATATAAACAATCCTTCAAGCACATTTTGGCCACCAGGATTCCACTTATTAAATGATTGTTATCTTCCTGAAATTATAATGCACTGGAAGAAAGAATGGTGTTTTGAATAAATGGGGTCCTTCAGTTGAATATTCATTTAGAAGAAATATACATCTTGAATCCTACCGCACACCATACACAAAAATTAATTCCAGATGGGTTGCAGGTCAGATTTGTAAAAGATAAACATTATAGCCTTAAAGAGAAATATAGAAAAAAATCGTTACCTTGTAGTCGGAAAAGTTTTTTTTAATATTGCACAAAAACATTAACATGAAAGATAAATGAATGAGTTGGAATATATTAAAATTAAGTACTGTTCATCAAGAAACATGATTCAGAAAATATAAAGGCGATATACAAGGTAAGAGTAGATACAATGAATATATCTGATAAAGCTGTCAGTACATTTAAAGGTACTTTACAGATAGCTATATAAAAGCTGACACATCAGTAGAACACTAGACAAAATACATAAACAGGTTCTTCCTAAATGATGATAAACATATAAATATATGAACTGATGCCAACTTCATTAGTCATCCAGGAAAAGCACATAAAAGCCAAAATATAATAACACTACACACCCATGAGAATTGATGAAATGATATTGCAAATGAAGTTATGGAACACCAGAATTCTTACACATGTTGCTGATAGCAGTGTACCTACCATTGGGAAACAACTTTGGAAACTACTTGGCAATATCTGTAAAGCTGAATATACTCATTCCTGATTCCACCCCTAGCTGTTATCCCACAGAAATGCATACATTTGTTTACCAACAGATATATTCCTGAATGTTCATCACAGTCTTATTTGTAATAATCCCAAACAGACAACTACTCAAGTACCAATCAAAAGTAGAACTGGGGTATATTCACAGACTAAAATATAGAAAACAATAAGAATGAATGATATAATTACATGTAAAATATAATTACATGTAACATATGAATGAATTTCAAACAGAATGTTGAATAATCTGAATGTAACCTCTCCAAAAGTACATGCTGTATGATTCTATTTGTATAAAATACAAAGTGAAGAAGATACAGTGGTTTATGATACTAGACATAATGATTATTTATGTGTGTTTTGTGCTAGGTGTTGACTGGAAAAGAACAAAATGAAGGGTCTTGAAGTTCTGGTAATTAATGTCTGCTTTTTTTTTTATCTAGTTGCTGGTTACATGGCTGGATTGTTTGTAAAAAATCATTGAGTCCTACTTTTATGATTTTCCCACTCTTTATACATTACTCTTCAATAAAGAAATTATATTTAAAATTATTTCCCACAGCACTGAATAAAACATCAGAGTTCCCAGCTAACTGGGGAGCAACTGACCAGTGGAAAAGTTACCTATGTGCTAGTAAGGAAGGACAATACAATTTTAAAATCTAATTTTAAAAAATACTCATAAAATTGTATATCTGACATGCCTCTGTAATTCTCCCAAAGGATACGAAAATGTTCTTCAAAAGATTGTAGTCTTTATTCTTTCCTTTCTTATCACTGTTACTCCTTTTCTAACACTCAATTTCAAAATCCATTCTAGAAAAACAAAACAAAATGAAACCATTTAAATCCTGGAAGATCAGCAATTTTCCATTAAGAAATTGTTATTTTTGATCAGGAATTATTATACCAGCTCTTAAAATTTTATGTAAAATATAGATTCCAACTGCTGAAATACTATAAATTAGCTGATCTTTAGAATAGAAATCATTTGCTTCTTTTTGCCCTATGCTCTTTCCATGTTGGATAATCCAGATTATTTAAATAATTATATAATTAGTGACTTATTTAGTGACATGTTGTCTTTAACTGCTTTTTTATGGAAAAACTTACACTTTTTACTTGAAAGGATACATTGTTTCTTTGTGAAACTCATATTTTGTACTTTTACTCTTTTGTCTGAGTTAAAGAAGGAAGATGTTAGATTTCAATCAATTTTTGCAGTACTCATCAATTATCAACCAGGAGCCTAAAGTATGCTAAAAACACGAAGGCATACTAAATAAGGATACACTTCATACCGTGTTTCAGTACCTTTTACTAATAATGGGCAGGACAAACAAGATAATGTATAATAATGAGAACACAGGCTAGAGCTAAACTAGAACTTAAAGAGAATATATTTAGTTGCAGTTCAGAAAAGAAAAAATTAGGGTTAAAGTCAGTGGTTCTCAAATTTGACTGCACATTAGAATCATGTAGGAAGCTTTTAGAAGCTTTTATGTGTGATGATGGAGGAAGCTGCCTTCCAGTAATGACTAAGTATCTCCTATTAGTGTAGTCATCCCACAGATAAGAACTATAAATTCTAGATAAAATAAAGTACAATATAATAAGAAAACACTGGAGATTGACTAAAGAGAGCAGAGAAGGGAATTGACAATTGAAAGAAGTAACTGTCCCTGAGAAAGTTTATTATTTCACAGCTTTACCCTATCCTCTGAGATTGCTAGAACTTGGATAGTGGCTAAAGTGGTCTTACTGGCTTGAAAAAGCATAGAACAGAGTTCAAGGCAAACACAACAGCTGAAAAATGAGGGGAGAGGGTCTTAAAAAAGAGGCATCCAGGGAAGGGGAGCCTGGAATTATGTGCATAAACTCTTGCCAAAAAGTTTGATGTCTGAACTATGCATGGTAGAGTCCAAGTGGCTCAGATAAGTAAAAAAGAAACATTAAATTGAGATTTCAGCAGCTGTCTAATGCAGGGGACATAAAAGTTTTCTGTTTGAGGGGTACCTGGGTGGGTTAGTCAGTTAAGTGTCTGACTCTTGGTTTTGGCTCAGGTCATGATCTCACAATTCATGAGTTCAAGCCATATGTCAAGCTTTGAACTGAGATCATGGAGCCTCCTTGGGATTCTCTCTTTCCCCCCATCTCTCTGCCCCTCTCCTGCTCACAGTCTCTCTCTGAAAGTAAATAAACTTAAAAAAAAGTTTTCTGTTTGAAACCAAGTTAATAACATTCTAAAAAAAATAGAAATCTCTTCACAGGAGCATAACAGAATCCAGAATCTACATTATATTATTGACAGTATATTATTGACCATGTCAAAAATTAATACATATATGAAGAAACATTAAAATGTCACCAGTACTAAAGAAAGTATACAATACTGCACATGTGGCAATAAGCTGACCAAGATTTATTTAAAATAGCTTATTAATTGTGCTCATGGACATAAAGGAAAATATGCAGATAATAATTGAAGAGACAGGAAATCTCATCAGAAAGATAAAAACTATGGAAAAGACCAAATAGAAAAACTAAAGCTGAAAAAAATATAGTGTCTGAGATGAAATGTTAAATGTATGGGATTGCCAGGAGATTGAATCTAAGAGAAGAGTCAGTAAGAAACTTTTTACTTTGATGCAATCTCATTTGTCTATTTTTGCTTTTGTAGCCTGTGCTTTGGAAGTCATATTTTAAAAATTATTGCCCAGACAAATGTCAGGAAGCTTTTCCCCTATGTTTTCTTCTAGTAGTTTTACAGTTGCAGGTCTTTTGTACAGCAAAGGAAACAATCAACAGAGTGAGGTGACAAGTTAATGAATGGGAGAAATTATTTGCAAACCATACATCTGATAAAAGGTTAATACCCAAAATGTATAAGGAACTCAACACCATAGCAAGAAAACAAATAACCCTATTTAAAAAATGGGCAAAAGGCCTGAATAGACATCTTTCAACAGATGACAAACAAGTGTATGAAAACTAGTCAACATCACTAATCATCAGAGGACTGAAAATCAAAACCACAGTGAGATATCACTTCATACCTATTAGAGTAGGTATTATCAAAAAGACAAGAGATAACAAGGGTTGGCAAAGATGTGGGGAAAAGGGAGTTCTTGTGTACTGTTGGTGGTAATGTAAGTTGATAAAGCCATTATAGAAATCAATATGGAATTTCCTCAAAAAAATGAAAAATATAACTACCATGTGATCCAATGATGCCACTTCTGGGTATATATATATATGAAGGAAATGCTAATGGATACAAAGTTTCTTTTTGTACCCACTCCATGAATATACTGAACCCACTGAATTTTAGGTTTTTTTTTTGTTTTTTTTTTTTAATTTTTTTTTTTTCAACGCTTATTTATTTTTGGGACAGAGAGAGACAGAGCATGAACGGGGGAGGGGCAGAGAGAGAGGGAGACACAGAATCGGAAACAGGCTCCAGGCTCCGAGCCATCAGCCCAGAGCCCGACGCGGGGCTCGAACTCACGGACCGCGAGATCGTGACCTGGCCGAAGTCGGACGCTTAACCGACTGCGCCACCCAGGCGCCCCTGAATTTTAGGTTTTAAATGGGAGAATTTTTATCCCAATAAAGATGTTTTTAAAAACACACAAATGCAAGCAATTAACCAGTGGAACCCTTGAATAAACACAGGTAGAGAAACAATGTGCAGCAAAAGATATAGTTACCATCAGCAGTATGAGGAAATAAAATGTAAAACAAACTGAAGCGAAGTCATATGGATGCTGATTTGTCAAGATGAGCATTTCAGAGGCATCACTAGGGGAGTGGCTGCCTGGGCATTAGAACTGTTTTTCCTTATTGCACAGTCATATAGGATGTTACCATTCTATGAAAATTAATTGTGGAGTTACAGTTGAGACTTCTTAGTCTTTATATACTTGTAGTCAACTTTAATTATGATTGTCAAATTGTCAACAGGCAACTTGAACTTGTCTGTTTCTCACAACCAGAAAACGTTGTCAAAATCCCCGTATTCTGGCCTTTTCCCATTTCATAGATAGTGGAAACCAAAATTTCTTGTTGATTTTTACAGATTATCATTCAAATAGTAGATAAAAATGAAGTTGGCATTGTTTTCAGTTTACTTGTTGCAGAATAACATTAAAATAGTAGATAAAAATTATTTGTCATTTAAGCCTAATTTAAGAAAAGCTTAAATAAAGAAGGTAATTATTCCCTTTATTTCAATTTCATCAATCATTTAAAAAAGAAGACACATCTTTTTTAAAAAATTGTAACATAGTAAATAAGAATATCTCATTATATATCTATGAAGTATTATGTATATATATATTATATATATATTTAAATTATAATAAAAATACAAGAAATGTTATGGTGAAATCAGATCACTCTCAATTTGTTGGTGTAAGTTGAATTTATGTAATTATTTTGTATTTCAATTTAACAGTAGTAAGAATAGAAATGTTATACTTTGGCTTAGGAAACTTTGTAGTTGAGAATTTATGGTAAATTAAAATTTAAATGAAGAAGAGGATAGCTTTCCCTCTCTAAGTGGCTAATAAAGAAATAAATAAGCAAATTATAGTAAACCCATTCATAAAAATATTATGTAGAAATCAAGGCCATAATTATAGGAGATGTGGAAAATTCAAATAATCACAAAACAGAAAACAAAGACAGAGTATAATGTTGCATTCTTGCTATGGTTGTAACAACATTAATAAATATCGAGGCATCTGGGTGGCTCAGTCGGTTAACTGTCCAACTTCAGCTCAGGTCATGATCTCAAGGTCCTGAGTTCAAGCTCTGCATCTGGCTCTGTTCTGACAGCTCAGAGCCTGGAGCCTGCTTCGGATTCTGTGTCTCTCTGGATTCTCTCTTCGGATTCTGATTCTCTCTCTCTCTGCCCCTCCCTGCTCTTTCTGTCATACCACTTGTATAATTTAATGGGAAAATTAGTTAAGTCTTGATATGCCTATAAATATATGTTACATATGCTGTAATCTAAAATGGAAAGAGGAAAAGTAAAAATATGTAAGATAAGACCAACTCCAGTACCAGCTCTTTCTGAAACAGCAGTATCTGAAATAACAGCAGTATCTAAATGACAGGGTGTGTGTGTTTGTATGTGTGTACACACAAAAGTTCAAGCATTCAGAGAAAAATATCTTGAACAAAATATTTCTGCAAATACACGTGTGTGTGTGTGTGTGTGTGTGTGTGTGTGTGTGTGTGCATGTGTGTTTATCTCTATGGGTAAGGGAAAAGAAAAGATGCTCAAAACAAAAAAAAAAAACCAATATATTTCTGAATTATGCCTTTCCAGCTGGGCTTTAGGTTTTGTCTGAAAAGAACATCAAAAACAACTTTTCCAGACAAAAGCTTGAGATAATCAACAGCACCTTCAAGACTTGTTAACAAATGGCCTCTTTCAGGGAAGACAACATTTTGGGTTCAAACTAGAACATCTCCACCAGGGAAAGCTCCCATAAGGTGCAAAATCCTCCTAAGTATGGACATGGAAGAGTCTTTGATGTTGGGGAAATTCTTGCAAATGGGTGAGGAATCACTGAAGAACTCTGGTAGGTTAGCGATTTCATTACCTAAAGGGGTTTAATTTCATGTCCATCCTTGCCCAGAATGAAAAAGGAACAATATATATTATATAATATATATATAATATATTGTATATATTATATATATAAGCATTTCACATTAAAAAAAGATATTTGCAGTATCCAAGTAATTCAGCTAGTGAGTTATTTGCTTAAATTACTAGCATAATTGCCCTAAATTATTTGAAATATGTGCATGGTTGCTGTCTGTGTTGTTAATTTTCAGTGTGCAAGTGCAATTGTCACAATTTAAAAGCCAAACCCAATGATTTTCAAAGAATTCACACCCTTTTCTAAGATTAGTCCCCTCTGCTCTGTCTATGGTACTTGGCCATGATCCTGAACTACTCTTTGATCATTTAACCTTAATCTATCCTTTTAATATCAGAGGAAGAAAAATAATGATGAGAACTACTGATTGAGTTTATTTCACAACAGCCATGTCTGGCCTTTATAAGGCATTTCCATCAAAGATATTTGATGGTTTATCTTCACATGGCAATCATTTCTAAGTGATGACATGGTTGGTAGAGGTGAAAATATTTGTGAAGAAAAATGTGGTTGTATTGGCATCATTAAGAACACGAGATGCAGCTTGTAAATTTGAAAACTCCTAAAAATATCTAAGTGTTTCTGCAACAAGGGAAAAAAAAACACCAAAATTGGTGGAAAATAATGTGTTATAATTTTCTGATTTTCTATTCTAAAACACAGATTCACTTAGTGTTCTTCCAAAGATAGAGAGTCATGTCTTCCTATAAAATTTTATGAGGAACCCTGATGTATGTAAAAAAACAAAATCCAGCTGCTTGCTTAATGTCACTTGGGAAATTCAGGGCTCTCTCATTTCTGTGTCCAGAAATATCTTTGTGGAAATTCCAGAGTTCCCAGTATCATACAGTGTAAAAATTGCTGAACTTGATGTTTCTATTTCTCTAGCATGTAGATGGCAGAATAACGCCAGTCACTTACATTTGTTTTGCGAAGTAGTTTCAAGATTGCTGTTACAAGTGAGTCAGTACCCATTCAAATTAAATCTTCATGAAGAATCCTTTAATACATAATCAACAGAAAATGCTTTATTTTCAAGAATAGCTTAAATTTATTTGCATCTCTTACATTGTAAAGATGAATTTCATTTCCTCAAAAAGATGAGGTTTTTTATATGTTTGACAATGTGTTTTCTAATAGTTTATTTCTCTGAAGGGAGGGAAGGAAAAAGTGAACAAATAAAGGGAAAGAAAGAGTGAGTTCAGGACCAAACAATTTATTTTCAAGCCTTTGAGATCTTTTCTACTAAGTTCTTACTTATGTACAACTCTTCAAACTTTCCCCTCAAAATGTGAGTTCTGAGTGCTCTCTGCTATAAAATCACTTTTAACAGATGCCTTCTGCTTTTATTTCCCAGAGAAAGCTGTGTCAGAAGTGGGTTCTGATACCTACATAATAAGAGCAGGACTCATTGGAAACCAGCATGCCATCCTGATGCCACCAATATTGCAACATAATTATCATTTCCGAGAAAGTATCTGTTCTAAACACGTGATTTTTTTCTCTTTGTTAAGGATAGGGGCAAGAATCCAGTTGAAGCATCTCGAGAACATTTTCATATTTGACTTTCTTTCCCCTGATCCCTCTCTTCCTGTGCAAATTAAAATGCTAGTCTCATCTATCTCAGTCTTTAGAAAAGAAGTTCAGTCTATCTGCCTTTTTGTATGCCTGTGTAAAGATTTTCCTTATATGGATTCATTCCAAATAAGACTTGTCAAACATAAAGACACCTTGTGGGGTTAAATAATACTTTAATTTTATTTATTCTAATACAGACACCCCTAGACATGAAAGAAAATCACATCAAAATAATTTTTAACCTTCTTCAAGGGGACAGTAATTTTCGAATATGAATTGTATACCATACTAGTATTTTTTCTTCTTCTAATTTTTATGAAGTGTTTTGCAGGAATTGGGGATTTAGAGTACAGGGTGTAGCTTCTGGCCAATTTTTCAGTGTTTCTTCTCTAGAGATTCTTCTTCTGGGCAGGGTAAATTTCCTGTGCATAAACAAAACCATGTTTAGATAAAAGCAGAAGTTGTTGATGACTAAGTATAAATTTTGAAAATAATCCTTGATAATGATTTTAAAGTCTTTTGTAAAGTTTTATTGGTGAGTCAGAAACTTCTTGATTTCCCCTACTGAAATAAGAGGGCAACTCTTTGCTCAGTAATTATTCCAACCAGCACCAAAAATAATTATCCACTGGAAAACATTCAAAATATGTAATTTCATCTGGCTTGGTGCTTTTGAATCAATAAAGGTATTCTTCCACTCACTGAACCCAGAAAATTTCCACATGCTTGGGTAATGATGCTACAGAAATGTGTAATTATCATTCTCCTACCTGACCTAAAGCTGTTTGTGAGTTTTGGTGAAGAGAAAGGAGACTCAGAAATTCAGCAAGCATTGGACTGTGGTATCTTTCCAGCGTGGAGAATATATAATTATATATGAAAAGGTGCTCTGTTTTTGACCAGTGAAGTTTGATGAAAACCTACACAGAATCACCTACTTTTTTCACAGATGAATGAATTTTGGCAATCTACTCACCCAAACTATAATACATAGGTACAGCCCAAGAAGTTTGATCTCATTAATCTTTTGCCACATACCTGTTGGAAAATAGTACAGAATAAAGCATAGTACTGAGATGAGATGTCCCTGGAAAATATTTAAAAAATACCTTAAACATGGATATTATGGATTTAGTTCATATTTTTCCCTGAAAATTGAAGTGATTGTCAGAGAATAAGATGAGTTCAGTGTCCATCAGCAATAATAGTAAGTGATATTGGCTTCCTAGAGAGTATGATGTGGGTTTTAGATTTTCATTTTTAATTAGATAATTATTTTGTTCAGAGAAGCATATAATCTCCCTTTGCATTATGTGGTAAAGGTGAATGAGTGATTAAGAAAGACTCACTCAGTGAAATGAAGAAGGCACCTGATAATTAAAAAAAAATTATACTCTAAAGATAAGTGGAAAAGTAAGAGTATAGTTCTAAAACTTGACTTTTCAAGGTCTCCTCTTTAAACCAAACTGAAGTTTTCTTTACTTGGAGTTTATCCTATATTTGCTTCATGCTTGAAGGCCCCAGGGCATTTGTCCAGAGATTATGTTATTAGACCTTGTAGGGTAGACGGAATAATGTTCTTCACCCAAGACATCCACATCCTACTCCCCCTAAACTGGTGAATATATAACCTTATGTGGCACAACGGACTTTCCATGTATGATGAAGTTAAGGAGCTTGAGCTGGGAAAACTAGCAGGGATGATTTGAATGAGCCCAATGCAATCACAACAGTCCTTATCTGACAGAGGCAAGAAAAATCAGAGTCAGGAAGGCAATATGTCAAAGGAAGAAGAGAGAGATTTAAAAACGCTCTGCTGCCTTTGAAGATGGAGGAAGGGACACTGAGCCCAGGAATTCAAGTGGCCTTTTAAAGTTGGAAAAGGCAAGGAAATGGATTCTCCCTCAGAGCCTCCAAAAAACACACAGTCCTGCCAGCACCTTGATTTTAGTTAGGGAGACCGATTTTGGATATCTGACCTTTAGAAATGTAGGAAAATTGTGTTGTTTTAATACACGAAGATTGTAGTAATTTATAACAGCAGCAATAGGAAACTAATACACCTATTAATGATTCTGAGATTTGAGAAGGTGAGGCATCATCTCCACTTTATAAGAATATCATGGTTTTTTCCTGACTCTGCAGTTAATATGGCAGAGCTGGGAATAGAATCCAGATTTTATGACTTCAAGTCCAGTGCTATTTGTTCTACTAGAATTTATTTAGTTTCATCATTTTGCAGTATTTTTTAGGAAGCTCTGGGTTTGTTTCTGATTGCTGATACAATAAATTGCCACAAACCTCATGGCCTAAAACAACACATATTTATTTTCTTTACAGTTCTGGAGATCAAATGTCTAATATGAGTCTCATTGGGCTAAGGTCAATCAAGGTGTCCGTACATCTGCATTCCTTCTGGAAAATCTAATGGAGACTGTTTCCTAGACTTTTCCGGCTTCTAGAGACCACTTGCGTTCCTTGGTTTATGGCTTCTTCTCCATCTTCAAGCCAACAACATAGTGTCTTCAGATCTCTTTCTGACTAGGACTCCTGTTTCTTTTGTCACATCTTTCTTGATTTTAAACCTCTTATCTCCCTCTTATAAGACCCTTGTCATCATACTGGACCTATAGAGATAATTCAGGATAATCTCCCCATCAAGATTATTAACGTAGCCACATCTTCAAAGTCTTCTTTACTATGTAAAGAGGTTCTTGGGTTTGTGATATGGACATCTTTGGGAAGGGCATTATTCTGTGTACCAGGGTTTCCTATGTATCAAATTTTCCTAATTTCTGAGAATAGTTTTAAATACCCAATATTGAGGGAATTCCATTAAGAAATGTTGAACTCTTAGACATAATCTGACTTATGTCTTAAAAACTCACTTTAACTCTTTAAATAAAATATAGTGGAGGGTTGCCTGGGTGGCTCGGTTGAGCATCTGACTTGGGCTCAGGTCATGATCGCACACTTTGTGGGTTCAAGCCCTGCACTGGGCTCTATGCTGACAGCTCTGAGCCTGGACCCTACTTCAGATTCTGTGTCTCCCTCTCTCTCTGCCCTCCCCGCCCCCCCCCCCTTGTGCTTTGTCTCTCTTCCTCTCTCTCTCAAAAATAAATAAACCTTAAATAAAATATAGTGGAGAAAGGAGGAGGGATGGCAGAATGGAAACAGTTGTCTAATAAAGAGCTATATGAGAAGGCCTATCTGTATTCTTTAGGTGGTCTTGAAAAACTGGATAGTTTTAAAATTTGAGAAAAACTGGGTGAGGAACATCTCTTAATTTAGTTGGGGCTGGAGGTGAGAATTAAGAATTGGTTTCAAATATGTAGGATTTGAGATTTCTCGCATCCAACCACAGTTGTCAAGGCAGCAGTTGGACATGTGAATTTGAGTTCAGGGTAGTAGATAAGGGTGAATATTGGGAATTTGGAAATCAGTGTATGTACTTATATTTAAGACTCCATGATCCAGTAGATCCAACAATACAGGAAAGGCCTGTGAGAAACACATATGCTATATTAAGTCTCTCACAAGCCCCAGTAGGAGAATCATAGGACAGACATCTAGGACTTTAGAGTAAATCTATGTCCCCTTCTGGGGGTATCTATCTCTTTTTGAGAAAAGCTCCTGGTTTGCTAGGAGAACATCATAGCAAAAGAATGGCTAATCAGAAAACATCAAGTGACTGAAATTTGAGCTGCTCATCAGGAACAATGTTATCTGAACCTCTAAGCAATAAGGTTGGCTACTCAAACAATTTATCATGAAGTTGAAATGGTGTATAGGAAATTGGGCTCCAGGAAGTCCAAGAAGTACAAGTAAGTTGCATCAGCAGACAATCAAGATTTCTTTGACAACTTTGCATTGTCTCTTCTCTCCTAATCTTCACCTATATTTTCATGGTGGTTCCTTATGACCACCTAACTGATGAGCAAAAACCTTGAACCTGATTCACAGGTGGTTTTGCATGATTTTCTGGCACTCACTTGAAGTGGATGGCTGCAGAATTTCGGCCTCTCTTGGTTTTAGCCCTCAAGAATGGTGGTGATGGGAAATTCCCCAAATGGATAGAACTTTAAACAGTACATTTGACTTTGTACTTTGGCTCGAATGATAGATACTTAGAAATTGTTCTGATATATGGACAGTTGCTAATACAACATGGGTTTGAACTGAACAGGTCTGCTTGTACATAGACTTTTTTCAATACATAGAGTACAGTATTATAAATGGATTTTCTCTTCTTTATGAATTTCTTAGTAACATTTTCTTTCCTCTAGCCTACTTTATTGTAATGATACAGTATATAATACATACAATATACAAAATATAATACCTGTTAATCCACACTTTATCAGTAAGACTTCAGTCAACAGTAGGCTATTAGTAGTTAAGTTCTGGGTAGTCAAAAGTTACATGCAAATGTTCAACTGCATGGGGAACTGGCATCCCAAGTCCCCATGTTGTTCCAGGGTCAACAACAGTTTGGAGCTGAATCATCAGGGACTTTAAAAGAACAGAGGTGGAAAATGGTGACAAGGTAAACAACTGATAGAAAAATCTTGTTTTTAATTGAATTTTTATGCTTTCCTGGTGTGTTTACATTTTAAAGTTCTATATAAATTATCCCCTAGTGATTTAGAAGACATAACCTATTTTTGAATTCTAATGATAGTTTTCTTTAACTTTTCAGTAATATACTAGAATCCACATTTGTCTACAATATTAACCAAAATAATTTCACAACAAACACTGGCTAATCTTAACAAAAAAATTTAGTCCAGTCTTATTTCCCCTTACAGAATCAATGAGGATTCTCATAATAATGACCTTGAGTTATGAAGATAAAATTCAATTATTTTAATATCATCTGGTTAAAAAGTGAAGATTTTCATTAGATAAAAAGGTATTATCAGAAAAATTGAAATAAAAATAAAGTATTAGAGCTTAAAAGTCACCTTTCTGTCATACCTCATTCTGAGGTAATGATGAAAAAAATTAGTTATGCTAATAAACTCCCCATGTCCATATGAATTTGCAGTATTTGCTTAGCAAAATAAATTTCTGAAGTCTTTGAGGGGAAGTTTTCCATTAATAACACTAGAAAAGTCCATGAAATCTTTTGTAAACTATGGATTATTTTTGTTTAGTTTCAGAGTTCTGGGCTTGAGTAAATCTCAAGTGTGATAATGTGGACTTCTAAGGTAAATGTTAAAGTGGTGGAGACACTTCATGATGACTGAATATGTCATTTGACCTCTTGGTGACTCTGGCCTCATTTATAAATTGGAGTTTATGTTG